>NC_143454.1:6400075-6703106 GCF_987193195.1 Phasianus colchicus | reverse complement strand
TTACCTATGGTAATGTGCATAATTTTCAATCCCTTATCTGTCTTCCCCAGATAGGTGACCCAGCATTATTAGCACTGTTTATATCATTAAGCACTGGGCTGGGATTATAGTCCGAGTGGCTGCACCACACTATGTAAAATTCAGATCTCCAAGCACTTAAACATCACCCGCTAATCAAGTTGGGCTCATCTTCCATCTCCAGCTCTGGCTTATCAAGGAAGTGATAAAGCTAGTAGCCTCCTCCATCCGCTCTACAGCTTAATCCGTGTAAGCAAAGACCATCAAAGCACCCATCACAGATGGGCAGGGGGTGAGACGGCAAAAACCCATTTAACCGCTGCCCTGTAAATGTCATTTGGTGACATCAGACTAAATTAGAGGAGGAAAAAGCATGCAAATGCACCTGGTGAGAGGCACGGCTGGGAGAGAAGCACTCCCTTCAAGCGGAGCAGAGCACCACGTGGCAGCAGCATGTGCCATTCTGCATGTCTGCTTTATCAGCTGGAGGTCAGGCAAAACGGGTAAATAGTGCTTATCAATGAAGATTCATTAACAACATCTCACTGCTGCCACAGATGCTCTCTGGTGCTCAGGTTTGTCCCCGTGGTGTGCAGGAGACAAATATTTGCAGCGCAGAAGGAGCGGTTTGCCATAAGCAAGGCATGCTGTGGCAGTGCTCAGATGTGTCCCTGGGTCCCCGTGTGCCTCTGGGGATGTGGCAGAAGTGGGAAGGAAAGGCTCCTGAATTAGACAGCCACATGCAGTCCTCTTTCTACTTTCACAGCAGAGGAAATCAGGGTGCAGGCTCCTTGAACAATGATCAGCCCAAATTGCTTCTAACCCCTTAATTAAGGTTGATCATGGTAGACACATTGCTCCATTTTAGGCACCACAAAGCAGCGTGCAGCATCACATCCTCAATCACTCTGTGTGGAGCAGGACAGAATGCACCACCCCACCTGCCTTGCCCGTGGGGGTTGTTTCTCTGCATAGGATAACCTCACCCTGGTTTTGTCAGGAGTAAATCCCCCAGTCAGCATTTCAGTTACTTCATACACAGGCAAATTTAAAATAGAATAACAATGGTCCTGTTACTATAGTAATATACTGAGACAGAAAATAAACATCATTGCCCTGTAATTATATTTCAGAAAGGATATTTTATATTTTAAACCAATGAAACGTCAACTAATATATGTTAGCAGAATGTCAGGGAAATTCCAGGCCAATTGCTGGAAGCTGAGCTCTGCTGTCCCTCCCATGGGAAGTCTCCTCTTTGGGAAACCTGGCTGAACTCAATGAGGCTCCTCAAGGTATGAGGTTCTTCTCAAAGCAATAACACCCGAATATTAACACTGAGCCTGCTACTTGGAGACACAGATATCAGCAGGTGTACTTACAGGGAAGTGTTTAATCAGAGATATAATGAAAAGTGAAGTGTGAGAGTCTGATCCCTCACTGTGGGAAATCAGTTGATGTGGATGCTGAGAACTGGGCAATGAGAGGAGCTCTGTGCAGGGAGCTCATGGGAATCAGAGAATCATTATGGCTGGAAAAAAACACCATCAAAAAGACCATCAAGTTCAACCCCAAGCCACCGTGACCATTGACCTCAGTGCCACATCTCTGCAGTTCTGGAACACCCCCAGAGACAGTGACTCCACCATTCCCTGGGCAGCTGTGCCAAGGGAAGGTTAGGAAAGATGTGTCCTGCACAGACTGTTGCCTTTTCCAAGGGATAGCCAGGCCTTTGAGAGGTCCGTGTGGTCTTGTGCTGAGCAAGCAAGTTGGGGTTGGAGTCAGAAGTGCTGAGGGAATGGACACGCTGTAAATAGATGCTCAAAGCTCAGCTGAAGACAGATGCACACGAGAGCTCCCTTCCTCCCTTCCTTGTTTCTGAAGTTAAATAAATAAAACCCTGTTGTTGCCCTAGGCATGTTTCTGCTGGATGTTCAGCTAAAATCTCAGTGATTCACTTAACAGTTGTGAGTATGATAATAGCAATAATAAAACAAACAAACAAGCAAAAGAAAAGAATACCACAGGGTTTTGCAAGACTTCGTACTGGTTGCTCCAAATATCTGAAATGCCATCACACTTTCTTGTTTTGTAGAGACAGGAGAGTTGGAAAAAGACTGGGCTTATTTCATTCCTTTTCTCTTACTTATTTGACATTGTTTTGATTAGAAAAGAGAAGCCATTGGCACCGGGTGTAATAGCTTTCATACCTCTCCTCAGTGTCAATATTAGATGCAGAATTCTGCTCGCCTACCAGCACAAATTACTCTAACTCACTGAAAAGAAAAGAAAAAAAAAGCAATTTCGGTAAATATATTACTCACTTGGAAGTTATTTTTTATGGATATTGAAAAAGTCTCCATCTATGCTGAAACCCCCCAAACCCACGAAAGCCTCCAATTTGAAACAGCAAGGAAACAGCTACCCTATGGTCCACGTGGTATGTCTAGTATCTCCCTGAAGGTTCTTAAAGAATGCATTACAGCCGTAAGCATTATGGTTCCAAAAGCAGTTGTTAAGATGTGATGAAGGGAAACCAGCAGGGAGCCTCATGATGATGGTCCAGGCTGCAAAAATCAACTCATCCATTTCAACAAGCAATACATATTAGGAAGGTGAACATGGAGGTCCTCGACCTGTTCGCTTCTCTGTGACACGTGTGTTTGATGCACACATCCTGTGCTCTAGAAGATGGCCTCAGGGTGAACCCTGGTTGAGTCAACAGAAATGTGGTCCACTGACCGCTGCTCTGAGCAAATGTACGTTTGAGATTGTCACGGACAAAGTTTCAAAGTTTATGGGATTGTGACCGATGCCAGTGTTGTGCCTGTGGCTCAAAGAGCCTAGGACAACTCGCACATCAGATGTGATACATTTTGGTGTTACCCTTAGAGAACTTTCTCCATGCACTCACAGCACACGCTCCAACACGCCACTGCAACGGACTGTGTGTTCTTTAGTGGTGAGCTGTTAGGGTAGTATGGTTGGGTTGAGGTTGGACTTGATGATCTTGAAGGTCTTTTCCAACCTCAGCAATTCAATGATTCCATGATTCTATCTGCTCAGGTGCTTGTATAGAGCTCCCCAGGGCTGACATTCCCCAGCTGCACTGCAAGAACCAGACCTGGAAGATACATTTCATCCTTCACAAACTTTAATGCTGACACCTTCCCAACCTCGGCATGTTGGTGCAGCTGAGAGGCAGATGAACGAAGCCTGCACATCTACCAAAGTGCTCCCTGACTTTCCCAGAGCTCTCTCTCTCTGCATGTGATCCTGAAAGCAGTAAGCATCGCTGCCTCTTTTGGGCTGTCAGTTTAAAATCTTGCTCATGTAGGTGCTCAAACATGTGACAAAAGGGAGCCCTTTTTGAGCTGACACAGCACAGCAGCACCTAGCAGAGCTGCACTGGTGAGACTGCAGATCAGAGGCAATCAAAGCCTCATGGCACTTCAAAGCATTAAGATTTACCCGTGATGGCAATGGAGAAGAGTCCTAAAAATAATGGTGTGGAAAGGACCACGTTACCTTGTTATACTGTATGCTGGGAACAGACTAGTTTTAAAAGCAATTTGCATAATTTAGCTTCTCCACTCTTAGAATAGCAAATTAACAGTTCATTTTATGACTCTACCAATCAACACCTATAGCCCATTAAATTTAACAACAAACTTGCCTTATGAAGGAGGCTGCAGCTGAGTCTTTCCCTAAGTCCTCCTTATCACTTATTCTTCCCCTTGAATTGTGTTTCTTTCTTTTATAAACTAGCTTTTCTATTTTCTCATTAGCAAGCGTGATGCTAAATTAATTCCAGGTGCTAATTTACACATTGTGTGCTAAATTCAAAACTCAGCTCTATTGGTGTCAATGGAGGCTAACCTGTGTTTTCCATTCTCCAGGAGAAATCCCGAGCAACCCCATGCAGTTCCCAGTTCCTGCAGCACAAATCTCTGTTACATCTACCTGGATCTCTCCTAATGCAGAGGAAAACAGAGTAGCTCCACTAACCCCATTCTGTCCCCAGTTACTGCAGTAAGAATTGAGAGCAACTCGAAAAAAAAATACATAATATTTGGGGCGTAGGCTGAATATAACCAAAGGCAAAAATTGGCACGAGAACCAAAAATACACAAAAGCTTGTTTCAAAGCTTCATTTTCAGGACCACCTTCTGAAGATGGGGTCATTTCAGTAAACAGATGAACACGCTGCTAATTGAAGGGAACACCATGCCACATGGCTTCATTTGCAAAGCCATTCGGAATGAATTATCAATATTTTATAAATACGTTAAGGTGGTGATAAAAGATGCATGATGTAGTGTGTAGGTAGGAAGCCCTCCTGAAAGGAAATGAAGAAATTATAGATAACCTTGACATGCCGAAGTTATGCAGTTGGAATTGCTAAGGAGAAGGGCTTTAAGATCTTTCAAGGTAAGAAAGTAACAAGAATTCTTTAAAGGAACAATGTCACATTGTTTAGGCTAAAAAACTGGTTTGTCAGTAGGGAAATGGATCGTATCCTACCGGGATAAATTTCATCTGTGAACTTTTGATGGGCAAGTTTTCATTTGGGCATAACTAATAACTCCTGTGCTTCTTGCTAACCGTGCCCAAGAATATTTGGACAAAACTGTGCTTATCCCAAAGATCTGAGTGACAGAGCAGTAACACAGCAAGGACTTATGCAAATAGGCAGCGGTGGGAACTCGTGTTTCCCTGGCTGTTCTGTTCTGGGCAGATGGGAAAGATTAGAATTTCTGTGGAGCAGGGCTGATTTACAGCAGGTCCTCCTGAGCAACAAGGAAATCCTCCCAGCCTGGGCTCTGCCACTTCCACATTCGAATTCTTGCCACAACTTATTTCTGCTGTGACGAACAACGCCGCAACAAAGACTGCACGCGGAGTCGTGTTTGCTGTAAAGGCTTTATAGAGCAGTAACCTCCACCTTCAGCCTACAGACAATGGAAAGAAAGACTGAATCGCTTCCAATAAATACAGGGCAGAAGGTCGTGCTGAAGCTTGAGTTAAGAGGAACTTTGGAATAAAGACTGTAGCTGCCTCCCCATCCCCATGCGGAGGAAGGGAGGAAGAGGTGGACTGGGGAGGAGGCAGAGGGCTGGCTGTCAGTTTGAGGCTTGTAAACATCTCTAGGTGCTCGTGGGAGGTCTCCTGCAGCCCTGCATAAAGCTGCACGAGTCCCTGGAGGTCATGGTTGTGTGGTTGTGTTTGCTAAGGTGAGCCAACTGGGATCGCCTTCCTGTTGGTTTTGGAACCAAGTGGAGGGAGGCAGCTCTGATAGGGTGAAAAATTTGGATTATTAAACAGAGATCAACCCTTTCACAGAGACTTTTGATGGTGGGAGCCTGCAGGTGGGAAAAGCACCCTGCTTGGCCCGCATCTCTGTGCTCAAGAACAGTCAGTAATGGGGCTCCTGGCTCCAATTCAGTTTGCCTATTCTTGAGACCTTACATTCCCAGAGGTAGCTTTGAATTTTTGGTCTTACACTCAATTTTTCCAAAGAAAGAAGCTTAACAAGCCTGTCCTTTCTACAGAATGATGCGAAATGTACTCTTCTTCCACCCACAGCGTGAGTGTGGATGTGTCTGAACAGCACATGAGCTGCAGATGAGCAAATTCAGCATAGACAGGGATTAAAACTTGGAAGAATGTTACAATTTCCCTTGGCTTTAGCTCTTATTACCAAATATTTCTGTGAACAACCTCAGCTTTTATCCTTCCCTCCTTCAAAAATACCCTGCAGCAGGTCCGACCTGCGTGCATGGGTCAGGTTGTGAAGTGCACACATTACTTCATTTTAGGAGAAATTGGACTCTGAATCGGGGAAGTGGTGGAGTCACCATCTGTAGAGGTGCTGCAGAACTGTAGGGATGTGGCATTGAGGGATGTGGTCAGTGGGCATGGTGGGATGGGTTGGGGTTGGACTTGGGAATCTTAGAGGCCTTTTCCAACCTTCATGATTTTGTGATTCTGCAAGTGCAGTTCTTGCCCTTGCCCCCTAAAACGTGCTATTCTTAAAGGAAATTAAGTCTTGTGCACTTTCATTTATAGCCATCCGAAGCAGCATGAAGAAGCAGTGCCCTAGATTGAAACAACAACTCACGATGTCCTAACCATAGAGGAGAAAAATTGGATGGAAATGTGTTTTGTAAGACAAGATTAGCTAATTCTTCATTTTTCTTCAAGATTTTCTGCATTTTTTTTTTCCAGATCTACATAAAAAAAATCCTTATTAAAAAAAATCAGTATTTAACTGCAAAAAAAGTGGAATATATTTTCTGCTTTTTATTTTAAAGAAAAAAGAAATCAAAGGCATAATTTCTAGTGTGCTTCAACACAGATAAAAATAATATCCTCCTAATGCAAAGACACAGGCTCCTGCTACATGAATAAAATGCTGTTAGCATTATAGAACAGATGATGCAAACGAGCACAATTAAGTAAGTTCGTATCAAGCAGCGGGGTGCCATGGTAAATACACAGCAGACAATTTGTAACAGCACTCATGTTTAAACATTCTCTGAGTCTCTGAGCCCCCACTTTTAATCCAAACAAATACTTCAGTGTATGGAGATAAATATAACGAGAATGAAAGCTCTCAGTCTGGTAGGGTCCAAAGTTGAGATACAGTCTACACTAAATAAAAGAATTGTTTATGTCGGCAAATAAAATATGGTTGCATTCCTCCTCTGTATGCAGATAACTCTATCCATCACTTTTTTTTTGGTTGTTGTTATTTCAGTTCTGCGGTAAACAATCCTGAAGGAAAAATAATGGGAGGGACATTGATTGTACATTGTAATTTTGGGTCTAAAATGATTGACAACTCTAAAAATGAGGGATGTGTCTGAAGTATGTTCTCCATAATTACTTTTCAGCATACTTGAGGCAGTTATTTCCTTTTTTGAAGCACAGGGAGAAAAGGCAGCCCCAATCTTGCTACTCTCCAGCTATTAGCAGCAAATGGTGACTCTTTAAATGCTGCTGCATTGGGCACTCTTCCAGTGAGGTGGCTGGATTATCTGTTTCCCTCATGGGAAGATGCCTCTTTTCTAAGTCCCTGAACACGTTGCTAGAAGATCCTTCTGCACAATTAGCTAACCCGAATCTGAGCTGCAGGAATGAACCAGCAGTGCAAGAGACCGTCCTCTGCAAAGCTGGGATAATGCTGACCAGGTATTAAATTCATGCAAAACACACACTGACCAAAGAGATTAGAAATTGACTCATTGAACCAGGAAAACTGCTGAGGAGCAGAAGCGGCAGCTCAGAGCCCCCAGAAAAGCAACCAGACAAACAAAACAAAACTCACAGACAAACAAACAAACAAACAAACAAGAACAAAACAAACAAACAAACAAAAAAAAAAACAAGACAGAAAACCCAGAGAGAAAAAATAAAAACCAAAAATTCTTGAAATTGGGCAAGGCAGCTTCTGAATGCTTCAGAGTATGCCTGTCTATATATAAACCCATAATGGGATCATTCACTTGTCTACAAGCACTATGATACATAAGCTCTTCCTTTCTAGAGGCACATCAGAGGAGGTTCCCATCATCCTGGCTATGGTATAAACACACATTCGACACGCTCCTTCTTCCCCAAAAGCTCCTTTAGTTTCAGGGCCAAGTTTTCCCTTACTACAGTACTTTAAACAAAGGATGGGAATTACTTCACAGTTTTTGATTGAGTGTATGCATGCATTGCCAGAATGCCTCATCTGCTATAGGTTTGGTACAGTGTGTGTAGCAGAAATGCTAAGTCAGAGCTGGAAGCAGTGATTGAGCACCAGGTGGAAAGGCAGGGCCAACCCAGGGGAGCTCAGCTGTATGCAATGCACTTGAGTGACTGGAAGGGCTGGATCCAGGATTCATCCCTTCCCAGACCTCATTTAAAGGTTGGCAGGGAAGGCAAACGTATCTTTTGCTGAGACATCTGTGTAACTCAGGCCTTCTAAAGGTAAGCAGCTCTTTTCCTTCATTTTTACAGCTGTTGCATTTGGGCTTGTTCTTATTTGCTGTAGCTAATGACTTTGCCACCCTATTATTATTGCAGTATTTTCCATCCCATTATAGCATTACGATGTGTTATCCAGAGTGCAGTGACTAGGTGGAGCACGTACCTAAACTCATCTTACACTGGAGATTTCAGAATTTTTTCAGACTAGCCAAACAGTGATAAAATACATAAAACTTTAGAACTGTTGAGCTTCTCTTTTTGAAAGAAGGGCTTAGATAAGTTTTTCCTTCCTACTGCCTCTTCATATCATATATCCTCCCAAGGTGCTTCTTGTTTCACTTCAGGGATGGTCTCAGGTCCCAACTCATGCATCCTCATGAGGTTTTGAAGGAATGGGAGAACAAGTTCTCAAAGGAACAGATAGTGTTAAAACCACTCTAGATCTTGTTCCTAGCCCAATTTTTATGACTGAATACATTCTGGGGGGGATGATGGCCCGTTTGGGGATGGAGAGACGTAGAGCCCACATGGGAATGGAATTGTTGGGGTTTTGCTCAATCCATAGAAAATCGGGACCAAAGAAATAAGGATTTTTTAGCACACTTTTGAGAAAAGTTACTTTTTGGTGAGAAAAAAAGGAAAGGCAGTCCTCTTTTGGCACATGTCTCCTTCTGCAGTGGACTTTTCCTAGAGTCCAAATCCTACTGCAGCTAAAATCTCCAATTATAGTAAGAGGTACTTGCAATACAGGTTATTTTGATGGACATAATACCCAAAACTAAGCTTTTTACCATCTGTTCGTCCCTAAAATTTGAAAGCAAAGAGAACATATTTCACCACTACGTCAGTGAAAAGTAAGATAAATGCTATTTAAATGCATGTACAGCATATGTTCTTTCTTCTATGCCACGTTTATCTGTAATGCTTTACTCATCTCTCTGGAGACAAAAATCAGTGGGAAAAAGAAAAAAAAAAAATCTTTCCCCACGATGAGCCCTTCCACAGACCCTAATTTTCTGAACGCAAATGAGAGATGGGAACTCTACTGATGTACCAATGAGAATGGACTATGCAAAGTTACACTGTTTTTCCCCATCCAGTTCTCTCTCCCATCAACTTCAGTGATGGTAGGAGGACTTGGAGCACTGAGGAGTCATGGCAGAATAAATCACCGGTGACCCTGGGGTGTAAGGGTTTGTGTTGGGTGGGCATGGGAAGTTTGTATCCTCAGCTGATTCTCTGGAAGAGGCCACTGCCACTCAGAGATACTGTTCTTCTCTGCTTCCAACACCCTGAAAAAGCTCTGTTTGCAGAAGGAAATGTGTCTGGTGAATCAGATGCCTATCAAATTCTCAGGTGATAGGAATGCAATTGCACAGCAAATCTGACTATAGCAGAGCAACTAAGGTACAACGTCAAAGCTAGGACATAACCCTTCATCAAGAATATTTTGCTCACTAGCTCAACTTCCCAGTCGTTCTGTCTACCACATGAGCACCTGATGTATGGGTGGGCCCAATCTCAGCTCCACAAAGGAACCCTGGAGGATGCACGAGTGCTGTTAGCTGGGAACATGAGAGGAAGTCCTGCACAATGTGTTTAATTAGTTTGTCTTTGAAAAACGGGTCTCTTCAGGCTATGTTGTTGTGGGTTTGTTGAAGCATTAGCATCCCAAATCACTTGTCAGTTTTGAAAATGTAGGTTGATAAGATGAAGGAATTTGGTTATTGCCCCTACAGGGAAGCAAGAGTCTTTGAGTCCTGCCCATTATTTCCTCAAATCTGCAGGCTCATAATCTGTATGCAACAGCTTTGCCAGGAGTTTCAAAAGCTGCCTCCTGGCTGCACACAACATGCAGATCTCGCACACTGCTTAGAGACTCTTCAGCAAAGCTTCCCTGGTTCACTGAAGGACACTCTGCCTTCAGCTCCTGGTGCTTTTCCCCTTCCCAGGCTGCTCCCTGGGTCAAAGTTCTGCTCCTGCTGGGTCAGTATCAGAAGCAGCACATGGGAAAGGACTCAGACCTTCAGCTCCTGCCTTCATCACATCAGGTCTTTCCTTCAGCTACTGCCAAACGCCTCCATAAATGCACCAGACTGAAATTCTGTTCTTTTTTTTTAAAAAAAAAAGTGAGGAAGAGAATACAGGGCAGATAAATGCTTGCAAGGAAGACTTTTTTTATTATTAAAAAAAGTTTAAGAGATGTAACATGATTATATTTCTAGCTCCACTTCCCATCTGTTCACCTTCCAAAGTGACATTTAAGAGAGTTGAGTTTACTATGCTAGAGGCATCAGCAGCATTGGATTGAGTGGATCACATTCCAGACTGACTCTCAAGCTACTCAACACTTGCCTAAAGCTCAGGTTTTATTTGTTTTTCCTGCAGCAGAGTTGCCTTGCTCTCCAAAAATGCCCTTTTCTCGTCTGCAACCCTCTCTGCCTCCATGTCTGCCCCAAGCATTATCTGTTGCTTTACAGTACATGACTTGGGAGCAGGGCTCAAACCTTTCTTGCCTGAGAGCACTTTCTGTGGGACACAGGGTACCTCCAACAACAGTTGTATGGGTCCAGAGGTTAGAAGTCACAGACCCAACACTGAACCAGATCCTGGGTTCCTCTGCTCTTAACAGCTGTAGAGGAAAAGGAACATCTGAGCTCTCCTATCTCAGACAGTGACCTTGCCCAACAACATTGCACAGGAACAAAAGGAGAAAAAGGATTTAGCTGATAAGAACTCACTGGGAAACATGGAGATGCAGTGCTTTCTCCCTTTCCTTTTCAGTAAGGAGACCCATACTGCACCTTCAGTGGAAAGCATCACTGGTTATGGGTACAGAGCTCAGGTTCCTGTGAACACAAGTCCTAATCGTACAGTTGCATTTATAAATGTTTGTCATTTTTTTTGACTAATGACACAACCTGGGGAGGGGAGAAAAAGGGAACAGCCACCCTCTGAAGCACCACTTCTGTCTCTTTCCTTCTGTCTCCCACAGCAGCAGGGCACCAGCAACGTTTTATAGACCTGTAATTTCCTGGAAGTTTATATAGCATGAAAGTAGAAGAAGTGATAAAATATGCAGTTTAATTGCAAAAAAACCATGTACTAATCTCACTAATGTGAGAGATTAAAACTGTAAGTGTGTGAGGCTTGAAGGTGGTTACACAGATTTAAAGCGAATTTTCCTTCTAAGTTTTTCTACCCAAACTCATATTTTTTGGTATCCTGGACCTTACAATTGACTTTTATTTGTTTTATTTTTATGAATGACGTTCAGAGTATAATATTTTCACAAGGGATTCTCTTACTCTGGATTTCTTTATCATGCAGGATTTCCATTAGCTTCTCAGAGCCATTTTTGTCACACTAGGCTGCTTTAGTGGCTGCAAGCATTACTGTGTCACACTGAGTTGTGTTAATAGCTCACGTTTTCCCTTTGTGGAGGGCTACTAGAAGGACTGTGCACTGAAAATTTGGTAGAATACTGTTTTGAGAACTTGATACCATCTGGAAGGACTCAGAATATAATGGCGATAGAACTCAAGACTGGGAGACACCACTTGAACCAAAGAATGGCTTGGAAGGGACCTCAGAGGTTATCCAGTTCCAACCCCATTGCTATGAACAGGGTTGTTGATTTGGATAGTAGGAAAGAGCACAGTTTTTTCCCCAGTAAAAGCAGATGTCTGACTTACACATCCCTAGCAGCCTCAGATCTATAAAACCCTGAGCTCTGGTAGAGCTTTAGACCCCACAATCTCCTCCATTTCCAATGCTTCCTGCAACCCCAACTCAAACATGCTGAACTGTCACAAGAATTGATTTTGGGACCAAATTCCTCCAGAGATCTCTTGTGTCAACTCTGTACCAGTTACATTTTAATGCTAGGAGGGGGAAAACCTGAACATCATTTTGCAAATGTTAAGCTATTAAACTAGCAAATGATTTGAGACAAGAGTAAGTATACAGGGTCAGCTTCTCTTTCAAACACTTCTAGGGTACATAATGTGTAGCATGCTTCATGCAAATACCACGGCCTTGAGGTTTTTCCTTGTGGCTTTGTTCATTCTCTCATCTCTGCAAGGAGGCAGGAGGAATAAATAGATGTTTTTTATCACCACTTTTTTGCTTTCAGAAAGTTCACATACTGCATTTTTGACATTATGTAAATTAAAAATCACCATGGCATTACCTGAAATAAACTATTATATCACTCCTTTCACGCTGCTCTAGTTAAGATACTGTCAGCATTTCCATTACTAGCCCTTATTTCAAGGAGCTTCAAACTTGGTGGTAGAAAGGTGGGGAAACTTTTTTTTTAAATGGGAATTTATAACAAGTTCCCAGCCTGAAGAATTCCTCATTTTCTTCAGATTCTAACAAAAATCCTTGCCTGTTTTCCTTTTCAAGTGTAATGAGAAAAACCAATCTTCTGAAAGTTTAGGGATATAGCAGAAGCTTTATGAAAGGTAAGGAAAACTGAAAACGTAGATAGGAAGTTTCACTGAAGTGGGGTTTTCTATGTAGTGGGAACGTGAAGTTTCCATTAATAGGTCTACAAAGTGCAATCACATAATTATCTGTGTACGTTTAGTGTGAGTCATCAACAATATAATAAAGCACGTGATGCATCACTGCACACATTGTGCTAGAAATTCCATTTTTTGTGTACTTCAAGCATGCATACACAATATGCTCTCACAGGATACCAAGAAATTTAGCACCCGCTCTCCAAAAACAGCTCTGGAAGCCTCTACAGGGCATGTTCTGATTCCCAAAGATAACTGCTGAAGGTCCCAGTATAAAAAGCACAAGTGATCAGGTGTTCCAGAAGGCCAGCTTGTAGAACTCACCCACCATATTAACTTCAGTGTGACTTAAGCACTTAGAGCTGAATTTGGTTTCTTAGTCCTGTGTTCCTACCCTACTTCTGGACAATTCTGGCATCAGCCTCGCTAAACAAGTGCAGATTCAGCCCAGCTCTGGATTTGGGTACCAGTGTTGGCTTCTGAGCAACAAGTAAAATCATGACATGCAAATGCATCACGTTAGACAAAATGCTTGTGGCTGAACTCCACGTGTGCCTTTTGGAAGACATCTGTTTTCAGAAAGCTACACAATGAAAAATAAGAAGAAAAGGAGAACAAATTTTTCCTCTATGTAGGGTATAACAAGGAATAATGGACTTAAATTGCACAGCCAGGGAGATTCAGACAAGACATCAAGACGAACTTTCTAACAGCAAGGGTAGTTAAACACCAGAAAAAATGGCCCAGGGAAGGCACAAAATCCCCACTCTGGGAGGTTTTAAGCAAAGATTAGACAAATGCCTGACAGGAGTGACAATTTTGATGCTCCTTTGGGGCAAGGGATTATATCTTGATTTCCCTTCCTATCTTATTTCCCACAGCACTCCGGAAATCCTTTCAAAACAGAAAGAATGTGTGTTTTGATGTCTCATGTCCTATTCTGCGTGCTTCTGTGTAATCATCCTGGCCAGGACTCTGCACCCTGGCTATCTCCTCTGGATATGCATGGATGCCATTAGCTCCTCCAATAAAGCAGGAGGAGCAGCCCCTCAGTGCTGGCTGCTGACAAGTCGCTGCTAATGTGGCTGCATGCCCCAGTGGTGAGGGGACAAGAGCCCCATTTGTGAGCCATGAAAAGTTACACAAGCAAACACACACAGTCAGTTTCAGGCTTTGTTTGGAAATATTTCCTGTGTTTCCTGCTGCTGCAAGAAGCTAAGAGGGAGAACAAACCCAAACAAGAATTCACTCAGCCTCCTCAGTGCCACTCATTTTTCCACCCCCAGTAAAACAAAATACTAGCTAAGAAGAGAGGGAGAACCAACCAGCACAGAGGAGAAGCTGATAGCCCTTTCTGACTGTGCTTCACTCCGCAGCCACTCCTCTTCCTCACTCTGAAGGCTCCTCAGGCCCTTTTTTGTGCCCTGATTCATGGTGTCCTCCTGACACCACAGGTTGCCTCGCTCTCAAAGAGGAGGCTCAGAGGAGAAGTTATTGCTGACCTCCAGACAAGAGGTGTTAGTGAGGAGAGGGTCAGCATCTACTCCCAGGTAACAGCGATAGGACGGGAGATAATGGCCTCATGTTGCACTAGGGGAGGTTCAGGCCGGGTATTAGGGATGGGTATTAGGTAATGGGCTGCCCTGGGAGTGGTGCAGTCACCATCCCTGGAGGTGTTCCAGAACTGTGGGGATGTGGCACTGAGAAACGTGGTCAGTGGGCACAGTGGGGTGGACTGAGGTTGGACTTGGTGATCTTAGGGGTCTCTTCTGGTCTGTATGATACAATTCTTAACTCCCCAGTCAGGCTTCTTGCTGCACCTTTAATCTAACTAAACCAAAGACAGTGCATCACTTTTTCCAGCCTACACTAGAATTAAAATTCAAGAAAAATATCTGGCTGTAAGTTTCTCAAGGTAGATTCACGTGATCACACATTGCCTGGCTGTCAAGAGAGAGGGCCACCCAAGCAAATGGCATGGAGAGCCATACCTTCTGAATTCATTGCAGTTAAGCTGATTCCTTGGTTTGTGCACACCTCAAGGCCCTTGACTGTGGCTTGCCCTTGTAATCCAAAGAAAAAAGTGGAGTGTTTTCTTTTTCTGGTATCAAGCCCCTATCTTTGCATGCACAGCCCTTACAAGGGGGAAACCCATTATGCAAAGCCTCAGCTGCAGCTCCATCCCTCCCCACCTTTGAGCTGCTGGGGCAGATTTTATGTTCAGAATATGGAGATGACGTTTCATAGTCTTTCCTCCATTTTTCTATCATCAGCAGCCATAATGTTGGCAAATATAAGGACAGACAAAAGGGACTCAGACATTTTTTTTTAATGTATGTAGGCACATATATATATTTTTCATTTTTGGATGTTTCCCTTAATCATATCTTGAATTAATGCAGGGCTTGTTCATTCGGAGCTCTCATTACCCTCTTAATTAACTGTGCACAGATGGAAAAAGTCGGAATTGCTTCACTCGAGTTGTTCTGCTAGTTTTAAAATGAGATGGCAGATGGAGGACAAGGCAGAAAGGGCTCAGCTCAGAGGTAGGAGACAAGTTTTCAAGCTGTCACTGAAACGTCAACAAACGCTCCATCTGTTTATGAGGAGCACCAGGCAGAGGCAGTTTTAAGTGCCATCTACAGACGTGAGTTCAAAGAATTCCAAACAATTAGCAGCAAAATGGAAGTTGCAGTTTCAGCCTGGTACATTGCGAGATGCACCAGGACATTGTCAGCTCAGATTGCTGCTGGCAGAGCTGGGTGCTTGCAGTGATATTCTCAGATCACAATGGGCTCAGGATCCTCAGGGCTGGGCTGGTTTGCTCAGACAGCATCCCCAGAGCTGTGTGCAAACCTAGGAAAGTAGAAGAGTTCCCAAACCCCTGAAGGAAGTGAACCTATTGAGCTCAATAAGTTACCCCAGTGAAACAGCTCTGAAGATGCACTCACAGAAAGGGAAGGTCCTCAGCTGAGGACCTCAGATGCAGACACTATTTTTGGAAAGTCTTCTTTGGTTTCAGCTTTCCAAAGGTTACCAGTGAGTGATCCTTGGGCACGGGGAAAAAAGTAGAGAAAAAAATTAAAAATAAATCAGTGCTGGACTTCGGGAAACGTGATCTGTATAAGAAGCACATACAAAGTGATGCAGGTAAGAAGGAATAAACTTCTGCCATCTCTTTTCCCATTAAAAGCTCTTCTCAAACTGCTCCAGGGGGACGTTAAATAGTTATGCTGTCAGAAATAACATGCACATGCTGATCTTAATGCGGGAGGGCACTGCACTGTTCTTACTGTTTTAGAAAAGCAGCAGTGTTATGTAAAATAACCATGTCAGGGCTACGTGTAGTACAGTGGCAGTGGATATTTAAATAACCTCAGAAGCCTACAAGGAACACATCTGTTTCCTCACACAGAAGCCAACTTATGCAAGCAGTATGCATCTGTATCTAGGCTTCATTGGTTTAGATATGGTTAGCAGGCATGGTTATTTGAAACTGAATTGCACCCATGTGGTTTCCATGCAGTCAGAGATGCTAGAAGAAGTTTATATTTAAAAAATTTTGCACAACTTCCTGTCATTCTTTTCTCTGGGGACAACAATGTATGTTAAGTGATACGAAGATCCAGGCCTTCATCTACAGACCTTCAGTCTGTAGCCAGTTCAAAGCCAGTACGGGCTACAGTACTGTTCAGTTCAAAGCCAGTACTGTGGACTTGAGTTCTAACAAGCTTCAGAAACGTCTGCCTCAGCTCCTATACTTTTTGAAGCCTTTTGTTTTAAAAATTCAATTATAATTAAGAGTTTGCAAACACGAAACTGAAGTGAGAAACACTTTTTGAGGACATTCCTACCAAAAGCCTGAATGCTTTCTATTTTCTTTTGATACAGCCTGATTCTGAACCTAGCTTTGCTTAGAGATGGAGAGCGTAGAGTTAAACCCATGTCTGAACTAAGACATTAAGGTTCTTTCAGCAGGGTGAGAAGATCCATACGCCTAAGGGGAAATCATCACCTCCATTTTGCCTCCAGTGCAATTCATGCAGCGTCCAGGTCCCTGAATGCCATCACCATCAAGTGATGCCCAGGCTACAGAGATAATGCCTACTGAGAACTAAAAAGTTCAGTCGAGAGCAGCCCACTGCAGGTGACACCAGGACACTACAGCCACCTGCAGTGCACCAGAGGGGAACCTGGAGATGGCCCTGCCATAAAGAGGATGGAAAAGTGATTTTCTTCAGGCTGCTGCCTAGGGAGCTTAAAAAGCACCAATCTCATGAACCATTTTTCTGTAGGAAGGAGTAAAAAGCAAGAAGAAATAAAGGCAAGGCTAGGATAAGAGCAGAAGTTAATCTCTGTGCAAGTTCTCTGTCTGACAAGAGAGCATCCTTCCCAGGGGCTTCTTATCACAGCCTCAGTTCCCTCAAGGTCACAGATCAGGCTAATTACACCCTGATAAGCACAGTCCTTGCTCATCTGCAGTTAGATACTGAGGTTCCTCATTTTCTGCTCTGAACATTGGGACAGCTTCACCAGCCCACAGCACTCGCAATAATAAACTTCTCCAAACTGACTGCAGTTCAAAGGCATGACAAGCAATTCTGGTATGAACATTAGCACTCCTAGTACCAAATTAGGGCCGTGAGATGCCAGTATTTTGGAATGAGATGCTCTCAAGGGCTTCTTGTGGCAAAACCCTTCAATCCATGCTACATAAGCAACAGAAAAATGAAACCCAAATGCACACCAAACCCCACAGCATCTGCTGCAATTATCCTTTTCGGTCTTGTCAACAAAACTTGAAGTGCCCCATCACAGAATCACCTGCAGTGATAGAAAGGAAAAGGTTATTTCCTTGTCCTGGGAACCCTGCATTGAGCTGAGAGATGAGTCACTTCATAGGCTGCCCATATTTTTGGGAGCTCCCTGTGCTGCTTACAAATTGATCCATAATAGTGGATCACAGAAATAGAATGTACTGTAGAGTCCAGATGCATTCAAAATCTAGGACAGACCCCATAGATCCCACAGCAGCTGTTCTCCTGCCTCCCAACGCACTTGCACACAAGGGCTGAGGATGGGATTTCTTCCTTAACCATTATCAGCTGCCCAGTTTAGCAGATATTCCCCTCAAGGATGCTCTGTGCGGAGGCCCTATGGGAATCCAACCCAACCAGAGCTGCTCCCAACACCCACCACCACCCTGCAGCCTGCACAGGGGTCACTGGGCACTCCCTGAGCCACAGATTTATTTTAAATGAGAAGATAACAGTTTACTTCACTCTCAGTCTTTGCTCCTCTTTTCTAAAACAGGTACTTAAATCATTCCAATGAATAATAAGCATGTTCACCCAACCCAATTTTAGGCAATTTCCATTTCAGTACCAATATCATCCTCAAACATACTTTTCCCTTTATCTGTGGAATGGACTGTTCTGCACAGCACCTTAAATAGAAAGTGCTATGCTAGCTAAATGCTGCCTTTCAGCTATTACAATAAATATCTGACAGTGAAGAAAATAAGAAAAGAGGCAGGCGGGGACTGATCTGCCTTGTCGTATGCTAGCAAGTTGGCACTGAAAGCTCTGTCAGTCCATTAGCTGCTGTTAATTTCCTTGTTCTTCATGGCAAAGGTGGCCATAATTGGTGGAGCTGCTGAAAATATCACATAAATGGGGTGATTCACACTCAGAACTGTCACTGTAATAAAATCCCATTTAGAAAATGTCCCTTTCACCCAAAGGAAAAAAAAAAAGCAGGCAGAGCCTGCCCTCCCCCTATTCTCTTGTAGGAACACACGACCCATCAGCATCAGACAGCAGCACAGATCTGTCCATCTCTGAAGACCGGTCATAATTTAAAAGGGCCTTCAAGCCTGATGGCCCATAATCAGCTCAGACAACAGCTTTTATTTATGTATTTCTAGTGGGACTTGCAGACTGGATAAAAGCCAAGGAAACAGAGAGAAATATAAAGTGAGCTTAAAATTCTGGCCACTGTCAGTATCATTACAGCGTACGTAAGCACGCGTGTGGCTGAGGAAGCAATAGATGTGAAAAGAAATAAGTGAAGCTGGCCTGGAGAGAGATAGCTTGCCAGGAACCTGGCTGCTTTACACAGCTGCGCTTCCCCTTTGAGTTCAGTGCTGGACTATAATCCCACGTTTCACAGGAGAGATGGGGAGAGGTGATGGCACAACTTGACTGAAGGGTGAATCATGCAGAGATGTTACAAAGGGTTTGAAATGCTGTGATCTTGATTTTTTTGTATGGTCCAAGGGTCAGACAAAAAAAAAATCCTTTACCTTGGACAAATCTTAGTGAGATCTGTCCAGAAATCATCACAGGTATTAGTTAACTTTGGAGGAACTATGAGTTCACAGATCTGTTGGATTTCTGTCAGAATGCTAAAATACTCAAACCCTACACAAAAACTACGTGAGAAGCAGAGATGTGATCTTGTCTGGGCTAATAGGTGATGCTATACTCATTTCTCAGAGCTTAGAAACCATCTGCTATGCACAAGAATCATCCTTGATGAATTCCTGCCCAGAGCATCTCCCAGCAGTGAAGCCTCTGCTAAATTTTCCACCAAGACAGTCTAATATTTGAGGAGTTCCAATGCAAAGTTCAGACACAGGCATGCAATACTGAAAGCATGAGGAACTCAGGAATTCTTCCATAGTTACAAGAGATTCTGGAAAAAAAAAAAAAAAAACCTGAAACTGGCTGTCTGTGGTCTACCTTAACTACTATGGCAGCTGGATGGAAGCACACAGCTGGCTGCTTCGTTGCTCACTCACTGCACGTGTGATCAACTCAACAGATATATCACTAGTTAACGAATTCCCAATAGTCAAAACTAAGTATTTTCACTGGGTTACACAGGAGCCTTCACCATGCCAGAAAGATTCATGCCATGCTGACACCAAGAACCTACTGCAGCTGTAGGACCAGGTGTGTGCCCACCTTCTGAATCGTATGCCAGAAGCACAGGGCAGAAAACAACCACAAGTCAAGGTTTGATGGTGAGAGACATCTGAACATGACTCTGGTCCTTCTTAAAAGGATAAGGAGGAGGATTTGCAGTTGAGGTACGTCGTTTCCCCTTCTGACTGAGCTGGTTAGGTGAAGCCTGTCATCAAAAGGGCTGGATTTTGAGTGCTTTGCAGCCACCTTCCCTAAAATATTTACTCAGTGTCCACTGGAGCAGTTTGCAAAGCCATCAGCAATCACTAACCTTCCTGAGCAGCCTGAGTGAGCAGTGAAATGAAAGACTTCAGTAAAGCCTTCAAATAGGTGGTGAGATTAATCTTGTCAAGTGTAAACACTTCTTGACTCAGCAGTGGGGTGGGGAATGGGAGGCCAGTCTTTTTTTTTTTTTTTTTTTTTTGACATATCCACAGCTGTCAGTGTTCCCAAGTTGACTTTTACAGAAGAAAAGGTATTGTTGAGAGGATATAGGAGAAAAACTTGATGTCAGGGAGAAAGCCAACCTGCGGGGCTGTGATGTTAAGGGGCAGTGCTTGTTAGTTCTACTCAGGCAGACCTTACATTAGCAATGAAAAGCTCTCCTGGAAGGTGGCATGCAGAGAAAGGGCTCCCAGTGAACTCCCAAAGGCTTCTTCTACCTGCCTCTCAGCAAGGTTTGGCGGGAGGTGTGTAGAGACAATCATCTTTTCTTTGTTAGAGCAGAAAACAAATTGAGGAACGTCCCATCCTGTGCCCACAGGACTCCAGCCAAGAATAATCCAATCACATCAGGCAGCTTGCTCCAGATTTTAACCCTTTGATTTGAATCAAGCTTGTTACAGCCTTGCCAATCACCCAAGAGCCTGGAGCTCATCTCCAAGCCATGCCCTGCACTAATTACCAATGGCCCAAGACAAAGCAGGTCACTTCAGCACACAGAGGCAGACCCCATGGACTGCAACAGACCCGAAACACACACGGAGTTAAGGAGGCACAGACGTGCTTTGCTGCACACCAGTACTGTGATCAGAACAAACATCATACCACCAAGTGACACCACGAAGCTGAAGCTCTGGGGACTGCACTTCCCTTGCAGCTCAGTTAAGAGAGCAAATTAAGATCACCCGAATGGCACCAGGAAGCACAAAACACTGAAGTCAATGACTGCAGCAGCTCATTCCTCTCAGCATCGTCTACATCAGGCAAACAAGTACCTGCAGATCGCTTTGTAAGCAATACCCTGAAACGGGGCCTTCAGCGTGGCCCTAACAGTTGGTGCCAACTATTGTGATAGCTAGAATGAGCCAAGAAAAGCAGGAATCTGGCTTGAAACCAAGAACAGGTTCTAAAGATTAAGATATTTTAGCTAATGTGGAGATGCAGCAAGTAGAACGATACAGAAGCAGCAGAAGAGGAAAAACGAGTGATGAATGGGATGGCAGCCTTTACAGAATTCACAAAGGGACAAGCCTTGGTAGAGTTATTGTGTTCCTATTGTAAAAGGCCACAGCAGGAGCAGTCAGCAGAGGAAAAAAAAAGCTATCTTTTGTAACACTGATGACCTCCCTTCCACAAAACACCCTCCTTTCTACCAAGGTGCCTGTGGCTGTCATGCTGTAGTTCATTTGTGTATCCTTCACAAATCATGTCTTTATGATGAGCCAAGTCAAATATGACATGTCACACTAGGAATAATCCCATTTCTCTCCTTGAGGAGATGGTACAGTGAAACACAATTGGGCCCCACATCTCTTTGTATCAGGCGTGTTGTAATTTTCCTAGGTTGTCCTAAAGCATTTATTGCTTTAGTATATCCTCCTCCTTTGCAAGAGGTATTTATCATCACAAGCAATCTCACTGCAGTGTCAGTGATGGTCTGTACTGCTTTTGACTCCTAACAGTACACAAAAAAAATAACAATTCCCTAAACACTTGGTAATTGATCCATCTTTATCCTACCATGTTTTCTCCTTTTGGCAATCCACAAAGATAAGATGCAACCTTTGAGTTTCATTCATCCCTCCCCTTTATTTCACAAGTGAATTGCCATTCAAGGCTACTGGAAAGTGTCAGATTAAAGAGGAGTGATGGATGAAGCACTATAAAACAGGTAACAGCATAAAACCTCCATGCCCCCATCCCCTCACAGCACAGTATGTAATAATCACAGCAAATCTTTAAGTAGTTTGAGTTTTCTACTGGATCTTACTGCCTTTTACACTATTTTGGCAACAGAAGACAAGCACAGTTTCAGGATCTTGGCAAGCAGAAGGAGCTTAACATTACAAAGTAATTGAAGTTGGAAGGACCTCTACAGGTCACCCGGTCCAACCCCTGACTCAAAGCAAGGACAGCTTTAAAATTCCATTAGGCACGCTGATAACTGATTATTTAGGACCCCCGCAGTCTCTCTGTATAAAGACTGCTCAGGCTGGCTTGCTTTATGCTGCCTTAATCTTGCTTAAGTCAGACCACCTCTTTATGTCAGATGACTACAACATCCCTCTAGCCCAAAGACACTCAACTCCAAAAGAGCACCATTTAGTACACCTCCCAAAGGACTTCCTAAGCTTAGACAATCTTATCAGAGAGAGAGGAAAAAAAAAAAAAAAAAGCATAAAAGAAGGGAAGAAGCTCCCAAGCAAAGCCAGCAAACAGATCCAGACTAGAACCAAGACTTCATCCTCCTACCAGCTGAGCACACTTCCTTCTCTTCCAGCAATACTCAGCTCCTCAAAACCACCAGCATCCCACCAGAGTCTTTCCACCAACCAGCAAACTTTCCAGCCAAAGATCATCAGAAATCATCACTGTATCTTACCTGGCTGTAGGTGTCAGTCTCCATCAGCTCAGGGCAGGCTGGAACTCACAGCTGCAAAGCTCTGTGCATTAAGGCTCCTTACCAGGACTAACAGGACTTGGTGCCTCCTCCTTTAAAGGAAAGAGACTAATTTAATTAGCACCTGAAAACAGCAGAAATGAGGTCACTCACTTCCTGTGTAAAGCTTAATTTTGTATAATTTATTTTTACATTTTCTAATTGAATGAATATTAATTAGCTAGAGTTTAATGCAGAAGATGAAGACATTAAACTCTCATTAACAAACAGTGAATCCTATTCATCCCCAAACACTTCACATCTGCAGCATTAAGTTATCAAAGAAAAAAACTGTTATGATTTATGTCATTTTCCAGCGGAATAAAAAAGACAATGAATCTGCTTTATCAGCTAATTATCTGCAGTGTGACACATGGCTCCACCAGCACTGTTGATTGGACATGGGTCCTGGTGAGGCACTGGCATACCAAATCCATGTTTTTCCCTTTCATTCTGTGAACCCCAGAATGGAGCTGGGAAGATAACACGGGCAATATAGAATCATTAAGGTTGGAAAAGACCTTTAAGATCCCTAAGTCCAACCCCAAACCATCCCACCAAGCCCTCTGAACACATCCCTCAGTGCCACATCTCCATGGTTCTGGAACACCTCCATAGTCAGTGACTCCACCGCACTCTGGGCAGCACTGCCAGTGCATCCCTGCTCTTTCTTAGAAGAAATGTTTCCATCCTGAACTTCCCCTAGTGCAACGTGAGGACATCATCTCTCATCCTATCACTGTTACCTGAGAAAAGATATATGGCTTTACCTGAAATCCATGGAAATGGGTTAACAAAACAGCACAGCAGTGTTTTGGAGCTGGTGTCAGTATGGTCTTCCTCTGCCAAAAGCAGTAAACCTTACTGGTGGGCCTGAATAAAATCAATCTGTGTGAGTTTAGCCTGCGTTATTTAAACCTGAGGCATTATTTGTTACGTGCAGAGCAATATTGTGGAGCTCCAAGCCCCTTGGTGGGTCGCACACTAGCTGTTAGTCACAGGGCTGTTTCTCCACCAGCACCACGTGGATGATGAAGGGCAGCAGCTCTCTTCCCACCAGTACAAGGTTCTCCCACCTGCTGAAGCAGCTGCGGCTGATGGAGGCATTAGGGCAGTGCTACCATGCAGGGAAAGCCCTTAATGAATGGAGGAGAGAGCTCGGGCTGTTAGAAGAGGCTCCTGCAGCTCCTTCAGCAATCGTCCTGGTTTCCCACGAAGGAATACGTGTCAGATTCTTCACTACTTCAATTTACTTTGAATACAAACACTGGGAGATGTCACTCTGCTTCAGAAAATGGAGCGGAGCTGAAATGTACTAAAAGTATCCCAAAAAGTTTTCCCGTGATTTTGAAGCATTTCTTTGTCATGTCATTTATGATTTAATTAGTGGCAGGTTGTCAAGTAATAGTTATAATCTATAGCTGTATGCACTGGAGGAATATATCTACCTCATGCTTAAAGCAACAAAGCTATTTCCCCTGGCTCCCCCTGAGCTCACTGCTGGTGGAGTTGCCATCTGCTGATAGTTTGCAGGAATATCACCTGTTCCTTTAAGCACACTCATAGAAATGAAACAGAACGTCTTCAACATTATTATTTTATTTTTTTCTTTAATTTTCAGCAGGTTTTACACCTCAATACCTTTTTCCTTTTTCCAGCAGAAATCTTTTCAGAATGTGAAACCTGAGCTCATCTCTGAAAGCAAACATTAGGTTAAAATGTAGAAGCAGAAATAATAAACTATAAATTGTAAAAATAGCCCAGAGAGGTACATCTGAGAACCAAAACCAGAGGTGACAATGGAGATGCTGAAAAGCTTAGGGAGAAAAAAACAACTGAGATGGTGAAGTCTGTTTCACATCAACAGCAATTCAATAAGCTGGAGGAAAGGAAAGGCAAGGCAGGGAAATCCAGAAATCGGGCAGAAAACAAAGCAAAGAAAGCCCAGCCACAATGCCCTGCAAACATACCTCAGCTGAAGCAGAAAATTGAGCTGTTGATAACAAATAGGAAACTAGCACCTGAACAATAAGGGACTGTAACACGCAGCAACCTGAAAAAGCAAAATTCCTCTTTTTTGGAGAAGACAAAACACAGCGCAGCAGTTTAACCAGGCTCCAGTTTTATTGATGCGTCTGCTGTCAAACACAAACGATGCCACGTCAGATGGGACGACCAGAAAAATTGGGTGGGATCCCAGGGCAGATGGAACCGTACCTTTTCCTTGATGTGATGGCACTCAAACAGCCAAAGGGGCCTTTCACACCAGTGCTACGTTTTGTTTGAATCCAACCTGGAATTTTCTGAAATGGAGGAACTTCGAGCTGAGAGCAGGTTGGAAATGGGGGTTTTTGGGACAGCTGTCACAGCTGGGAGCTTCTTCACTGGCAGCTTAACTCCATTTACACTGCTCCTCTCTCAGGGGAGGTCCCTGCAGCATTTCACCTCCTGAACCCACGAACATGGCAAGCTCCATCACACAGCAAGCTCCATCACCCTGACATGGGGCAGCTTTCTCTCCATCCAATCCACAGTGCTGAAGCAAAGCAGGCGAGGGATCAGCCCTTGCTCCCCAGCCATTCCCTTCTATCAGGGCACAGCGTGCAGTAAACAGAAAAAAAAAGCAGCTACCATCTGTTATGTGGATGGCAGAACCTCACCTAGGAAATCCAATAGTTACTGATTTCCAGTGGCACAAAGGGATGCAGGGAGAGGTGATGGATGGTGGCTGAGACCTGCCTGGTGACCTTTCAGTATATTGGAGAACTTTCTGATCTTTTTTATTATTTTTAATGTGGTCATGTTTAATTTTGAAGTGGGATTCCTGAATCTGAATGAGTCTGCATCAAAACGTGAATTAAGGTTAACATTAAACTTGGGAAAACTTATTCCTCCTCCTTCAAAACAAGTCATTTTGACCAACAGAAAACTGCTTGTCTGCGACATTTCACTGGAAAGGAAATGCAGAGTGACAACAGAGGGCTTCATCTGCCTCTGAATTGATGTACTTTCCTCTGAAGGGAGTTCCCCACGAAGCAGAAAACTCAGTGCCTGCCCACTCCCCCCTCTGCCTGCACTCCGCTCTGTGTATGACACAAAGCAGAGGTTCTCCCCTGGTTCTTGCTGGGATGCAGTCTGCATCTATTTAATGAAACATGAATAGCTTAAAAAGAGCATGTTAGCACTGGCAACATAATCCCTGCTCCTAAAAATCACATCACAGTGACTGTGCATTTGGGCTTGCCATCTCGTGTCGAGATGCAAACACAGGGTATTGCTGCCCTGTTTTGGGATTTTGCAGGACACCTCAAGGATGCTGCAACTGAACTGAGATGCCCAGAGGAAAATAAAAGAAGGATGCTGTAGTTTCACAAAGGCAATTGTTCCACTCAAGGGCTTGTTGATGTTCAGCTGTTATAAAAAAGACCTGCTGGAGAAAACCAACCAAAACCCCATAGTTAAATGGACAGTTTGCCAGCTAGAAGCTACCTGCTCTGCACTTCTGGTGATAAACGTGCAGGGTTCCAATGAAAGATACCTGGTATCTTCACAAGGTAAGAGATCTTTTAAGAGCCTCTATCAGGTAAACTCACATTTTTGTAGGTGGTGGAAGTCTGGTGTAAAGCTCTGCCACCAAAGGAGCCACCAAATCCATCAGTGCTGTCAGCAGGATGGAAAGATGCAAAAATAAGGTTGTGGTGTCCAACCAAAGGATTCTCAGCCCTGCTCTGGTCATGGGTAGGGTGTCACACATGTCCTCCTGCCTGGAGAAGGCTTGAGCCATGCTGGGAGCAGCAGGAGGGCTCAAGAGGACATAGACAGGAGATTAAATAGTATACAGAAAAGAAAGTGGTAGTAACTGTGTACCACGAGGGTCTGTTGTGACAGGACAAGGGGAAATGTTTTCAAACAAAAAGAGGGCTGATTCAGATTGGACATAAGGAAAACGTTTTCTACACTAAGGGCAGTGAGGCAGTGGCACAGGCTGCCCAGAGAGGTGGTGGTGCCCCATCCTACAGACAGGCAAAGTCAGGGGATGGGATCTGAGCACTAATGGAGCTGTGGGTGTCCCTGTGCATTGCAGGGAGTGGGACCAGGTGGCCTTCATGGGCTCCTTCCAACTCAAACAATTCTGAGATTCTATGATTCTCTGACTGACGATGGCCAAAATAAGGCACAATGGCCTGACAGATGTGTCAGGAAGTGACCACCAGATGGGTACAAGGCAACTGTAACATCCAAGGTGAAGGTTGTGAGCACGAGATGATATCCACTGTCAGCGTTGCACTAAATGTGGAATTATTGCAACGGAAGGAGACTTTTTCATGGAAAAGTAATAATTCTGAGTGAGGTTCTGTAGGCTTCATTTTTAAAAGGCAAATCTAACATGTCACTTTTTGCAAATGGAGTTTACCAAAGCATTTCTGCATTTGAGCTTTCAAAAGATAAAAAAGCGTTTCTGAAAATCAATTTTCAAAAGACAGAGCAAAAAAAAAGTTCCACGTCTTCACCATAAAGTTTTTTTTTTTTTTTAGCAGAAGTAGGGAGAGTTCTGAAAAAAAAAAAAAAATCAGCAATCTCTGCCAACTAAATGAAATATTAAAAAAAAAAAAAGAATTAGCAACACATCTGTTAATCATGACACACTGAATATTTTCTTATTTTATTTTTACGTTACATCTCCTTTCCTTTACATTTCTCCTGCTTTCTCTGCTTAGGTTGTAAACTCTTCACAGCAGCGACTGTTTCCTTATAATGCATTTGTCCAGCATCTCACATGTTGTGAACGCTAATGCGATGTGAATAATATATATTACTCCTCTCTGGAGATGCAGCTCAGTGGCAAAAGCAGACGCTGATGGCTTTGTGACAGCGAAACAGAAATTCAAGACAAACCTCACTGCAGCATGGGGTCTCCGCTGTGGCTCATGAAAGTAAATGCCAAATGGTCTTACTGTAACAGAAGATGTCTAAATCATTTCAGGCTATGAAATTGCCACATATAACGCTCCTAAAAAGTTTAAAAAAAAACCAAAAAAAACCCCAAAAAACCAAAAACAACCCAAACAACTAAAACTCATCTCCATCTGAAAGTGTAGTGCAAAGATTTTTGAGTTAGCTCCTGCCAAGAATAGCACCGAGCAGCCTGGATGCAACATCTGCTCACATCGTGTGAAAGCAAAAAACATCTGGGAAGAGTAGCTCACATCCCCACCTGCCTTACCTATGCTAATTCTCTGCAAAGGTGGAAATAAGATGACACTTAGAGCAACGCCTTGATGGCTGGAAATAAAGGGAGAGAACATCTATTTTCTGTCATGCACCATATTCTGAAGGAAACCATGCATTTCAAGGAAAATGGACTGGGTTTTCCCTTGTTGCTGTCTCAGCAAACACCCAGCTCCTTCTGCTAGTTGTGCTGGGCTTTGTGGTTGTTCTTCTGTCACAGGCTTCCCATCACCAGCAATGTCTGGATCCTGACCACACTGTAATCATGCAGGAAACCAAAAGAAGAAAGATTGCTCCATCTTTCTCTGACTAGCATGCAGCCTTGCTTGTGCTCCTAGTGAATTCATGTCTCACTTTCTGGTTTATCACTTCCACGTTAGAAGGACACAAGTGAAAAAGACTCAAAAGTGTTGTTGAAGACTTTGTTGCAAAAATTAAAGGCAGCTGTAGGCATGATAGGGATTTTAGCAAAGAACGGAGGAGGAAGTAGGACTTCTAATGCAGGCAGAGCTATCATTTAACAAGGACAAATGAGCTCAAGATACCTTAAACTTGTCCTGTTGTCTAATTCTGGAAGAAAACAGATGACAACCATCCTGGAATCAGTATTCGGAAATATACAACAACAGGAGAAAGCTTTATTAACACTGGAAATGTACTCTTAGCTTGGATTTCCTTTTCAACACCCAGCTTGTTCATCTCACAGCTCAATGAACTGTTAACATCACATATTTCTTCTGTTCCAGCAGCAAGTCCAGTTACTTCGGTTTCCGCTAACTGCAGACAGATGAGATTCAGCCTTCCCAGGGAGACAGAGGAAGGGGGAGAACTTTGGAGAGTGGGAGGAAGGGGACAGGAGAGGCTGGGTCTCAGTTGGTAGCTAGCAACATTGAGGAGCTGCAAGTTGGACTTGCTGAGATATCAATGCGATGCCTGCCTCAGCTTTTCTAGTGCTTGTGTGCAACGTGAGTCTGACTTTCTGCATTAAAAGGTTTTTTAGACTGAGCATATCCCCGAGCATTCAATAAAGAGCTCTGTATATACAGCTTAATCGTGGAATAGTTATGTGTTTCATGTTCTGAGCCAGACTTTTTCTCCTGTTCCTTAACAGCCCAATCAAGTCTACCCCTTCTAGGCAAAGACCAGGAAATGTCCTTGTCTGGTTGTGCATGAGTGACCTTTTTTCCAGGTAACAAAAGACAGGACAAGAAGGAAATGGCCTTAAGTTGTGCCAGGGGAGGTTCAGGTTGGATACTAGGAAAAACAACTTCTCAGAAAGAGGGGTGAGGCTCTACTCTGCTTTATCCTCTGCTCTTTGCCATCATGTCTTTTGTTGTATGTATATTTGGGCAGTAAGAGAGTCGTGGTTAAATTAATATTTAAGATTTCAGAGATCTTGCTAAGGAATTTATCCTCACTAAGAGAACATAACCACTGCATAAAAGCTAGCATTCACTAAGAGTCATCTCTCCATAAAGTTACACATTCACTGTTTCACTCCTGCTCAATTATGGCAGTTACCAAGCTACTCAAGGAGTCCAGCCCCCAGGGTTTGCTGCTTGGCATGTTAACACGTAAATGATTGCTCCCAGGGTTGGGTACCCGGCTCTTCTAACACTGGAATGGTTGCTCCTCACTGGTAAGCAGATGTCCTTGTTCCTCCTCTGTGCCACCTCTCCTCTGGGATGGTTCTGACAGTTTCAGATTTGGTGGAAATAAAAAGTTTAGTAATAACTTCTGTTATTATTAGTTGTGAATTTAGCCTCTGGACTCACTTCTGAGGGAGAAAGAAAATCTGAAGAACAGAAAGAAGCAAGAGGCTACCTTCTTTTAGCAATAATACAGATTTTTGGTACAAACTTAAATTGCTTTAAAAAGAAATGCTTGCTGGACAAGAATGTGATAAGCAAGTAAGACTCAGATTGACCTGCCAGGTTCTCCAAAGGGTGGAACATTTCCATCCCTGAGCTGACCTTGAAGGGATTTTGTAGGTGAAGTGAGTCTCTGGCTCAGAGCCTTTCTTTTAACCCTCACGGACTCCCTGTCAAAACTTCTGTCTTGTCCTCCCCAAACTGATGCTGTTATGTACGTGAAAATACGAATGATCTTTTATTTTCAAATGATAACCTCAGTCGTAACCCACTGCACTTTCCTCTCATTGCCGACACTGTCTGCCTTTATTTTCACAGACCGGTCCCATGGTTTTTGTATCATTAAGCTGGGAAAGATACTGCTAATCCTCCATTTTGATCACTGAATTGAAAGGGAGTATCGCTGACATCCTATCCCTCTGCTACTGCGACATCTGACTGTGGTTTCATGCACAAGATGAGATTTAGCATCATGTGGGAATTGCGAAATGTACTTTTTTTCCTAAACATTAGTTCCTCACACATTTTCAACAGGAAGAGAGAGAAAAAGGAGGAGCTGCTTAGCATTCAGGAGTGAAAAAAGCTGAAATCAAATGAATTCCTTTTTCTCTCGGGAATTAGGGAGCAGTTCAACATTTCTGATTAAGGACAAGAGAAAGACGCCATAGCCAGCTGTGCCGTCCTTCTAGCACAGAAGTGTTTGACATGCCGGAGGATAATCAGGAGAATAACAACACTACCAGCAGGCAGGAGTTTTGGACTTGTCATCTTACTTGGCTACATGCAGTTAGGTCTCAGTAAAGATGACTTGCTAAAAATCTAACTAACGCATCAAGGCTCATTGGGTTTCGCTGAGCTCCTACCTCTGTAATCACCATTTACCAAATTAGAACAGGGGGAAAATGAGCCACTTCATCTCTGTGTCATATAATGAACTTTTTTTGTGTGTGTACCAGGGAGGGTGATTGCCGCTAGGTATAATTATTATAATAAAGATCAGTGAAAACTCAAGTTAAAAAGGAATTGTGGTTATTGAGCCCACTAGCGCGATTCAGATGGAACCAGTCCCTGTCTTGCACATAGGAATTCAATCCGTTGATCTCAACCATCATAACAGCCCACGAAAACCGAAGCAATGATCCTGTCCAGTGTTTGCTCATCTGTCTAATGTAATTCAGATTATTGATTCTATTTGATGTGAAATCCACTGATTTCACTCAATGTAATCAAATCAATTAATCCCATCCACTCCAGCCCAAGCCATGAGTATAATCTAGTACATCTGACAGCGATCAGCCAGCAGAGAACAAGACAGCCATAAAGATGAATAATAAAAATCAATAATCCTGTAAATAATGTTACAGCACACTAGATATTTTGTAAACAACTGTAAAAATCAAGGAGGTTGATAGTCAGCCCACATACATCTTGCAGATATGAAAGATTTGTAAAATTTGTGCCATATTAATGTTGGCTGGGGTTGTTTATCCCAGAGTTCTTAAGAAGTGGATGGTTATGGTCCCTCTGAGTGGACTTTGGACAAAATTTTGAGAGTTTTTTTTTTCCTTGGAATATCATAAAGAATCTAACAAGCATGGCTTGTGATTCTATGTGATGGAGACAATGGATTCTGTGCTGAGGACGTTGCTGATTAAGTGGAATGGAAGATTTGTGTCTGCAATACATCTTCAGGGTACAGGCTAAGAAAGATGGAGTAAGCATAAGGAATCCTTGGCACCTGTACCCTATAATTATGTTTTTACCTTTATTCACTCTTTTATAACCTTTAGCACAGCTTTTCAATGGAAAAGCCTGGCTCTTTCCCTCAGACAAATGAGAGGGGACAAATACACAACGGTAATTGTGTATTTGTCTGTTCCTAACATAGGTTTTCCTGGTCAATTTGGAAGCACCAAAACAGCTTTTGAGGATCTGTATTTCCAGGCATACCGTGTTTGGTCGCTCAGGGTTCCCAAAAACAGATGCTGTCAGGCAAAAAGTCAAATTTCATGGCTGCCTTATTGAAAAATGAGATGGATCCAAATAGTTGAAATCTAACCTCTCCCTCTCTGCAGTGTAAATCATGAGGCTGTGCAGCTCAGTGAAAACTTTAAAGTTATGCAGCAAGCAATGATACGCGACTAAAATATTGTCACCAGGCTCAGCATACCCAGTGGCAGATCAAAATTGGGTGTCACTTTGATGTACTGGTGTGAAGGGCATGAGTGAGGTTTCTGGACCGAGAGGGCAACATCTTCAGGCTTAGGAGACCTGGATTCTTCATTCCCACTGGCTTTGACCTTCAGATCACCTTCTACTGTTGTATAGTAGGGAGATGATGCTTATATGGTGTAAGATGCACTGGGAAAAGCTGCATACGATTGGTATTACCAAAGATCTCTTGCCCTTTAATGCTGATGAACGTTTTCTCATCAGCATAATAGGAATTCTGCAAATGTTTCTATCTGGGAATGGAACATTTCACAGACGAAGACAAAAACATTCTTTTCAACAGAATTAAGGAGTTCTTTGGAGCAGGTTTTTTTCCTGATTGAAGAGGGGATGGCAATCACTGCTAAACAGGAGAGCTACCACTTGTCTGCCCAGTGCTTCCTGGACAGACAACACCCTTAGGTACAAGCACCATAAGCAGCCTAAAAAGGCATTATAGGGGAAAATTTTAAAGGTGGTAAAGGCAGATAGGAGTACTTTTCTTATTGAAAACTGATCTGCTCTAAATCCCTAGCTCCACGTATTCCTTAAAAAACAGCGTCCAACATAAAACAGATGCTCCACATAAGAAAAACAAGACAGAGAAAAGAACAGAAAGGCTGAGGGTATACAAGAGTCACAATTCCATTAGAGGTCTGCTGTCCTCTTGTCCCTTCCAAAATGTCTTTCCTTTAACTCTATAATTAATAACATTACGTGCTAATAAAAGATCAAGAAGGTGGCAGCTGTACTCCAGCTTCTAATCCACTCATAAGTTATTGATGCTGCTGCTCCTGGTGTTCCATCTGCTTCTCTAATGTTTGTTCTATGCTGCATTGCTGGAGACTTTGAGGCTAACATCTAAGATAACCTACAGGAAAAAAGAAATCCAGCAATGGAGGAGGATGGGCTGGTTATGTGGTCCTTCACTCATTTGGATGCCAAAATTTAGATTCCCTGCAAGCAATGCTGAGACAAGAGATGGATGAATAGAAAGTTTTGTGACCACTGCACTGAGCAACCCTGCAAATCCTGACAGACCTACTGCTGTTTTCTTTCATATTTGGGGCTCTCAAGAAACATTTTCATTTGGCTCCTTCACGTGTCCTTCAGTTTTCTGCTTGCCTGTGCATACATGCAGGCTCTTCACTCATTTTTTTCAATGTTTTATAATAAGGTCAACTGAATTATGTATTCTGGCCTTGATAGGAAGAGTGGCTCAGCTTCATTGTTGTAAATTGTTGTGAATTAGGGTGATACTAATGCTAATTGTCTTTTCCTTGCTTCACTGACTCTTTAAATAATCGCCCTCCTTCTTGGTCAGTTATTTCCTTGCACCTCTGAGAAATTTGCACCTCAGCTCTTATCAGTCTCCTTCCACCCAACCAATGTAAAGTACATTGCGGCCACTAAATCCAATTAATCCTCCCAGCACTCCCCAGTGAATGAAATTAGTTACATTTTACAGCTGGGCAGTCAGGGGTGCAGACAGCTTTCCCAGCAATGTCTGTGTTATCTCTCCTGAATGGAAAACCTGACCGTGCCCAAGGAATTGTTGGGTTTTCGGTGTGCTGAGCACCTTCAATCACAGTGAAAGTCAGAGAGAGGAAGAGATTTGGAGCACCATGTTTTTCCATAGCGTTTCCAAGGTGTTTCTGTTTTGTTAGACCCAATGCTGACCTGAGTTTATTAGCTACCTCTGTATGCCTTGTGTGACAGGTGATGGGATGGATCCATATCCTATCTTCAAGCGTACACGTTAAAAAGCTACCTGCAAGGTGGCTCAGAAAAGCCTTGCTAGATCTAGCTCAAAAAAGATAAACACACAGGATTCTATTTATCTATCACTCCATTTTTATAATATTGTTACTCTATCATTTTCCACAGGACTGCACATCCTTTGCAAGAGGAGTGGAAAATGAGGTGTTGAGCTTTCATTCAAACAATAGGCTTTGCTAGCTTCAGGTCCTCAGTTCTGGATGCAACAGCTGTTTTCAAATAAGATGAAGGCTTTTTCTTCCCTTAAAAAATAAAAGTTAGTCCCCATGAATTACAGACAACTTTCTCAGCTTCTGTGCCTTGAGTGAATTCAGGTTCGATCTTTAAAAATTCTCCCAAGCGATTACAAGTCATTGTGGGCTAATCAGCCAAGAAATTTAAACATAAACTTTGCTGAAATCTCTCCTTAAAGTACAGCTAAAGCATATTTCTCTTTTATGGCTCTGAGATATTTATGTCTACTTTAAATACAAAGAGCCAGATCCTCTGTTGACTCAAATCAGTGTAGTGTTACTGGCTTTATGAAACGCAACTTGTGGGCTTGGCCCTCTATATTATGATGCCTTCTTTTATATTGATATTCTCCATCCTGCACAGATCTTCTGGTGGATGAAAGGCATGGTGGATGGCTTAATACATCCCATGAACTACCCAATGAGGTTTTCAGGTCCCCTGGGTATGTTATTATGTTATGATTACTTTTATGTTTGGAAAGTTAAGTGAACTAAGCACATGAACTGCAGGAAGGGAGAACCTTGGCTTTTGAGATATTTAACCTACTGCAACTCATTCCGGTCTTCCTGAATCAAATATGACTTTATAATGGATAAGTGCTTGTAGTACATGTAATAGCTTCTATTATACACCATGGGAAAAAAAAATAAAAAAGTGTTTTTGATACATTTGTGACAGTTTCACTTCAAATAAGGAATGTTCTGTATCATCCGGTACGATTTCTAACTCAACCACTGAACCATGTAGATAAAATAATTACATGGTAGTGCTTTTGTGTGGAAATAAAGCTGCTCAACAAAACTGGCGAAAGAACGTGACTAGGCTTGTGAAAGGTATAAACGTTGGCATAATTAATACATTTTCCATCTCATGAACTTTAGTGGCCTTTGCCAGAAATAACAGGAAAAAAAAAAAAAAAAAAGAATGGGAATGGAATGGACCAGTGAGAAGTTTTATGTTCCCCATCCTCCCATGTGTAGGGTAAGGAAGCAGCAGCATCACTGCAAAGCGGCTGTGCTGGATGGAGGTGGACGTGCTTGCAGCAATGCTCAGGGCTGTTTGGAGAACCACAGCATACACAGAGTTGTCAGGCTTTAAACAGGCCATATTTAAGTTGTTCACTCATTGCGTGACACTCTGCTAACCTGTGAAGATTTTAGGGGACTTCTGGGCTTGCATAATTTATTTATAGCCAAAAAGCAAAGAGAACAGTAGGAGGATGGATGACAGATCTTTTATGGAATTAACATGGATTTGTTCAGTTGTTACTGAAACACTGCATAAATTCTTGATCCTGGGAGATGCTTGGCTAGACACTTGGCTTCAGGCATATGGGATACAGCAACACAGGACTGCACATGCTAAAATCCACTGAATATTTTCTAGTATTTAGAAGCTAAATCCTATAGTACAAAGGGACAAAAGCCACAGAATCTTCAATATGCCAGAGGTATGCAAGCTAATGAGACCAAGTGAATCAGAGTGTTCTTAGGTTTCTGCCACAAAAGGAGGGAATGGGTTATTTCTTTGATGACAGAAAGCATAATTCTCATGCTATATGTTAAACCCACAATTAAATAATTTGCTGACCTGATCCTCACTTTCCATCGTTTCAAACGGACTGATCTGATTTTTAAATTACAATCTAAGGAGCAAACAAGACAAGAATGTTGAGCAGGGAGCACAGAGGAGCACGGTCATGAGCACCCATCTTTGCCAGTGTGTGAACACAAGAACAAGAGCTGCCTTCTGCTGGGACACCCAGCACAGAGCATCAGCTGCCCCAGTATCAGTTTTTGCTGATCATTCCCCAAAGGAACAAGTGGTGGAGCTTATGGAGAAATGACAGCAAGACAACTGGGGGTGGATTACAACTGTGAACAGCGAGGGCTTTTCATTCTTTTCATCTTGCCAGACATGCTGTCCCTATTAAAAGTTAATGTTGGAAAATCATCTGTTTCTCTTAACCTCTATTTGTAGTCGGTGAATGGAGCAGTAAATGTAACCAGCGCAGTGTCTGTGAGGGATGAACTCCTACTGGCTTGGTCAGTATGAAGTCAGTGTGCTAATCGCTTACAAGCCACCCGCAATTCAAGGCATTCATTTAAATAGGATTCGTTGTCCTCTCTGTTCAAGTGCTCTGCATCTCAGGCTATCTCCTTGGTAATCCTTTTTAGATTAGTGTCAGAGCCCCAGATGAAATCCTTGCTCATTCTCTTGCCATGTTTACCAGGCTGATTTCCAACACTGTTTCATATGGATTAGACAGAGCAACTTAGTGCTCGTATGTTTTTCAGTGCATCTCAGTACCTCATGAAATTACATTATAGATTCATTGTATAAATAGAAGACTGAACACAATTACAGTCCAAAAGCCCCAAAGCGAAGGACTAGAATCAGAAAGTAGATGTGACCAGATCTTGCTGTGTGCAAATATCTCACATTAAATTGGTCACACATTTGTTTATTTAATCTATGCTTTCAAAATTCCCTTTCTTTTTGCACACAAAAAAATAACCTTTCTTCACACTTCAGCAAAAAGCCAAAGGTGGGCAGGTGCACACTGACAGAATTGCCAGGTCAAATCAGAGGTGTCAGTGGTTCAACCCAACCAGGAAAAACAAAACTGCATAAAGATGATTTAAAGAGAATGTTCCATTGTTTTTCAAGGTCACGGCATTTTAATCGTAGCTATTATCACTGCTTCCCTCTTGGAGTCATAGAAAAGATTGGGTTGAAAGGGACCAATGGAGGTCATCTCCTCCAAACCCCAGCACAGAGCAGGGTCAATTTTGAAGCCAGGTCCACCCACAAGAGAATTAAACTGGCTGAAGTGCTGCTTGACACTGGAGAATCATCACTGAGGAGGTCATCGAGCTTTTTATTTCTTGTAAATAAAAAGATTTTTAAAGGAGATGAATAATAGGATGTCTGTGCTGCACGAGGACACAGGAGGTCATGCTTCTGATGGAAAGCTGGGTTTTATGCTAATGCTGGACTGTGCTGACAGACCCATACTTTTAAACTACTAATTGATATTTGAAATTTCATTGCTGAAGATCATTGGGCTTCCAGTTGTTGCTAGAAACACAGGCCTTCCCCGTTGATGAATATAGCTCCCTGAGTGGAGATTAGCAGAGACAGCTATCATTGGGCCTGTAGGTGAATGGATTACCCTTGATTTAATAAGAAGTAACAGGCCATTATTTCTAAAGCTACAGGATGGAAAATGACATCTGGATTCTCGATGTAAACATTATTCATCATGTTGGATGCTTTGCTATTCTTGCCAGTACACTGTGCTCTGACGAGGCTGTTATTTCTAGGGCAAGGGAATGGTGAGTACAGCATGGATTTATTCAGACTTATCTACTGTATCTAAGCTCTTGCATCCCTCGATACAGCTGTGTACTGGCCCAGCCATTTGGCCCAGTCAGGAGCTGCCCCTTGCTGCTTCTCTGGCTATGGGTTATGGGCCAGATCCTCAGCTGGTGTCAGTTGGCCCCAACCCACTGATGGCAAAGGAGCTGTGCAGATCCGCAGGCTTAGGGGTTTCACATCATATACTGGCTTCCTGCAAACAGGCAGGAGAGGCAGTCACTACAAATCCCCATCAAGAAATACCGGGATCAAAAGCAAAACAAGATGAGAAGAGAGAAGCTGCCAAGTGAAAGCTCAGTGTCACAAATGTGATGTGCAAGGATGACTTTTGCTAATGAATACTGAAGGGGGAGGTGGGTTTCGGTTTCACCTCTCAAAATCCACCTCTGCTTTTTGGAAGGAAGGAGAGTTGGGTGGTGCACCCCTAAATCCCATCACTGTATGTGTGAACACCACACGAACCTATTGAGCTGAATGTTTTGAGGCATTTCTGCTCAGCTTGGCAGCTGGAAGGCCTCAAGCTCACAATACAAGGAGCTCTCATGTTTTGACCTCGTGTAATGGTAATTTAAATCAATGTAAAGCCATTCACTTTTATAGGAGGTGAAAGTCTTCTGGAGCTGTCTAAACCTGAGTGGTTCAAGATACCACAAATGAGCACCAAATTTTTCTGTTCCACCAGGAAAGATAAAATTGTAAAGTTGTTACAAAGATTTCTACTCTTTATTTCCTCAGTAACATGCAAAAAAAAAAAAAAAAAAAAAAGCAAATGAAATGTAGACTTGTTAATACAATTATTTCTCCTCCTCTGAGTGGGGAATTTGGAAGGGAAAAGGAAAGAGGGGATAAAGGGAAGAAAAACACACAGACAGTTGCAGGACTGGAGATGAAAATATTTGGCAGAAATTCTACAGTAATAATTTTAAAAGGTTTTGCAGTGGAAACTAATGCTAAGTTTGTTCAGGTGCAACTTTTCAACAGCACAGAGAAAATTTCCAATACTGGTCCTATGATGAAATAATGCTGTGAGTTTCTATTGCTATGGCTGATGTTGGCCATAGATGTCTACCCAGAACCAGACACCTGTGTATGCACTTGCTGCTGTGGGCAACTCTATGAGAACCAATAAGTTTACTGAAATGTGGTTTGTGCTAAACCAACTTTTGTGCACGCTGGAGGTTTGTGTGTTCAGACTTTAATGCTGGTGGGAGAGGAGGTGTTTCTATGAGATCTCTGTCTGTGTTTCTCTCATTGTGTCAGCAGATCTGAAACGCTGAGTGATTGCTTACCTGCCTGCAATTTGCACTGAGCTCCACCAATGAGGATAGATCAGCAATTGCAGGTGGTCCAGCAGCCTTCTGTAGTGGTGCTTGCAGAAGGTAAGCTCTGCTCATTAGCTCACTGGATTTCTATAAAGGCCACAGATGTTTCCATTACACAAAAATACCTCTTTGAACAATGAAATGCCACTAGGCTGCAATCATTTATAACAGCACTAGCTTTTTTTTTTTTTTTCCTTCTTCCCCAAGTATTACTGTCAATGTGTAATAATGAACCCATTGATTTTACCATTTTTTATCAAAACACTTATTTCAGAGAAAAATGTCCTTCATTTGCAGCTATTAAGTCTGCCCCATCCAGGACAGCTGTTGGAATAATTGTCTAGAGTGGACAGAAAAAGAAAATACCCGTGTCCTTCCCCACCTGGGGCTGGTGGTCTGAAGCAAGAAAGACTCACCAAGACATCACTGAGACATTTTGGAGCTGTAGAATACGCTGTGTCCCTTTTCTCCTATGTCTGGATGTAAACAAGTGGGGGAAATCATAGAATCATAAAGTCATTAAGGTTGGAAAAGAGCACTAAGATCTTTTTGTCCAGCCATCATTCCTAAACAAGGAGTGAGGCCAGCCCCTTCCCCCTGGCTGCCCTTGGCTTTTCCCTGTTTATTTAGCTGGGTAGCAAGTTGTTCTTAGCCAAGAAGATTAGGGTGGTGGTAGCAAGTGGTTGAAATGAGCACGGCTGACACCTAATTGGTCTGATGGGCACAGACTTTGCAAGACAATGTGACCACGGTACTTTGGGAACTGGATGCTTTTTATCTTTTGTTGCCCAAAGGATCTGAACCCTCCCCGTATTTCTATGCTCCAGCACTGGTTGTTTGCAGCTAAGGCACAAAACCCAGAAAAGCTGTTGCCCTGCAAAATCACTGAAGAGTGAGTCTCATGAGAGCAGGGCTCAGTGCCACAGGCTGGCACTGAATCCAACTGCTTGGGTCCACGAGGCATCAGACTGCAGCACCAGGGATGGGACAACCTGAGGGGTCTGGTCTATCTGCTGGCACTCAAGGCAGCCCTGGGGAAGGTGCTAAATGACATAATGAGCTGCAATCAGCAGCAATCTCATGGGACCGGAGAGAGAACTCCCAAACCTATAGTGGAGTGAGAAAATTCTGGCATACAGCCGCATTGGAGAGCGCTAAAAGGCTGCTACTGACCTCAGGTTCGTATCATTTTGACACTGCTTTCAAAACTGCAGTCAGGTAGGAGCCCGTGGCATTGCCAAGGGGTAGGAATCTATGTGGGGATCCCTTCAGCTGGACGTGGGAGCAGGAGAAAGAGCCGCCTGGGGGCTGGCAGTGACAGCACAAAGTGCCTGAGCGAAATGGCTGCTCTGAGCGAGACCCGGTTCCACGCTGTTAACCTCTCGCTATTGTAGAACAGTTGGAAGCTGAATGCTGCAAATTAGAATTACTTCCTTGACTAGCCAGAACAGTCCTCTGTCTCTTCAAGGCTCGGATCGTTTCCACTGGAGGGGCAGTGAGCTCTTTTTAATAAGGCTGGGAATGGGACACAATATGGTCCCAGAACGAAGCGAATTGCAGTAGATACCCTGAAGACCCTGCTTTCCACACGTGTATTCTAGCAATGCTGCCATCTTTGTGCAGAGCTCAGTTTTGCAGCCACTCAGCCGGTGCATTTATCCTCCTAAGCTGAAAAAATGGAAACACTCAAAGTCTGAGAGAGGCTCTGATGCATTGCTTGTGCTGCTGCTGTAGAGGGCTGAGTACATCCCAGAGAAGGCATCCTTTACGCTGCTCGTTGCCAGGCTTTCTCTACCTTTCAAGGCTGTCACAACACGTGTGCTTCTCTCTCTCATAATCTGGAAGGCTTCTGTTCAATTTGGACATCATCTAGAGCTGGACTGCATCCATTGCAGACCTGCAGCTAGCAGTGGTACAGGCTGTTCTCACTGCAAATGGGAATGGCTGGGAAGACGGCTGCCAAGCCTAGTATTGAAATTAAAAGGCTGTTGAAAACAAAACAGCCTTGCACCAGCAGGGTAGATGTGTGCACAGGAGATGAGCCTGAGCCCAGCCCCACCAGCGGGCGAACAGCAGGAGTATGAGTTGGGAACAGAGCACCATGCCTTGCATTCCCAGTTATGTTAGACTAGACATCAGCAGTACGCCTGTAAGGCACAAACCCTGCAGGGTTAGAGGGATTTTTCCAAGCACAGCCATCAGACCAAGTGTGATGCAAGGAAAGAGGAATAGGGAGTCTAGCAAAATCAGCAGTCTGTGGTCAGTTTATGGCCTTTTATGTGTTCTCAACCAAATCCCATCTCTCTGGTGCCATTTTTCTTTTTACCTTTGCTCTGTCTTGTCTTGTTTGCTCATCAGTTCCAGACCGTCTCTTGCTGTGTGCCTTGCATTGCTTTGGCTGGATCTCAGCTTGGACAACTTCAGGTATTTGGCCTGGAGAGCTGTGCTCTACCAAAAGGGTTTCCCTTATTACATGGCTTCCTTGTGCAATATATGGCCTGAGTTATGAAGCTGTAAGCTTCTCTCCAAACAAGTGGCCAACTGAAGATACCAAGGCTGACATTTGGCTTAGGATCAAGCACATCATTTCTAGGTCACTGCATCTCTTAAAGAGAGAAGATTACTTCTGAAAGGAAATAAAGTCCCTCTCTCAGCTAAAGTCTAGTCCATGCATGCAGATCAGATGTACCACTGACAGCTTCACATGCCAGCAGCCACAGACCTCCATCCCCTTCCAAGACATCTTCATTCCCCAATCCTCTTGTTGTAGCAAAGAAATCATAATCTGACCACGAGGGATAACCTTCTCTGAAGATTTTGAATGCTGACATTAAGGTATACAGGAATTGTTGTGCACAACACAAGCAGCAAACAAACAAATAAATAAATAAATGCATAAAGTGCAAGGAAAATTCCGCATATTCACCCCCCTGTTTCCTTTATCACTTATTCTGTAACAGCTGTTTAATTAATTGCTTGAGTGATTTCCTAATACATCTTATTTACATACAAAATTACAGAATAATGGTTTGCCTTTGAGTCGAGTGAGAATTTAATGTCTGCTTGCCATGCCTCATGGAATATGGTTACTCAACAAGAAATAAAAGTTCTGGTTGGTTTTGGCTGTTTTTTCTTCTTTTTTTTTTTTTCTCACTTTTTCAATATTATTCTTCTTTTACTCCCCAGGTTTTGTTGTTGTCTTTACAGGCATTTCCAGATGATGCTAGAACGATAGCAGTGGGGAGGGGGAGGATTGCTGTTGAAGGTGACTCAAATCCTTGAGGGGAAAAAATAGTAAAAAATAATGTAACTGAATAGGATGGCTTCTACTGAAAAAGTCATCTAGCATCAGTGGAAAGAACATAACTTTATCTCAGCTGCTCAGGTTTATTCTCTGGCTGGCAGAATTCATCCTGGAAGAACAAGGCTGTGCCACCAGCAGTGTCCCACTTTGGTGGGCTTTCACTAATGGACACCCCTTTTGCCTTCTGACACAGAGACCTTTTCATGGTACCACAAGAGCATCAGGCAACTGTATCACTGCTAACAACAAGCTTGATGCCAACAGGTGTTTTTCTTTCATGAACCTGATTACATTCAGTCTCCTGAGTACAGCTGCACCATGGACCTGTGAGCTGAAAATTCCCTCCCAGAGAAACACTGGACAAGCATTTTCTCCCTAGTTAGCATGAGCTGACTTTGCTTTGGATTTTCTTTACTGCCCTGGTGTTCACCTCAGTTAACTTGGGGCACTTAGGTTAGAGGACTAATTGACCGTGGCTTCTTCTGCAGTCAGTAAAAAGAGGTGGATGCCCCAAGATGCCTACATCTCTGTTGCCCTCTGGACTGTACTTGGGAGTCCTGAAATCAGTGGCTCTCACAGAGTTGCTGCCATTAAGTGCAGCTTTATATATTTTTCTGAAGACCTGCAGTTTTGGACTTCAGAAGAAGAAATGCCTTCTGTTCACTGCCTGATCTCTGAGGAGAAATCTTATTACCATCCACTCAGAAAGTCTTACACGACCCTGTTCATTGCTAATGGTTCAATACTAGTATTTAAAAAGTTCTATTCACCGTGCTGGTGAGATTCTTTTTTCACCACTCTTAGGGTATCTGCTATTAAATCCCTATCACCAAGAACTATTACATTTTTCACTAACTCTAAGAGGGGAAAAATATTACCATTCATTTTTGTTACTATTTCTTTGTAACTATACTCACTTAATAAGATATTTGCTTGCAACACAGTCTGTTATATATTCTGTGTTTTATAAAGCATCTCCTGGGAAAAATAACCAGGGAAACACAATTTTTTGGTACCATCTCCTTTTATTAAGAATAATGAAAAGGAAACAAGAGTCATTCCGGCAGTCAGACATCCTTCTACTCTTTCTTATTGGTCTTTTTATGATAACTGGGTCTCTCAGCACATAATCTGAGCTGCCTGTATTTGTTTGTATGTTTACATTTGTCCTTTCAGTTTCTGCGCATGTAACATCATAGAGCTGATATATACAGGCCATGCAGTGCATCTAACATCTATAGCCACACACACAGAGAATAGAGATCTATCAAAAATACTGGACAGGATGATCTCAGCTGTGAGGTCTAGATTCATCCCCAAACCGCACAGCTTGAAGGAAGGGTTTCATTATTTTACTTGCTCTGTATATCAGATCCCCCCAGATTCACAACATAACAGCTCTCTCTGTGGGCTGCAGCAGTCATTGCTTGGACTATTGGAGTTTATTGCACACACGTGGGAATTCATGCCAAAGACCCATCCCTGTACCCTCCATCAATGGATTTTCTATCTTTGTGAATAGCAGGAGAAAGCAAGATAGCCTGTCCTTGAATTGTGTGAGGTACCTTCCCAAGCTGGAGTAATACTCATCCCTCTATGTCTATCTCAACATGATGAAAAAATGTGTTATTGCTCCTAAAACAGGCCAAATGGCCAGCGTCTGCCACTAGCAGGACCTGTTTCAGGCCATTGGGTAGCAATTTTATATTAAAGCTGTAATTTATACACTTGGCTGGTACTCAGGCTTGTTTCTAAAGCATCAATCATTCCTGAGCAGCCATGGATGATTCAGACTTACTCTACAGGTTCTTCTGCCAGTTATCGATCCTGAAGACATTAATTATCAATTACAAAAGGTTTATTTCTTGCAACATTCACCACTAAAAGATCTGCATATTTATTTTGCCTAGTGATTTATTGACACATCATTATACATTTCATGGAAAACTGCAATATATAGATGGGAGTGGAGAGAAAAGCCTCCAAAAACTCCACTCCAATTAGAAGAAATTACTCAAAGAACAACAACATGATATTTCTTTGGCTTTCCTCAAACACAAAGACTGGAAATTGTCTTCTAGGTCACCCACACCCACAGCAGAGCTGCCTTGCAGGTAAGGCACAGATTGATAACATAGGTTATCAAGACGCTGGTGTTCTGAGTGTCCCCTAATTGCAACAGGCATTAATGGAAGGGCTAGAGGTGAGACCTGCCACACTCCGGGGCAGCCATTGGCCAAGGAGCAGCTTGGAAATCACGGCAGCTTCTACAAAAAGACAGCTGGTGCCATCAAACACACCATGCCATCAAACGACTTCCTTTTTTTTCCTTAAAGATTCGTTCTTAGTACTGCAATACTTTCTAGAAACTAATGCACTAATGATGTAAAGAAAAGTAAATTTACCAAAGATTATATCTCTTCTTGAAAAAAATAATAGAAAAATGTGATGTATCTAGGCAGGTTGAAGACTTCTTGTAGCCAGAGGCCCAAACCTTGTCTTCCTGTTTATTACAATACAATGACAGGTTAAAGGCTAATATCTTTCATTGCCCATAAACACCTCTTGCATAAAAAGCTAATGTATCATGACATTTAGCACAAAGCTCTCTCCACTGGACCATACCATATCAACGGACTGTGCTCCTCTATGCTGACTATTAAACATGTTGCTAAGCACTTGTGGTAACAGGCCTCCAAATGATATAAGAAAGAAGAGGACAGAAATATTACAATCCAAATAACTATAATACAGTAGATGTAACAATCCCTTAGTGTCCATTTTTCTTATTTGCATCATTAATTGCTGTCTGATTAAAAATCATTACGGAGCTGAAAACATGTTAAAACAGGAAAACAAAACCTGGCACTGTAGGAGGGATAGGACTTTATAAATCACCATGAAAGCTTAAGCAGATTCCAATCTGCAGACGAGAAATCACTGCTCTGAATAAATAGAGAGAAATGAGGATGCCTGAACACAGACCTTGTACCAAAGGTTAAAATAAAGAGGCGGATAGAGTCCTGTGAGCTAAACAAGGCGAAGAATGGAAACTCACTGTATGGTATGCTTGCATGGAATTCTGATCTTTGAAGACAGAATCTTCTCTACCATGTCCCTGGAGAACCTATCGAAGCAATGAATTAACTGAGAGCATTGTTTACTGGGAACCTGGGCTGCTGCTCCTCTTATTTCTCCTTCCATAGTCCAGGTGGTGGTGTTTCCAGCACACACGTTTGCTTCAGACATGGACCATAAGATGGAAACCCTCAATTATCTAGCCAAGGCCCATTAAGCAAGAGAGTGCAGATCAGCTAATGAGAGAGTGCTGATCTCAAGTCGATGTTTAGGAGTTTCTGCTATACCTCAACAGCCTTTTCTTTTTCTGTGTCCCTCTGCTACAACTCAGTGCCACTTTACATCTTTTCCTGAGGGAATACAATAATGTCCAGATCTTCCTCACTCTGTTTTGAGAGGTGTTCTAGAGGCTTCTAGAGGACCACCAGCTCATGGAATCAAGCCCTTCCAGCCATGGGCATTGGCACACAGAACTCTCCCCATATGCAGTATGCTGCTGGATTTAGTTTTGGGCTGAGCAATTCTGGCTTATAAAAGAACAGTCACAACAAAACATGTTTTTCTAAACCTCTGGCTGAAATGTAAACACGATTTTACAGGACAGGATAAAAGTGTAAATAGATGGGTGAAGCCAACAAAAGGTTAATAATCCCAGTACAAAAATTCTTAGACAAACTCTCCTGCAGTTGAGCTGTTAGCAAAGCTATTAAATTTAATTGCAGTATAATTACATAGCCATATACCTAGCTGATACCCAGCTATCAAGCACACACAGCGCAGGTTTAACCGCACGCACACAATACATAGGGCTTTGCCTCAGGTGCTACAAGCATCCTGCAGCCAGATGTGCTTCTGCCTTCCCAGCCAGACTTCCTCTCAGTTACAAACATGCTTGGGATGAGACAGGGAGGCTCAGTGCAGGATGCATTAGTACAGAGAAGGTCAAGCTGCTTTGCAGAGCTGGGACGAGCAGCGCGATAAACTATATGCCTTTATAATTGCTGCTGTGGCACTATTTGCAGTGCGTGAAGTTAACACACCTCTGAGTCTTTGCAGGATCAGGGCCAAAGCAAATAGCACATTTCGCTTTCCTGGACTTGTCAGATATGCTTAAATTTTCCTGTTAGGGATGCTGCTGTCTCCTGAATCACTCTCTGCCCAAGGGCAAAGCGCCCAGAAACACTGCTGTGTGCATCCAGACTGTGTCTCCTGAGGACGGGGTTTGTATGGCAAACATTCCATGGGGCTTCATCGATTGGCAGGTGCTTTGTGGGTACACAGGTGTGCCCAGAGCCCAGAGAGCCAGGTGCTGGTCACAGGACAGACCTGCATACAGCTTGGAGTGGTTGAGTGCCACACTGAGCATGTTTTGGTGGGTAGGACTGCTGCAGAGCTGTGTACTGAACCCATGCTGAGTCCAAAACAGATTCCTGAGACCAGAAGAGGAAACTCTCTCCTTCCTTTTATCCACTGCTTTCATCTGACTTGGTGCTTCTTAGATCCGCCTGAAAGGCAGGGAGCTGAACACCTCTGGCTAAGGATATGTCTGTGCTGTTTCCAGTGCATCCAGCAGCAGCAAGGACTGGAAAAGCTTGTGAGTAAATGTATGTCTTCTATACAAACCCCAGTTCAACTGTGCAGATACTGGGAGCTTGGGGAATGTACACAGCAAGGCTTATTGCAGTGCAGGGGCTCCACAACGAGCAGGATCAATGGGGGATGTTCAGGATGGATGTTAGGAAAAACGTCTTCTAAGAAAGAGCAGTGCTACACTGGCACAGCTGCCCAGGGCGTGGTGGAGTCACCAACCCTGGAGGTGTTCCAGACCCATAGAGATGTGGCACTGAGAGACGTGGCCAGTGGGTTTGGTGGGATGGGTTGGGGTTGGACTTGAGGACCTTATAGGTCTTTTCCAACAGGAATGGTTCTCATCATGAACACATATATGGAGGTTATGTACCATGATTTGCCAACAGGCCATGGAGACTCCTTTAGCACTAGGGAGAGGGCTTTAGTGCTGAGCTTCTCAGCAACTTTTTGAAAGTGTCAGCACTGCAGAGCAGCAAAATCCTGACTGTGGCGGTGGATCTCTTACAGTGCACACAGGAGGTCAAACTCTCAGGCTCCCTCTGAGCTTTCACTTCATGATTTTAAACAAACAATTACATTTAACTAAAGGAAATGGTTAGAAGGAGCCACTTCGCAAGAAATTCACTGAGCTCATCTATTATTGAATACGAATATGTGTGGAAGTCATGCAGAACTCCATTTTCCTTGGAGGGGTTATAGGAGAGCTTGTGCTTCGGCATTAAGTGGGAGCACAGGATTTACAGTGTCTCCTGAGATCACCCATCCATTCTGCACTGCTTCCTGCCTTCAGCAGTGGCCAATCTGTGATGATTCAGTGGAAAACGACCTCCAGCTCCGAGTCTCTTTTCACCACACTAATTGTGCAACACTTGAGCCCAGTAGGAATTCACCACTGCCTTGAAACTCTGATGTCTTTTGCCTTGGCATGGGTTAGTGCTAGCAGTACAGCAGACCCCACTGCCAGCTCCAAACACCCTCCTGTTTCGTACATTTTTGATCTCAGGTCCATTTTGCTACCAGGAGCTGCTGCTGGTAGAAGTGCACAAGAGTTGCTACTATTCATCTGCAGCCCAAATCCCAGTCCAGGCCCCTCAAATGTGTGTGGAAGCACTTAGCTTCTTTGTGACTCTGAGATTGGAAGTGCTTTTAACTGATCATTTGTGGATCATTATTTTTAAAATAATGGCTATCCATAGCAAAATTCTAGGTCTGGAAATGAATCTCTTTTTTTTTTTTTTCCCACCAGTGCTCTGGAGATAGGTATGTTATCTCCAGATTTGCTAGATCTGAAGCATCTTGCAAAGCCGTGTCTTCAATTTGGTTGGCAATATCAGCTCTGCTCTCAGAGTTCTTAATGCAACTCTGCTTTCCACAGCGGGGATCAGGAGAGATACGGACAGCAAAAGCTGGTGTGATCTGGGTATTTTATGTAGGTGTTGAGTCCACAGGCACCTGGCTTCACAAAAGCAATTAGGATTCTACGTGTTGTGAGCTTCATTATAGGTGTAAGCGTGTGTCTGCTGCAAATACATGGCAAAATGTGCTGCATGCACAGCACAGTGGGAAGGTCTGGGTTGCATCCTGCATTTATTTATGAATGGTTTTTATGTGTGTTTATGTTGTTATGCCAAACTGTGCAGCATGAAGAGGCAGGTCCATTCACATTTTGTATGGGCTGCCACTGTGCATACGAACATCAGGCTGAATAATGCATTGCAGGCCATGCATCTATTCATGCCAGGTAAATCTCTGTGCCATGAGTTGCAGAGACTGTGAACATATCTGTAGCCACAAATGGGAAACCTATAAATTCTTCCACCCTTTGCCTTTTCCTGATCTGGAGACCCCTTGTGCTGAATGCCTGTAGCTGTAAGTGTGGTTCTGTGCTGCATAGTTATTGGTGTAGAGACCTGAATGCCAATATGCACATGTGTTCTGTGTTGCATATTTTTATACTAATACCACTTGTTTCTTTATGGAAACTGCACCTTAATCTTGCAAAATTGGAAACAAGACAACTGCAGAGACAGTATATATGGGAATTAGACAAAAAATTGATCCTATCCACAGCCTACGAAAAGATTGTTCAGTCCTCCACAGCAGGGTGTGGGAAGAGCTGGCAAAATAGAGGGGACAAATCTTTACGATTTAATTCTCTATTTATTTCAGGCATTTATTTCTTTAGGTGTTACAGCACTGTGGTTTGAACCTGGAATCCTGATGACTTTTCAGTACACACAAATGCAACCCCTATAAGCAAGTCTTTCAAGTATGTATGGGAATTTAAGACAAAAGCCCTCTGAAAACCCAAAAATGTATGGTGATCATGTTAATGGTGAACCAAACCTTCTGTGCTCTGCTGTGTTGTACAATATTCGTTGTGCAATTCATACTGTAAAATCAAAAACCTGTTTATGATGCAGGTATACAATAGAAGTACTGGGAATATTGGTCATTCTGCATTCATATCTGGGTATTTCTGTGCCTGATTGATCGAATACAAAGGAGCCTCTGTAAGATACAGAGAACATCAGTCTTCTCTCTCTCATATAAAATTGGGGCTGGCAATCTAAGAAACATCCTTATAGTGTCCACTCACCAAGAGTTGTTCTGGCCATAGATTTCCTCATTTGATTTACATACTCTCTATGGAAGTGTTGACTGCAAAAGCAAATTGGCCTCAAACCCATGGTGTCCCTCCCGAGCCACATCTGGCACCTAAATTGTGGCTATATGAAAGATGGCTTTGTGCCTATTCTTTGTCCTTGGTTCATGTCATAGGGTCATGGAATCAAAGAAAGGCTTGGGTAGGAAAGAACCTCAAAGATCAGCTGGTTCCAACCTCCCTGTTGCAGGCAGGGTTGTCTGATCAATGGGAAAAACCTGAGGTCCGACTCTTGGGGCTTATTCTTAACCTCATCTTCAGACAGAGAACGCAGCATCTCAGCATCTCTCCTGCACTGTAACCTAGTCTGATATAGTGCAAGGGGAATGTGCACCTTCCTTTGTCAGACTTTGAGGAAATACTTCAGCTGACTCAGCAAAGGGGGAAAATCAATCGGAGGAACCCACACAAACACAAGAACTTGAGGGAGCCTTAAAGTTGTGGGTGGACTATTCCTTCCCAGGCACTATGAAAAATAGGCAAGGGCATCTTCAAGACAGCCAAGCTCATCCAGAGCCTCTGCAGCACAGATCTACTTTGGCCGAGGCCCAAGCTGTTTGTATTTTTATTCTTGTTTGCCTTTATTTTATTAACTGGCTTGTCTTTTATCATTCCCAGCACAATAATTATCTGTGGCTCAGTGAATGAGAAAACTGAGAGGACAAAAAAATATGCATCTAGGTGTACGTATGAGGGAAAGGGTCCAGCAAAAAGTACTTTGCCTGCTACAGTGGAGTGAGTTATAAATAGGGTGCATTTTTAGGCAAGCATAAAATGCTTTCCCAGAGCTTGGGTCCTCCTGGGATAAGCACAGTCAGGAGAAGTCTGGAGCAGTGTAATGAAGTCATTCTCTGAGCAACATTAAAGAGAGTGAAAATACATTTCAGAATGCACAGCCAGTGGAGCTCTGCTTAGACAACAGCCTGTGCAGGGGTCCTTTTTAGTTGTCTGGGGAAATCAAAGTGCTCACCAGCAGCACACACTGCTGCTTCTGCAGTCCTTCAGTATGTAGAGCTGCCTGTTTTACCTGGGCATCATCATCATCTTCCTCAGGTGGGCAAAATAATCACTGTCAGCTGAAGCTGCTTTGCAGGGCTGGGGCACAGATATACAGGTTTGGGATATGCTTCTAGAGTGCTGCAGCCCTGCTCTGCTGCTACCTGTGTGATGTATGTGCCACTGCTGCCTTCTGAGTGGGTGAGGATGCAGGGAGGCAATCCCAGAGTACAGCCTCTTCTCTCCTTTCCTCTCCTCAAGGAAGCAAGTTAGGATGGGTGCTGCACACAAACATAGGAAACCATCACAGATCTTTGCTACTTTCTATCCTCTTCCTGATTTTCTCCAGTGTTGTCTTTGCTGTGGGAAGAAAAAAGATTTTCTTCTACAAACCAGACAATAACAATGAAATTCAGTTGTGCTTACGGTTGCTTAAACTATCCAATGTGCCTAAGAATCCAGAGGCAGATGTGCAATGTCTGGCTCTCCTGCAAATCCACTTTTGCAGAAAAGCATTGGTTCCCATAATTGCTGAATGTCTTTTAGCAGAAGGTATAGTCCTGGTGTATTAGTTAATCCGTGTTAATTAAATCACCAATTTACTATTATTTTTCTGTAAGAAAGCAAAAATACCAAACCAAGCCCTATTTTCTTTCTTTCTTTTTAAATAGAAAAATGCAGCTTCTGCAAAATAAAAAGAATTCTATTAGAAAATATTAACCTTATTAGTTTTTGTAACAAGGGAAAGAGAACTGCAACAGTTTGATTTGCTGTTCTGAAACCAGAGTACTTCAGTTGGCTTAAATTGAGTAATGTTTATTTAATGATTTATTTATTACCTTTCTGGATCTAATTCAACACCAAGCTGTATTTTCCTATGAAATTATGATGTGGAAATTGTGTCTTAGGCATCTCCTCTGCCCAGAAGCATGGATTGGTGGCTGGAGCAGCTCCTGGTACTCCCCAGGGATCTATGCCAGTGCCCTGTGCATGCAGGTGTCCCGTGCTCTGTGCAGTTTGTCAGATCATGGCCATAGCTCCTGTCTATGCTCTGCTCTAAACTGTGTTCACATTTCATGTGCTGAAAAGCTCTGATTTATCCGATGCTTAAAAGAATATTTGAGAAATCCCCAAATGTAACTGAAAGGTTAGTTAGGCCATTATACCCAGCTAGAAATCCTTCCCTTATTGTAAATTGTGCATCAAACCAAACTGTGAAACATGAGCATTTGTGGTTGCTGTTGTCTACTGGACCTAGACCTGCACTCCCAGGAGCGTCTGGCTTCTCCTGCTTGATCAATAGGTGGTCTCAAGGTTTTACCGGTGGCTGAGGCTTTCTCAAAGCACAGGACCAGACCACAAATGGCTCAATTCACCCTGATGGAATCTCATTCTGTTTCCCAGAATTACCCCAGATAACACTGCTGCAACCACAAAAGGTGTCCTGCAGCGCTTTCAAGGATAGTGAATGGCAGACCTGCATGCAGTGCAGACCTTGGGCCTCTGTAGGATGTTCTATCATAGAACAGAATCATTAAGGTTGGAAAAGACCTCTAAGAGCTGTCTGGATACCAACTGTGTGACCTATTCCTGCTTTAGGGTGGGTTGGTGATTGGACTTGATGATCTTTACAGAATCACAGAATCGCAGGGGTCTGAAAGCACCTCAAGAGATCACAGAGTCCAACCCCAAATGTCACATCTACCCTTTTCTTGAACACCTCCAGGGACAGTGACTCTACCACTTCCCTGGGCAGCCTGTTCCAATATGTCAGTACTCTTTCAGAGAAGAATTTTTTCCTAATATCCAAGCCAAACCTCCCCTGGCACAATTTAAGGCCAAGCCCTCTCGTCCTAATGCTATTACCTGGGAGCAGAGGTTGACCCCCCTAACTGCTAACTCCTTTCAGGGAGTTTAGAAAGTGGTCTCCTTTTAGCCTCTCTTCTCCAGGCTGAACCATCCCAGTTCCCTTCACAACTCTGTTGCACTTCTCTGGACATGCTGCAGCACATCAACATCTTTCTTTTCCTATGCCTGATCCATGGAGGTACCTAGCACTGGGAAGGTTGGCCACTAGGGAATGGAAGGAGTACATAATGGTGGTGGAAAGCCTGACACCTAAACAATAAAGCAATCCCAGATGGGCTATAAAACAAGTGTGTTATTACTGTATATAAATGAGTAGGAAGAGATTGGCTTCCGAAAGTTTATTTTCTGGGGCTTTAAACTATCAGTTGACCCGTCATTCATTCAAGAGCCGGCAGACGTGAAAAAAATCCACTCTCTTGTGACTAATCGAAGACTCTGTGATGAAAAGGAGGCCGAATTCTGCTCTTTGCTACACAGAGACCAATAGCGTACAAATAACTCCCCCATCAAGCTGGTCATCTAGATCTCATACCCATGTAAATAAGAACAAAGCATGTGGCTGCCAAATTCCTTAATGTCATCTCTGTGAGCACTACATCTCTGTTCAGATCTCCCTGTTTTGCCATTCTGTCCCTAGCTCCTTCTCTCAGCAGGATGGTTAACTGCCTCTCAACTAATTCACTTTATTTGCTTCAGTGATTGTACCTGGCATCCTCTCCCGTACCTTCGCCTGGGCTTTCCTTTAATTCTCTCTTCTCTCTGACTTTCTCAGTATGTGCTCTCCATGGTATTAAGGACGGATTTACTTTTGAGCAGGGAAAACTACAAAGTCATGAAAATCCTTTACGATTCTAATTAGATCTGAGTAATGTATAGAGACAAAGCCAGCCTTGGGTATCCCAGTAAGTGAAAGATCTGGGAACCTCTTGTTTTATTGCTCAGTAAAGAACTACAGAACTATTGTACTTAATTATGACCAGGGACAACGTAAGTAAGGAGCAGCCTGCGTGGCACAGAGCTGTGGGCAATGAAGGCTTAAAGACAGGACTTGAGGGCCTTCATGGTGTATTGTGCCTCAGGGCTTTTTTCTTTGACTTCAGCCACTTAAATTTCTCTACCTCAGCTTCTTTGCAGATGACAGGCGAGAAGAATGAATATTTGATTTGTGTCGTAACTGTGCACAAAGAGCCTTAAAGAAGGGCAAGTTACATTAGAAGTCTTGTCACTGGTGCCTGGATGCAGGGATGAAGGATGCAAGAGAAACGGGAGGAGGCAGTGGAGTCCCTCAGGTGGTTTTAAACCAGGTGATCCCCTAAAATTTCCATGATGGATGGTGCAGAGCAGTTTAGAACTGTGCCTCAGTTTCCCATCTCTTACACATGCAATGCAGCTTCTTCACTGTGTCCATTTATCACTGCCTTCCTGTTTTGGTGTATGTAGGCAGAGATAATGCTTGATTGAACCTTGCAACTTTGAAAATTAAATGTCGTGCCATCCAGCAAGTTGTTTTCTTCACCCGTAAACAACTTTATCTAGTAATGGAAGAAAGTAGACAAAAAGAAATGGGTGTTAATAGGTTAAAATGAATCCTCCCACCTTTCCAGAAGTGAATGCACATTTATCTGAATTGCTTGATTGGAGTTGGTTATGTAAATGAATTGTTAATATCTACACATGCTTTATTCTGTTACAATGAAGTCACAAATCAAATTAGGACAAAGATTTCTCTTTAATTTCTGTGCTTTTCTTCTCCTTCTTTTTCAATTACTGCACTTTGTATAATTTTTCATCTAGATCTGACAGCTTATTAACAGGATTGAAACCCACAAATTAACATTTTTTTAAGCCCACAATGAGAAGAAATGCAAACAGTCCATCAATATATATATTTCCCCCCTGTTTCTATGTACAAGTGACAGATTCTTAAACCTTAGCCTCATGTCTCTCTCCACTCAAGTTTGGGAAAATCCATCTCCTTTCTTCACAAAGCCCAGTGCTAATGAAGTCAGATATGGGGGCAAACCCATTACCATGGGGGGGGGGAGAGGAGAGGGGGGAAGGGTGGTTCTGATGACTCAAAGTAGTGCAGATGTTTCAATAGATGGTGTAATGGTGGAGAGCTCCTGTGGACACCTCCAAGCTGGTACAGAAAAAAAAAACCAAAAACATTCCAGTCTCCCAATCCATTTGGATACAAAGCACTAAAGAAAATGGTAAGGAAAAAAAAAAAAAAGCATGTGTTTGCAACAGATATTAGCCATGCTTTCCAAAGACCAAAGCAATCAAAGAGAGTTCAAATGGGGAGATGTTGTGTAAGTGACTTCAGTGTACCCTATGGAATGGACTCAACAACTCAACGAATAATTTGGTTGTAGGAGGCATGCTGTGAAATACAATTTCCATTGCAGCAAATCTGGGGGGAAGGAAATCAGAGTGGTGCTGTTTGTTCCCTAACTGCAGAAAGGCTTTCACAGGGGATAGCATCAATTGTCTGTGTGGTGATCTTGTACACTTTTGAAACAGGAACGTGCTGTCATTATGGAAGGAGTTGTCTCAGTCTTATAAAGGACCTCAGCAGATCAGATCGGACTTCTTCCCAACTCTAAATCTCTTTTGTTTGCTTGCTGATAAATTCTTCTTCCAACGCAGCAGGTCTCATTCTTTTCCCTATCCTTTTGCCTTCCCCACCAGCATTTTCATTTGAATTTCTTTGGAACACAATTAGGAAGTTAAGTGAATTCTTTAGTCAGGTGCAAACAAGTGTAAAAGAGAACTTGAGAAATTAGAACAATAAGATCCCTGAAGGTGTATTGTGACTGTCATAAAATGCTCTGCCTGTCTGCTCTGCACATAGCAGGGGATCTGTCTGGGGAATGGAGCAGGGATAGAACACCCCAAATTACCAGGAAATATAAGGGAGACTTTTAGGAAGGATATCAGCTCTTGTGCTTCCTTGCATAAGCTACTTGAGAGCTAAGGAGAGAACATCCTGAAATGCAGGATCTCTCTCATTTCTCTATTCTAATTTTCCTCGCATTTTTTCTCAGAAGCACATGGTGGCAGATTCTGACAGAGGCAAAACACCAAAACTGCATTGGGCAGAACTCAGCTATTCTCAGATCCTTGTGCACTGATCCCAGCAGCGTGGGCTGCCCTTTCCAGCCACTGCTGTGAGTCCTATGAGCCAAAAGGATGTTTGCACATGTCCATGGCATAGTAGCATTTCCGGGTGCAAAAAGTATTTAACTGAGAATTACACAAACAGATATCTGTCAGCAATTGTCTTCTCAAATGTCACTCCAAGCGAGACTCACCCGGCTGCATCTCGAACAGCACTTTCACGTGTTTCTTTAGAGGACATAAAGGACAGATCCCATGACTTTTAGTGCATCACACTGGGAGTACTCATTCATTATGCAAAGTTACAAACAAATTGCTTCGTGCCCATGCCTTTGGTGCAGGACTGCAGCACAGACACGTCCCCGTGTGCATGGCCAGAAGGCTGGCAGCTGTGCATGAGCAGCACAGCATACATCTGCTACGTCCCCTCATCTTGTCTGCATGCTGCTTGAGCTGGAGCTACGGGCTCTGTTTAACGATCGACTCCTCTAAGAAAACAACACGGGAGAAATGACATCTCCCTCTTTCAACAGGCAGGTTTTTTGTTTCACTTACTTCCCTTGAAAATCTCCACTTGTTTCTACTTTGTTCCCATGACTGCCTTTGCATAATATTGCCTTGCCTGCACCAACTGGATTTTTGGGAATTTGGGATCAGTTTTGTTTCCTGTGTCCTGTTCAGAGCATAATGGAGAACCCAGGCTGAAGCTGAGCTATCTTTGGAGAGCAGCCCTGTGTTTGGCTCACCTTGTTGTTCTGTGCTGCTGTGAGATCCTGGAACAATTGGCACAATTAGACATGCAGCACTATTTGAGCAGCAATACCTAGTCACAATGGAGCAATTAAGACAATTACTGTACGTTTTATGTAACAGGACAAATGGATCTCACTCTTAAAGTCTTTGAAAATCTCCTATAAAAGCTGTAATCATGCATTAATATATTAATCCTCTTAATCCTGTCAAACTACCCAGTCTTATTGTGAAGGGGTTGACAGGAGATCTCAATATTAAGAGGAATAGCAGCAGCCACTTGCTAGAGTTGCTTTTTTAACTATTTGCCTATATCAACTGTAGCAAATCTCTGGTTTAGTGGATATAATTGAAAAAAAGAAATTCTGGAAAGTCTCTCTTGATTTAGAAAAGCTCCCCTGACACATGCACATTGCCATTCCTACCTAATCCAGTAAAAACATTACAATTTTTCCTGAGACACAAAACTAAAAGGAGCAGGCTGTGCCCAGGAGCAAACCAGAGGAGTTTGTGATACAGCCAAGGACACATCCCAGACTTGCCCCAGCCTCTCAGAGATGCAAACTGCTGCATCTGCAGTCCAGGCACTTTGGAACTTGAACTGAGATAGAACCACGAGAGATGGGCCAAAAGTAAAGAAAGAAAAGTAGTAATTCAAGTGAATGAAAAGAGAAAAAATATTTGCAAAATAAAGGCACAGGTAGCGCAGCTGCAGTATTTTGCTGAAAGGAGCTATAAAAAAATAAAATAGAAATAAAAATGTTCTTCTACTTGCTTCTGCTCAGGTAGATCTAAGAGACTTCTCTGATTCTCCATTATCCAGCTGGCAATTGCCTTTTGCAATACCTTCTTAACCACATGCCTACATCTCCCACTCTTAGGCAAAGTCCGTCTTCTTAGATTGCCAGCAGGGGAGAGGATGCTGATTTGGATATACAAGATTTTTTAAAATCCCATTTGATATTCTATTTTAACTGCAGTCTCTCCCAACACAGGTATCTTAGATTCACAATGTAACTTCAGATCAGTTTTAACCCTCCACCCACCAGACAACCCACTGCTCCCAGGCTTCAGTATCTCCTTAACAAGGTGTTAACCTCTTGTAAGATAGCATGCTCTTTTCTGCCTGGCACGGCAATGCTGAAATCTCAGTGTGAAGCCTTTTTCATGTAGCCAACCTTACATTTTGCAGCAAAAAAAAAAAACTTGACAATCACATTTATACAATAATATACATCATGCTGATACAAGTAGCTCATTAATAGCTCTTAATTGAGACTAGACACAATAGCTAAGCAACCATTTTGTGAGGATAATGGCTGTGAGGTGAGTGACCCCTGCTCAGTCTGAGTGATTTCATGGCACCTGGGTTTTCAGAGCAGCCTAGGGAAATCAGGCACACAATAACTATCATATTTCACTGAGAATGGGGTACAACTTTGGATTAAAAAACACGATTTTTAGCTATAATCTGCCATTATTTTAGGTCTGTGATCCGAAAGCCAAGGCTAATGCTTCTTTTCCTAATGTAGATGTCCATGGATCCTGTGATGTCTGTGAATTATGCAGATGCTGGTTTAGTTAAGTAAAGCACTGCCTGAAAGCTCAGGACACCTGTAAACAAAGAGCGCGGCCCAGGCCTACAGCTGAGGCCTGCGCTCCTCCATTTTAGAAGACTCTTTGGCAAATGCTGCCCTCACCCTCATCTGCGGCTCATTTATGCTGATTTGCAACAGGTGAGGCTTTAATTAAGATAAAGCTGTGTCCTGAGGATGGAGCCGTTTGGCAGTACAATCTCTGTGGGTCTCTGCATAGCAGGTGCTGTGCAGCCCAGGTGATGAGTCAGCGGGGACGAGGGGCTGGTGACTCAGTGCTACCAAACCTCTCTCTGCCAGTGGGTTCAACACCCAGACCACCCTTTGGCATGCACTGAAAATGCGTTCACACAGCTTAATTTAAGTAATGCACCGTGGGAGGGCTGGCGACCTTCGCTCCTCATTCTGATAGCGGAGCGTGTTTACAAAAATTAAGGTTATTGATTGCAGCGATTCTTTTCAGTCGGCCTATTAATGCTCGTTTTATGTAACAGGACAAATAGATCACAGTGTAAAGTCTTTGAAAATCCCCCGTGAAAGCTGTAATAATGCTTTAATGTATTAATCCCCTTAATCCTGTCAGACTCCCAAAGAATTTCTGTAAAGGCTGACAGGAAATCTCAGTACGAACAGCAGAACCAGCAGCAGACGCGTTTCAATAGGTGGTATTTAACTGTTTGTCAGTCTGCTGGCTTTAAAATAGTCCTCAGCAGAGAGGGAAGCTGCTGCTGGTGAAGTATGGGAAGTGATATTAAGAGATTTTGTGGCTTGGCTTGTCCTTTTATTTACATTGTGGTAAATCAAAACTATTTCAGGGCATTTATGTGGGGGTGAAAATGAGCCTTTTACTCTTCTCGGGGGTTGTGGGATGTAAGTGCTCTGCCAGAAGAGCCACGGGTCTCTTTGCTCAAGTGGTTGAACGTAGGGAATAAGTTTAAAATAAAAAGAGAGAAAAATCAGATCAGGACATGTTAGCAGCATAATGACAGTGCTGCTTCGAGAGGTGGCACCTCCGATTTCAGGCATGTTCTGAGCAGTCTATAATTTAGATGGAGCATTTCGTAGGACTCTGTTTTTCTTCCTTCACCTTTTCTTTAACTAGTAAAGAAAATGACATTCTATGTAAAATGTAATAACCAATAATGAATCCTTTAAAGTGCAACATTATCTTTCCAGCACACATTTCCCCTGCACCTCTCCTAATTATTTGATTAAATGTGTGCCTTGGTGGGTTTAGTGTTTACTGGAGTGATCAGGATAAATTCATTTTCCTTGTAGTGAACAGAAGATAGTGTAATTGGGGATCCTGTGTTACTCGCCTTTGTGATGTGGGAGGAAAAAACAAAGCAATGACAGCTATGTGGGATCAGTACAGCCCCTGTATGAGCTCTGCGCCTCCTTTTGATTTCATTATTTCATTAATGGTTGGTATTGTCACCAAACCAACAGGCTTGCTCTGAGCATAAAATCACACACCATGTGCTCCCCTCTGCTGCCTTCAGCACAACTCCCTCCCTGGCCCAGGAGCTGTGCTGGTGCAGATTCCTCCATTCAGGGCACAAAGAAGTTCCCTCTCAGCATTCCCACTGTGAGGACAGAGCCCTTCTCCCTGGTTGCAGCATTTCCCGGGGAAGCAGTGGGGATGGAAGAGCAGGTAACGAGTTGGGAGTTGCAGATTGCTTGCAGAAAATGGAGTTTTCACACACAAATTAAAATCAGGTAAAGCCTGCCCAGACACGTTTGCCCTCTGCTGTGTTGCTGTTCTCTCCGTTCTCATGTCTGTATTTTCTTTTGTCTGGACTCCTTTCTTGGACACAAAACTCTTGATGCAGCTGGGAACTCCCATGATGAACAATGGAAAACTGCTAAGAACTGAAATTACAGTGTGCTGGTGGAAATGTAGTCCACCCACTGAACATACCCCACAAGGGAGAATGGAAACACAATGAAGGCAGAGTAGAAATGTCTGAGAAGTATTGCAGCATCATTTATTAATCTCCGGTTTAGCGTACATGATGTGCAAAAGTGTACAGTTTAGAGGTTTTCATGTAAAGATCAATGTTTTCCCTCAGTAGGTGGAATAATTATCTTCTGAGAAGCTTAAACTCTGAGTCACCAAAACAGAAAGCTGCAGTCTTGGAAGGGAGCTCATGTGGGGCATCTCCCATAGGGTGCCTCTCCTGATGCTCTTAGCAGAGCATGGGTGGAGTGCATGGCCCCCTGCTGTCCCCAGCAGACACAATGGCTTATCCTGACTCAGGCATTTTCCACTTTATCCCGAGCACTGATAGCTCATTTGAGCTACTTTTACAAGAATAGCATTCAAATTTTTCTTGCTTAATGACTTGGCAACAGCATATTTTTTTAACTAGTGCAAGATGCTGTGCCAAGAATAATCTAATACTCATTCAGAAAGGATTAACTAGATATCATAGCAGTAGCCGTCAGTTTACCCACAGAAGAATAGAAATAGCTTTCTTTCGTGTAACACAGTTCAGATAGTATTTCACCTTAACTTTTATTATCAGACTGTTTGTAGTTCAGAGATAAGTCTTTGCAAGAAAATCGATAATAATTCATGCATGCACAACCCACATCAGCTTTCACAGGACATTAGGTTTTGTATTAACATAACTGAAAATTGGAAAGTTCCTTTTTCAACAGAGTAGAGATAACTACTGTTAAGTGCTTTTCCACATGTGTGTGCGAGCCCCATATGAGGAGATAGACTGTAAAATATAGCTTTGTAAGTACATTGTTTCATACAAGCTTTGCATTGCAAGTGTTTCTGAAAGGTAGCATCAGAAATTCATGACACATTAGGCTAGCTTCATTAGAGACACACAGAGATGTAGGTTTCATCTAGAGAATTGTAAATGACCAATTTGTCATTTCTTTACTTGTTGATCAAATAAGGATGAGAAATAAGGGAATTCGTAGGTCTGGGACTGGAAGGGAAAGAACGTCTCTTTGGTACCATAAAATGTCTCTCTAATTAGTAGGGGAATGTCAACAGAATGTAGAGCTTCATGGCCAGGAAATCAAGGGAGAGTAAATATCATATAAAACATAGGCTGTGTTGGCCTAGGGATTACAGATTCCCTGAACTACTTTAAGCAGTACCTCTACTTTCTCTTAGCGATGCTTACATTTGCTGTCTTATGAAAGAAAGAAGTAAATTATATTTGTAGTTAGAAGGATAAAAGCTAAAATATGGAGTCTTTCACTGTTTTGTGATGGGTTTAAAATCTGGGCCAGGCTAGCAATGATGTGTGACAGGTCAGTTCTGTAGCTCAGGTTTATTATGCTGAAAATCTGCACTGCAAGGCATATTCCAACATAAAAGAAAAGTGCTGCTACCCTTAGAATTGAAACCAAAGAAAAATCAGTCTTCTATCAGTAAAACTTCAGCTACCTGCCGTAAGATACAAAAATAAATAAACCAATCCATCAGGATTTCCTGTAAGGTACAGAGACACGTGTAGCTCCTGGTCCCAAATTCGTGCTCCTTGCCTCTGAGGACTACTGAGATTTAAGGAGTGGACTGTTGAGATACGAGGAGTGGAAGCGACAGTCCTCTGGTCAGGTTTAACCCGATTTCACCACTGCCCTTTTTCCTGCCACGCTTTGTGGGATGATGTGGTTTACATTGTGTCAGCCCTTAGAAGATCTTGTGTCGATGCTCAGAGCTTGCTTCCAGTTCACAGTGGTGGAAAAAAGTATAAATCCTCTGACACAGCCCATGGCTGCCTGCAGATGCATTGTGGCACTTGGGCATGTGCAGGTAACAGCATGTTCACTCTCCATTATGTAAGCTGGTGGTACTAGTGGGGAGTCCATTGCCCAGGTGATGTTTCTATCAGAAGTTCTTTGGTATTCCTGTTTGGAAAACTAGCCCTTACCTGGTTGGATGTGAGCCATTCTTAGCGGCCTGTACTTCTCTTCATTTACAGATGTGAGAGCGCGAGCATTTAATTTATTTGGAGAAGGTTTTAACCTACTGCTAGCTAGGTATTGGATGAGGTTTATCCATTTTATCAAATAATGAAAAATCAGAACACTCCGGATCTGTTGTTGACCTGACTGGCATGACTTATTGCTCTCTGAGCTCTTTTTATTGATGGAAAATCTAAATCAGAAAAGCTGTTGTCTTCCTTGGCGTGAAATGACTCATTCGTCATCATACTCACCAGGGAAACCAGGAACTGAATTGGCTGTCAGGGCTGAACTCCTGTGAGCAGCTTCTCTAAACTGGGGTTGTTGAACATGGCAGGGATCCTCTTTGTAATATTGCCTCTGGTGTTCAGTTGATTGCTGGGCTCTGACTTCTCAGAGTGGTTCATGATGGAGTGCATCTCACATTTGTAGCTGGAAACGTATTGGAAGTATCTAATTTGAGAAATCTACCACTCTGAAATTTAAGTTCTTAAATGAAGATATTCTAAATCCTCCATGAAAAAATCACAGAGTCTCTCCAAATCCATTATTCCTTTCCAAAGTCCTGGCTATGGGTTTTTGCTCTGACATGGTTTCACAAAATCACAGTCTAGATTGAAAACAAAAAAAAGCCTTTATGTGTGATCCTTCAATGAAAAATATTTTTGTAGAGATGACCAGTTCTGTAGTATGTTTATACAAGCATGCATGTGAGGATATATATTGAACCCAGTAATTGTATGCTCTGTGGTGCTCTGAGAAGAAAAAACATGCCAAGAACAATTCAAATAAACATTAAGGTCTTGACATAACTAGTACTGCACCAATGCTGTTTTCTAAGTGCAAAAATTTCCCCAGCTCTTTAGTATGTCATGAAAGAATAATGAATGTTAATGTTGTTGATAGTCATTAAAATTCTGCAAATGAAAAATGATTCAACCCCTTCTTTAATTCTAGTCCGTTGCATAGAAAACCTGTGAACGCTTTTGTCAGCGACACCCTTGGCTTTGGAAAATGAGAAGGTTCTTGAGAAGCTTTCCTGTTCCTGGGAAACTGTCCTTTCATGGTAGCAAGTTTTCTGACTGCCAAAATGATGAAAGCCGTGTAACCACCTTAGGGGTGTGAAATGGCTCCAAAAATAACAGCTGCATGTGATGGTGAGACTGGGACATGGTATGAAAAGGTCAGCAATGGTGCTGATCATGATGATTAAGGAAGGAATATCACCTGTGTTTGTGAGGGAACTTGGTGCTCCGTTGAGCTGACTTCTACCTCCAGAGAACTTGTAATACAAATAGGAAAGGCTGACAAGAGAGGAGAACTATTTTAGGGACAAATTAGTGAAAAAGTAAAGGATTATTGCTAATCTTGAAGCCTTGCTTACAGACCAGGACCACACTGTGGTGGATGCTCCAACAACAGTGAGTATCTGTCCAGTGTGGGGTCATCATTTCAGGAGTCCGAGTGATCCATGGCATTAAGGGGGCAGTTTTTGGGAATTGTGCCCTTGGAGCAACATGCCTTAACTGCTTGTAAGGTGTTTCTTGGTAGCTGTGATGGTAGACCAGAAACAGAAAGTCAAGTTGGCTGAAAACAGCGGCAGGAATAATTTGTCTTTGACACAGCTAAAGTCCTTCGTTTTCATTTAATTGGATAACGTGAGCTACAACCTTGTGATCTGCTAATTTGTTGCACTGGAATATGATTAGAAGATGTTTTGAGACTGGGTGATGAGGAATTTTAATAAGACATTTCTGAGGTGGGGCTGTTCTGACACCAAGGATTTTGTTACAGTATTTTAAGCTCATTGTGACTCTAATGATGTTACAAATGTGGAAGTGAGATAAATGTGAATGAATTGCTGTTGAACCCATCCAACGAAAAACTTTTAAAGTGTTGTGGGACATATGTAAATTAATATGTAAATTGAATGTTTTGGGTTATAAAAGGACATGTCTGAGTAATGGCTCTTCGGAGGTTCTTTGGATCAGCATCAAGGATGCTGATCATTTGAAGCTTTTACATATGCTAATCATCTTGTTCTTCCAGGCCACAGAAGCTATGAATACAAAAGTGCTAACAGCCTATTACCAAGTTGTTTGCGAGCTTCCTCACAATAGAAATGTTAACTGTATGGCTTAATTTCTACTTTAGAAAGCCTGCAACTTTCTGTAATAATTCAAGTGTGATTGGATGGAATTGGATCTGTCTAAAATCGCCAGTGTAATCAGGACTTCTCTAAGCTCAGTCTGACAAAGATATGAAATGGGAACAAGTTGTGTTAGGGACAATAAATAGGGTAGGTAAGGGAAACATGAAAGTAGGCAACATGTGGCTATATGGGTAGTAAGAAAAGTATTAAGCAGAATATAAGATGACGAGAGACTTGCTCAATTTGGTAAAGCTCACAGCAAGCAAAGACCAGTGGCAGTGATGCTGAAGAGCTGTGGAGAACACAGATTTAGTTTTTGCAGTTTCAGTTTCCAAGGATGAGTGGCTTTTATCATCACCACTGTTTATTTTTGCACCCTATTGTGGAGGATTGCTCTTAGACCTGTTGGCCATGAGTGGTAGGAAGAGAAATTCAAGTTTTTCCCACTTGGAACTCACTGAAGCATGGAGCGATGCTGCTGGTATTTCCATATAGAACATTTTTAAAGATCTTTTGAGGTGCACTGCTCCCGTGAGCTTGACTTTTTGAAGTAATAACATCTAATCTAATTTCTGATGTATTTAACTGAAATCTAATTTCCATTTTTGTGTCCTGTAAAGAACACCAGGCTCTGGGGATCCCTGATAAAGCTGTGGGAGGGACCCCCTGCTTCCATATGCAAGGAACTAATCAATCTGCTGCCAGGAATTCACGCTAATATCTGTGGTGATTGCAGCTCACGTATAATGAAGACAAATCCTGTTCTGGCTAAAGATCAATAATTCAAGGGGGGAAAGGGAGAGCCAGGAATGGGGGATGCAGGAGCATCTGCCAATGGAACACTTTCTGAAAACAACAAGCTTTAAAACCAGAGCGTAGGACAACTACTGAGAATTACTGAACATCCTATGGGTACGAAGAAGACCCCATGAATACAAAATATCCTCTCCCACCACTTCCAAAATCCAATTCCTTTTTAGGAGCTCCTAGGAGAGGTATTTAGAGCCTATTAGAACGGCAGGAAGCCAGCTGTTAATCAGCATGTTAATTCTGGGATGACATCATGTGGACCTGCAGTGCTACCTGCATATGTTAAGGGTGGGGGAGCTGAGCTGGCAATCCCAGCATGATTTCTTTTGCTTGCAGCATCGCAAGGCTCTGAGATCTTCTGGGGACTGGGAAGCATCCAAGGAGGATGCAGCAACCCAGGGATGCAGATGTAGAGCTTTCCTGGGTCAGCTGTAGCACCAGCCCTTATGGTGCTTATGGGCCTTAATATTTTACCATATACATCTCATATTTTAAAATATTCATTGGATATGGGCTTAGGCTGTTGTCACAATGTCTTGAATCAGATCAGAGAGGTGATGTTAGCAAGTGTGACAAGACAGAGATTGGCCTGTTCAGGCTGTTATTTGTCCTCTTTTTCAGAGAGAGAAAGTGTTAAAAATGTGCTCAAGACTCTCCTTTTGCTGAGACAAGAGAACTAAGGGTGTATTGATTTCAGGCTTTTTTTTTTCCCTGTTTTTTTTTTTTCTTTTTTTTTTTTCTTTTTTAGCGCTATGAGCTTGTTTTTCGCTTGCCCTGCAAAAGTGATTATTCAACATAAGTACAGACAGTTTACAGTGTTTACAAGTTAGCTGAGAGAGCAAGTCTCCTTGTCATGTTCTCCTAGAATATAGTCTAGGGTCAATGTTGCCAACCTTGAACACTGAGGGATCATGAGGGAACTCATCTAGAAATCACAAGATTGGCTCCAAAACCATGTATTTTTTTAAAGTGAAGAAAGGAGCTTGCCTTATTTATTTTTAAGCCTGGGAGAGGTCACATAGTCACCATTTTCAGTAGAAACGGGGAAACGCTACCAAGGTCTGCCATGGGAGAGGTCTGAAACCTGGACATAGCAGCTCCCCACCTCTGCACTTGTCTGTTCTTCATCTCCAGGGATTTTAGTGGAAGCAGAGACTTGTGAAGGTGAGGCATGTTATGGTTGCACTGCATGAGTTCTTTGCTGTAGCTTCACAGAAGGGCTCTTAAAGGAATCTAGAAGCCTGAACTGTGGGTTTTTTGGAAATGTTGATCCTTTGGCAGCTGGCTGATGCAGGATTTCATGCCTTGCTCTCTACTGAGGAGGCAACATGATTTCCTTCTCATGAGCTTCAGGAGAGCATGGATAGTTGGAAGAGACAGGAAAGAAACTGGAAATTATCAGCTTCCATCACTCTGTGGCACCCTGGAAGGTACCTCTGAATTATGACCTTGCTCACATCTTCCCAAACTCCCTTTAGATCATTTCTGATATGTTCTGCCATCTGTATGTAAGCTGATATCATTTTTTTTTTTTTTTTTATCAGAGATTAAGCCAGGCTAACAAGTTTTCTGTCTTGATCTTCTCAATCTCTCTGATTTTCTGCTGTGACTGCCCTGGGGAATCACTCTCTGATGCTATCTCTCAGACCCTCTTGGATCCGTGCTGATGGCCTGACACAGCCACAGACTTCCTCTGCAGCAATGCCAGATAAGAGAGTGCCTTCCTCTGAAAGCTGCAGGGCAAAAAAAAAAATAAAGCAGAAAGTCAGCTCCCTGCACCCCAGCGTGATCCCACAGCAGAAGGGCTTATTGGAGAAGGTAGAGTGGACAAGAGAAATGGCTTTCTGTCCTTCCTCCCAGCTGAGCATGCTGGCGAGCAACTGTGGTAGGCAATCTTCCTCTGTCCCTGTTGTAATAGTTTGTAGCTGAAAAAGAACATCAGGTTCTTAGGATTGACAATCCATGAGCTTTAGTCAGTGCTAAATTCACTTTAATAATAATCCTCAATGAATCAGGTGGGAAATATTTCACAAGCTTTAAACACCAAAGAACCTGTAAGATTCTCTTAAATGGAAACCCAGGAAAGTGAGCGCTGCCAATTTATTCTGAGGACAGACTGGGGAAGAGATAGTAATTTTACAACACTGTGACTTTGTAGTGGAGGGAAATATTATATTGCTCATGAGCAAGGTCTTGTTCATTTTCTTTTTCTCCACTTTAATACTCAATCTTTTTTACCAATTGATGCAAGAGCTAGAGGCCAGCATCCCATCTGCCTCCACTGAACGTTAAGCTGATGTATGCAGAATGGGAGCTAGCTGGAAGCCCAGTGGACTTTCATGGGATACAGAGACACGGCAAAGGCACATATGCTGCAGCTCCAACTATGTCGTTTTACTGCTATATGTAAAACACCATCTGTAGTGCAGAGACCTCTGCTATGAGGGAGACGCACATTCAACCCAGAAAATTGTCAACTGAAGTGCTATAAAGTTCTCCGTAAGTGTCTTCATCACTCATTGCTTGAGAAAAGCACCTAATATCAGGGAACGCTGTAGTGAGAGATAATGTTGATGTAGGAAAGCCAAAACCAACACTGGTGCAAATGGCTGCAGCTCGACTGCCTTTATTAGTACAAGTGGATCCAAGCTTGTGGCTTGCCTGGATGGAAAGGGGAGGAACTCCACTGAATTTAGTGGTGCCTTGGTGCAACGCCACTCAGAAATGTAATGAGGGGGCTGGTGTGTGTTTTCCACAGGATTTAATTTGGCCCATAACCATTGATTAAAGATAAAATTTATGTAGAACAGAATGGCAGGGATGCCAGACCCATCCTCTCCTCGCAGTGCTGTGTAATATTGCAGGGTCAGCTGGAGGTGATCTCACATTCATGTCTTTCTCCATGCAAGAACAGCCTGAAGGAGCAAGCTGTCTCCCACACACGGGAACCAGCAGCCTCAAAGACATCAGTAGCTATTGCTGGGAAAGACTAGATTGAAAGGAGAAGGGTAAAAAGGTACTTACGGCCTCAGAGTGCCCTCAACCAGTGTCAGTGAGATGAAGAAACGCTTAGGAGCAAAAGGAATGCCATGAACTCTCCTTCAGCTCCACAGTCAGACCCAGTGCGTGACAATGAAATCAGCATTGCTTTTAGTCCCAGTGACTCCAAGAGCTCATCAGAATTATTTCCTGATGAAGCAAGAAAAAAGAAAGACAAATAAAATTGCACTCCCCTTCGGTCCCTGTAGCAGTGGCTGCAAAATGTCATCTTTTACCCTCTTGGATGAAGCTGCAAATACTCTGTGTGTGTAATGCTGGCTGTTCCCACTACACAGCTCTGCCCTCCCTGTGCCTGGCAGCTGGGAACTGGCAATGAGAGGCTGTGCCATGGCCAGCGGGGTGGTTCATGCCAAGTGAGTGGCTCATTAGTGGTTGCAGCAGTGTGGAGCTTGCTGTTTGCTGCTTTGCTCTTGCCTGTAGATTGGGCTCGGTGCTCGTCAAAGCAGTGGGAAGTTTAGTGGCATTTGCCTCTCGCCAGCCAGCAGTGGCTTGTTCATTGCAGCCACAGAAGGCTCCTGGGCAACCAGGGAAAAAAGGATGGGGAAAGGGGGGGGTGGCAGGCAGCTTGCAGTTGTGGCAAGAGCACAAGGGTAAAGAACAGGGAAAGGAAGGGGAAAATGCTCTTCATTTTTCCTATAGTGGTGTTTATTGAGTTTTATTGCTGCAATTGGAAGAAAGGAGGAAAAGATAGAGATACCAGCATAGGGCTCAGAGGGAATAAAAATACTGAGTTTTGGCATGTTTATAAAGGGACATTCCAAATGTATTCAGATGTTCTATGTAGTATGAAATCTCCTGATTTCTTGCTGGAAGAATCCAGAAAGACCAACCTGACTTGTGCTCAATCTCTCACTGTTAAAACTCCAGGAGAGATTACTGGGATGTGTAGTGACAGGATAAGGGGGAATGGATTTAAACTAAAAGAGGAGAGAAGGTAAGATGTAAGAAAGAAATTCTTTGTTCAGAGAGTGGTGAGGCACCGGAAAAGACTGGCCAAAGAAACTGTGGGTGCCCCATATCTGGAGGTGCCCAAGGCCATGAATGGGGCTCTGGGCATCCTGAGCTGGTAGGGGGCAAACAGCCCATGGCAGGGGGTGGGGTTGGGAAGACTTTGAGGTTCCTTCCAACCAGACCATGCTGCAATTCTATGCTTAATGGTGCTCAGTGCTTCTTCTGCCTCAGTTTTGTAATCATTCCCGTAGTGCACTTCTGTACTGGAGCTCTTTCCCCACTAAGGGCTGAAGGCTGTACTTAAATAAAGTAAGAGCAGTTTCACTGGGATAAATGGAGGTGTGGCAGATTAAAGATAAGGTCTGCTGGAAAAGTGCACAACTCCTTTGCCTCACTTCTCCGAAATGCACAAATTTTGACCTTTGCTGGGAAAACTGCTGCCACTTTGTCATTATTAAAATATACAGACAAATGACCCTGAGTTTGCAGACTTTTCCATTTTCTCCGCTGTGGGTTTCCTATCTTCTCTCTCCTCATTTGTATTGCAGTCTCCAGAGGATAAGGATTGTGCTCTTTCTCTGTCTGTCGGTAGCGCAGAGTGAACCATTGGAGCCAAGCCTATAATCAAATTGTAATAATCTTTCCTAACTGTAACCAGACTCCATTTGTTCCTGCAGAAGCTGCAGCTCTGTGAAGCCTGGGGGACAGCAGGGTGAAAAATATTCCACCGTGCTAGTTTGCAAAACCCAGGGAGTAAACCCCAACACCCCCCAAACTCACACTCATTTATTACTGACTATTAAGCTAGCAGCTAGAGATGCTGTTCCTGATTGGAGTACACAAGGTGTTCACAGTTTCCTCCCACCAAAAAATTTATAAAGAATGCAAGATGAGAAGGAAAAGCTGTTCCTCTGGTTGAAGTCCTGAATGCTGCAAAGGCAGCTGGTTGCAAAATTGGGTTAAACTTGCTTTCTTTGAGCTCCAGCACAGTGACTTTTCTACAGTGCTCTTCTCTTTCCCAAGCATGTGATATGGGGATGGTTATCAGACAGAATGTGCCATTCTTATTCTTTTCCATTGCATTTCTGTACTGCCTGCCATCACGGTCATCAGGGAAGAAAGACCATTTTGTGCAGTGAATATACCCAGAAGGTGACATAGGCTGAAATCAAAATGTTTTGCTTTTTCTGCCCAGGAATACAGAATTACTCAAAATACTTTGCTCCGTCTCTCACTGTTGGAGCCAAGTGCTGCCATTTCAACTGGAAATGTGGCATGGTTACTAACGTGGCAATACTCCTGCCATCTGCTCCACCTTGATTCAATGTAAACCACAGCAGGGTAAACTCAGGCCATAAAATGCAGCTATTCATATGTTCTGATGGGCGGTCTGGCACAAGATAGCCCATTCCTTGACCATCAGGCTTTTTTGGGGGGCTGGGAGGGTATTTTGCCAGCTATTTATAGCTAAAATTTAGCATTTGGGATTAATGGAGTAAATTTTTATGTATAGTTCTCTACCCAATGCTGGGGGAATGCCCAACAGCCTGACTCCTTTCAGGATGGGGACCAGTTCTGTTTTCCCCAGCTCTTCTCTTGACCCATTGCATGGGACAGCCTTTGATGGCTGTCACAGCAATATCTCACACGTAACCTTTCAGTTTGAACTTTGACAAGCCAAATTGTGCACGCATTCTATGAGGGGAACAAGTGCCAGTACAGTTTTTTTGCTTGCCTTGTTCTTGTAGGCCACCCCTGTAAGTAAATGCCATGCACGGAAATGTAGCAGATTAAAGGTGCATTTAATGTTTCTATAACATGCACCTAGAAATGTCAAGGAAGATAGATAGGCAGAGTCCCGTGGCACCATCTCTAATTCATGTGTTTGTGACTTTAATCCTTAGCTTGATGGTGCTTTAATTGACAGAATGTAAATTCCTTTTTGTTGTAATCCTTCTGGCGCAGGGAGATGTGGACAGATGCTCTCAGCTTGCAGGCAGCAAGTGGGAATACACAGGAGGGGCTGGTGCTGTGGCAGCATTTACACAAATATTTCCTGATTTTTATTTTTTTATGTGTGCTTCACCTCCCAGTATCTCACTGAAGTTTGCTTAGATTCTATCCTCTCGGTTTCCTTCTTTAGTATTCCTGCAACAGAGCTATTATTGTTATTATTACTATTATTATTATTTCTTGGACCTTTTGAGCTAATTCCACTGAGGCTCTTGAGCCTGGTAAACACAGGAAAAAAGCTAAAAGGCAAAAAAAAAAAAAAAAGAAAAAAGAAAAAAGAGGAAACTATACTGACTTTTGGCTGAAGAATAAATCCTCCTTTCCAGCTATCAGCTAAGGAAAATGATTCCCTACGTTTCTTTTCCCACTGGGATGGGAATAGCTGCCCCTCCAGCTTTGTGCCCCCAGGGGATGGCTGGTTAAAAGGAGAGGTAACAGCTGTAAAGAGAAGGCAGCAGCAGCTGGACACCTCTAACCTACAAACACATCCTCTAAAAATTAAACTTCAGATTAATTTGGTGACCCACCAGTGCCGTCTATGTTTGCAAAACCAATGGAGATCTTCCAATGAAAGGCATTCCTGTGAGATGTGTGGATCTTAGCATAATTTAAATCAGCCCTCGCTGTGCTCCTGGAGCAGCTGAACCAGCAAGAGGAGACATGCTTAAAAATGGAATACATTTTTACACAGTGGTTAAAAAAAAAAAAAAAAAAAAAAATTAGGGAAGAATTTCAAGTCTGCAAGCGAAGTGGCGGTCAGATATTTTTTTTTTCTAGATTTAATTTGTCTACCAGCTTGTGTATGCATATTTCTTTTGAAAGCTAGCTCTATCTTTTGGGGCTGACTCATCATAAATGAAATCCTGTTTGCTTTTTGTCGTACCAGAAGATCCCCCCACTGAGTACAATCGGAGTTTTGGTGCAGAGAGTAACGAATAGCATCTGGGAAAGAATTTCATCTAATGGCATAGAAGCTAATGGCTTTTCATTTAAATATCTCAACATTTGCCAGTTTGAGGATATGAATAACACGTCCAAGGCTTCCAGGCAGTTAAGCTGTGACATTTCCATCTCATCCATTCTGGCCAATGTCAGACGCTCACAGCACTGAGGATACCACACAAAGTCAGACAAACTCAAACCCATTGCTTTCTTCCCAGCTTTGCTGTCCTTGCTGCACATATTAGATTGCTCTAAATTCCCTTGAACTGTTTTCCTGGGTAGTGGAGGCCTCTTGCTGAGGATACGCTGCGCTGCTCCGACCTCCCGCAGCTTGCTTCCTCTGTGATAGAGAAGGACAACTACAACTTCTGTGTCCTTTCTATGTGTTTCTGCTTGATTTCCTTGCCCTAGATTTAAAACTTTGACTACTTCTTAAGTTGCTGCTGAAAACAAGTTCCATATGTATTACCCTTCATCTGCATGAGACGTGGAGTGAAAAAAGAGACTTTTCAGTTCTAAACTGCAGCATTGGAATTAACTCACAGTGTGCCTGGCTGCAAGTGAAGGCTTTGTGCAGCTCTCCTTCTCTCTGGATCATCATTTTAACATTTGGGGATGCTGCTGGGTACCAGTTCTGACAGCACACTGGTGTGGTCACACTTTTTTCCAGGGATCTGTGGAGCCAATCTCCTGAAAATCTTCTTGCTGTGAAAGACAGAGCTGAACTTCCAAGCATGAAACTGGAGTGAAAGTCCAACAAGCCTCAGTGAGGACTTTTTTTCTCCAATACAATCACTCAGAGATCACAACATTTGCCTGTTATTTCTGTAGCTGCATTCAGCCAAGCTCTACATCTCTCTTCATCTTTAAGTGTTTCATTGCTGCATTGCAGTGTGCACCTTGTCCTCAGGCTGCGTGGTGGGTGGTGGGCTCTGCCTGGTGCCTACTTTCTCCTCATGGAAACAGAATGGGAACGTTTATATAATGCAATGTTCTCCCTGCACCATTAATGCTACCTGCTGCCCCGCTTACAGATTGTTGGTCTCAGCACAAACTCGCATATTTTTGATGGAAAGGCATCGTTTCTACTTAGATATTGTTAGAAAATCTCAGTGATTCTTGTACTTACCAGTCCTATGAGGTTCAAAACTGCCCATAATCAGACCAATGAACTGTCAGTGTCATGGTATAAAATCTTCTTAAATGTAACTCAGTTCTTATCTGTGTCAAATGCAGGGAAATTCTCTTAAAGAGCGTTTGAGTGCCCACTACTTTTTTCCCAATCATCAAACAGCAGGAATCTGAGTGGGTAAGTGAGATTGATAGCGCTGGTTAGAGAGAGATCAGGTGTAGTACAAGTTAGAGAGGTGGCAATTTCACATCCCCGAAACTCAAGCCAAAGTTGCCCTGACTTCTGCAATTCTAGCCTTCCACACAGTGCTATTCAAGCACATTACTTTTGACACGCAACAACCTCGTTTTTTTTCTTCAAGTTCGGTGTCCTCACATTGCTTTTCCCACACACCTTTCCCTTGGCACTTACAAACCCCATCTACTGCTCTGATCCCAAGTCACTCCTAGTCAAAGTCTGACAAAGGAATGGAAGGGCACTCTGATTTCAGGATGGCCCATGAGGACACGCTGGTTTTGCAGCTCTTACTGCAGAAAACAACACGCTCTTTTTCCCACTGAGCAGTCTTCAAAACAAACCTCCTGCTTTGTAGGAGCTCATGGAGTTCAAGGAGCATTTCTTGTGCATGGCCAAGCTGCAAAGTGCAAGCTAGACTTGTTTGCACTGGGAAGTCCAGTGACTCAGCAATATGCTGAGGCCTGATTAAAGCTCTACAAGAAAGCTTTTGATTTGTATCTGGAATTCTCCATTTAAGAAAGCTATATATTTCACGCTCAAGTCAAACAGAAATGTTTTATTTAAGCCTAGAGGACCTTCTGTCTCACTCACAGTAATTCAGGGATGCATTATACAGGTTCATTACGTAGTATTTGTGATTTTTTCCTCCTGGTACTGCACTTTTTGACCAATTTACAGTTTCTGAAAATATTTGCCAACTTCTATTCACATTCATCAGCGGCATCTGCATTCAGCAAAGCCTGAGACAGATAGACTATGAGCAAATCTGATGGACATGACTCTGATATCTCATTCAGTATCTCATTTGACCCCACAAATACAGTTCAATCCTCCAGTTTACCATTCACGTTGCTAATAGCAGAGGGGAGCTCTGGAGAGAAATGTCCTGGAAGTTGCACTATGTCCTAGCTGCAATGAAAAGCTCCCTGTCTAACACCCTGAAAGAGAACTGTAATATATGAAGAGTGATTTAGTTCCTCTATGTTTATTGGAGCAAGTACTGCCAAATATAAACCCTCACTGATCACGGACTTTACAGCACGGGTTTATTTGTATCGTTTCAGGAGACTTCAATGGCTTTTGCATTTTCATTTCATAATGATAAATTACCTGAAATCATTCCTCTCAGAGCAGATTCCTCCAGCTTTGGCTCCTGCTAGGATGTTTCATTTTGTGTTGAAAATTGCAATAGAAAATTTCCTTGAGCCGTTGATATGTCAGAATAGAGTTTATTATCACTCACTGTCCCAGCATATTGGAGCCGTGTGAAAGGTTTTGTAAATAATATGACACGGGTAGGAACTCATCTGATGCTGTCTGTGAAAGGTGGTGAATATTCCAGGCAAGGTGAAATGAGTGGCAGGAAGTGTGACCTTTTCTAGTACGAAGCTTTCACACTCTATAATGCATACTGGTAATTAATTAGAAATGCTGGTGGAGGAAAAGGGATTTTGGTGGCACAATATGTTGTCTTGTATGTATTATTACAAATATTTGTTGTTCGTATACATCTATAATGAATTAGAAGATGGCTTCTGAACACTATTCCCTTCAATTCTGGTCCTGCTACCAGAATATTTTTGAGAGTGAATGGAAATTGCTGCTTTGCTCATCTCAAATGTCTATCTCTGACTATCCCATTCCACAACCAAAAGTGTTATCACTTATCAGATCGTGTTGAAAGGCTGACCCCTCCAACATGCCCATATTCCCAATTGCATATTAAAACTGTTTATTAAATATTGAGGTATAATAGTTAGGAAATTCCTGTAATAATAAACAATTAAAAGACATTTGTTTCAGCCAAAGTCCCCTTAAAGCTGGTGGTTGCTCCAAACCTTGCTCCCATGGCAATCTGAGTCCTGTAAGGGCTACTTTGTGCTTTATTGGTTAGAAAATGAGAGAATCTGATGACACATCAACCTTATAGTTAGCAAATTTGTGTAAATGTTGAAAACTAAGTCTGTATTATCTTAGGACACGTACTCAGATCTCATTTAAAACAGGCTAAATCCATTCATCTGTTAGCTTTCAGGTGTATAGGTAGCAGAAGGAAATTAATTTAAAAATGTATCCATGGCTTGCCCAAGTGTCATTATCTTGGTGTCTAATCATAGCTCTTAATTTACATATGAGGAAATTGACACATGGAGAGGTAAATTTTCTCATTATCAAATGAATATCTAAGTTAGGCAGCTAACTATTGATTGCCAGTTTTAACCTTGACGTCTCACGTGTCAAGTTCCTCCTCTGTGTAAATGTGTGTAGGATCAGGGATGAGTCAGCTTCCCAGCTGAGCTGCAAGGCTCCTGATTTCTTCACATCCATGCTGTCCAACCTGTGGGACAGATGCTTCCAGCTCAGAGTTGTTTCTCTGCTGTTTATTGCAGCTCTCACTGTTTGTGGTGCGTATCGCTCAGACCATTCCTCTTGGGCAGTTAGTTGTTCCAATTATTTTTAAAGAAGTTTTGTGCACAGCTCAGTTCTGTATCCTTGCCTTCGCTCAGGGGTCTCCTGACACTTCCTACTGGTTTCAGCATTAGTTTATATGCAGACAGAGTACAGATTTAGCCCTTCCCTGGGTTTTTGGCTGATGTTTTTTTGTCAGTGTATTTGTCATAGCCCAAGTGGTGTTTCCGACTGAATGCTGCTAATCGTTTACTACTCAGCACAGCTAAGAATGAGATTTTATTTTTAGGTTCTGTCTCTCCACGTCTTTCCATTTTGAGATAAATCCGTCTCCGACGTCTCCTGTTTCAGAGCTACAAAATCTGAGTTTCATTTCCAGCTCCAAATTGCTATTTCATTCATGTATTAGCGTAGTCATTAAGATCTCTTGCTCTTATTTATCAGACATTTCCAGAAGTTGTTTTTCCGTCACTGAGCCCCAGCTGAGACTCTGTCCCATGCTGGCTCCATCACAGCCCTCACATTGCAGTAGGACTGCTGACTGTTAATGTACTGCCTGCAAATAACCTTCAGGTACACATGGCACTATTGGACATTTAGTGCAGAGCACGTTCACAACCTCTATGGTGCTGGGAAGAGAAAGGGATGGCGAGAAGAATTAGTTCAGTCCAAAGGATTCTCCTTCTCATACAATCATTAAGGTTGGGAAAGATCTCTAAGATCCCCACATCCAGCCCCAGCCCACCCCCACCATGCCCACTGACCACATCCCTCAGTGCCACATCTCCACCATTCTGGAACCAATAAATCACCACTCTTTCTGAGAAGAAATTTTCCCCCCTGTCCAACATTTTACTTTTGCCTTTCTGCCTGTTTAAAATCTTTCCAGTTGAAGCTGTCTCTCCTGCCTTGGTTTCCATCCAAATGCTTCTCGTGGGGGCAAGCAAAGTGCTGGATTTGAATATAAACAAATCTTTTCAGACCTTTTTTCTTCTCCAGTTCTTATTTCTGGAATTATTATGATTTAATAAAGTAGAACCATAGAGTTTTTCAGACTGATCTTTTCCCTTGTTGTGTGTAAGACTCAGACAAAGCAATGGAAAAAAACCAATAAGATAAATATGATGCATTGGACCACACTGGCCGCAGTGATGAAAGACACTGATAATTTTAATATGTTGCTTGTTTCAAATGAAGGCTATAGAAGAGGTCCTACAGGTGGAGCCAGAAAGAAAAGGAAGAGATCTGATGCCAGACAACACTAGTTCACTGAAAGCTTTGTAAATATTTCCAGGTTTGGCCTTAACTTCAGATTTATAGATGAGCCCACATCACTTGAGCTGAATGTGGCTGTGCTGCAGCCAGCTGCATACCGCTCTATGTGGCATGGCAAGGCTTGCTCTGCTCCTTGTAATACCTTATCTAACATAACTGAAAAGCTTTACTCCTTGTTGTCATTCTCTCTTTATTCTTTCTTTTTATTGTATTTCGTGGAGGGGAAACTATCCTTATCTTGAACCATTCTAACGTTGTCATGGGAAATTGGTTTCAAAAAGGCAGTTTCTCTCCCACTCTTTCCCTCTTCCCCACAGATGTGAGTGTGTTTGCACAGTCTGTCCTCCTCTCCTTGCCCCTGCAGCTCTGCCATAACAAATCAGTTGAAGCCAGTCGGTGCCACCCATACCTTCACAGAGCAGGAAGGGAATCAAAACGAGCCCATCTGAAACATACAGAAAGTTATTTGTTTATCTGACTGCCTCTGTGTGCTGCTTGAGAAACGGTGTGGCTTAATTCAGTCATCTCAGACAGTGAGGATTGCAGAGCATTTGTGGTCCCCAGTGTTTCTCAAAGGCCAGGCCTTTAAATGAAAGCAATTTCTAGATGGCACGTTTCCTTCAGCAGGCAACTCAGTTCATCATTGTGAGTTACAGGTTGTCTGATGGCCAGTTGGGGAGCCGAGCAGTTGGGGAGCAGAGCATGAACTGATCTGGGTGTCATTACACCTGGGTTTTCTTTCTGAATTCCCTACAGTGATCTGGGTCAAGTCACTCCATTGCTGTGTGCTCCAGTTTCCCTCCTGTAAAATAGGAAGAGCCTGTATCCATTATAAATCCCTTTGACAGCTGCAGCTAGGAGGAATCATATCACAGAATCACAGAATGGCTTGGGTTGGAAGGGACCTCAAAGATCATCTAGTATCAACCCTCCTGTAACCTAGTGAAAATGAACTGGCATTGTGATCATTAGTGCTACCTTCCAGGCACTTAGTTTTTCTCTGTGCATTCTTGTGCCAGAGCCTCGGTGGCTGTGTTGTCACCAGTTTCAAATTCCACACTTTGAGCCTTTTGTCTTGTGCTCGGCAGCCTGATAGAGATTTCCCTATGGACAGACATTCCATGATCTCATTAACTCATTTAAAATCTAACTCAAATTCTTTTATAATTTTTCTCCACTCTATCTGATCTCCTTCTATTTTTTGCTTGATATGCTTGTCCACATGCTCAGTGAGTGGCTTGTTTTTGTACCCAGCAATGTGCTTTGACTCTCATGAAAGCCACTGTGTCAAATCTCTAATAAACTGTGTGTAAGCTATTCATGTCACATTCAGAGCTAGGAGCAGAGTCCATTATGCTAATGGTCAGTGCAAGCTTCCTATAAACTACATATACTCAAAGGGCACTGGCTGTATGTTACTATAAAATATTAGAATGGCTTGGGTTGGAAGGGACCTCAAAGATCATCTACTTCCAACCCCCTGCTTTGGGTGGGCAGGGCTGCCAACCACCATATCAGACACTAGATTAGGCTGCCACAGCCTCCTCCAGAGAAAGTCATGCTAAGGAACACGAGGGACAAGCAGGTGATCCAAGAGAGTCAGCATGACTTCACCAAAGGCAGATCATGCCTCACCAATCTGGTGGCCTTTTATGGTGGAGTGATGGCATCAGTGGGCAAAGGAAGGGCAACTGTCATCTACCTGGAGTTCTGCAAGGCCTTTGACATGGTACCACACCACATCCTTATCTCTAAATTGGAGAGAGGTGGACTATTTTGAAGATAAGGAATTCATTGGGTGGTCACAGCTAGAAGATTGTTGTCAATGGCTCTATGTCCAGGTGAAGGCTGGTCACCAATGGTGTCCCCCAGTTGTGCATTTTGGAACTGGTATTCTTTAACATCTTTATCAGTGACACAGTTGATGGGATCGAGTGCACCCTCAGCAAGTTTGCAGATGACACCAAGCTGAGTGGTGCAGCCTGCTTTACATGTGAAATGGGGAGGATACGGAAAGAAAGATGCTTTCTATCTTGTTCTAATAACTTGTTCCTTCCAATAAGGACACAAAGCAATGGTTTTCCATTTTTCCATTTTTTGGGGGCCCTGCTGGCATAAACTCAGTGAATCAACAAGTTTGCTGGATTTAGGAGGTTACAGCAGAAAATGTCTTAGTCTTCCCAGCCAGGAAAGCAACTGATGTTGTGTAGACTTCAGTGGGGTGTTCCAGTGCCTACAAGGGTGATCCATGACTGTAATTTCAGTGCTGTGGTCATCCGAGCTACATGTTGAGGGGCAAGGTCAGAGAATCCCACTGCTGTTATCCCCTTCCGGTATCCAGGTTGCCCTGCCTTACTGATGTGTCTGTAATAGAGTGATCCAAGTGCTGCAGAAATCCACTTTTAGCTACTCTTCAACAAATACTGCCAAAGGCACACTGAGCAGATTGCTAATGCACAGCCCTTACCATCCACACTGTTTTTCCAATCTCTCTCATGCATTTGGGAGACAGCCACAGCACGGGACCTGGGCACCTGCTCAAATCAGCTCACGTTGAGAGCAATGCACACCCACAACAAATCCTTCAGAAATGGCCCATGATTAGACACATAAGTTATTGTCCACTGACAAGTTCCAAATAATGGATACATTTGAGAAAATGACAATCTGCTGGCAGATAGTTTGCAAACAGAAAAAGAGAGAAAATTCGTCAGCTAAATGATTCATTTTGGCTTCCTATGACTTTTCATAGCAAAAACAAACCGTGCATAGATCCACCAGGCAGTTTCCGAGCTTTGCAATTTCTTTCTCTGATTGTCATGCATATAATATCTTATTACATTTGATATTAATGGCGGTGTGGTGCTCAGGTATTGAAAATCCATATGGCCTGTATAATATTTACAGTATGACAAAGTAATAAGTCACAGCGACAGCCTGCTGTCGTGCACTCCTAGCATTTAGCTCCAAGCAAATGCAGAGACGTACCGCGATGTTCGTTGAGATGTGGATGGATCTGGCTTTTAATTAGCTGGATTTGTGGCTTATGGTGGGGGAGCTGCAAAGGGAGGGGGTTGCTTTGCGTATGTTCCGGTGGCATAAAGACGGATAGCAGAGGAACAGTTCAAGTGCAGCTCAGTGGCTGTGGTTGTTTGTTTTCTGGCTTCACTGCATGCTGGCAAAGCAGATGGGAGAGCACCATGAGAACACCCTGCGCTTGTTGGTGGGCTGCCCTCTTGGCTGGAGTGGTGCTTCCTGCTGTGCTGCATGGAGATGGGAACAGCATGAGCACTGAAATGGTTTTGGGAACGGGGTGCTGGGCTGTGACCCTGGGAGTGCTCAGAAGCTGCGGAGACCAGCCAGGCAAAGCAGGGTGCAGATGGCTGTCAGCAGCTTCGATGACACGCTTGCCAAGCCAGGGATGGAGTGTGAAGCTGATGCTGTCAAGGATGGGGATAAGATGAGGCTGCTAATGTGAGCTTGAGCAAAGGCCTGGATTTGAGAAGGGAAAATAAAAAAGCCACAGAGATTTGTACACAGCTTGGCCTGGGAGAGGAGGGAGGAGTGGGAGGTCGATGCTGACTGACAGGGACTGGACCTGAGCAATGGGGAGGAAATTGCTGTTGTGAATAGGAGGCAGAGATTGGAGACTACAGAGACGGGCTCAGGGAAAGGTCAGGAGCGTGGAGCTACTAGATGAGCATGGCTAAAGCTTCAGCTCCTGGGGAGTCAGAATGAGCAGTGTGGCTCAGCCCTCCTGACCCTGCACGTGTTAGGTGAGCCACCTGCTGCAGATGTTTCTAAAAGCCAAAATAAAACCCCATACGTCTGTGCCTGGTGGCTGTACTTATCCCTTCCTGTCTGCAACATCCACAGTGAACCCTGCCACATGGAGCTGGTGAGGATGCTCAGCTCCACTGTGCTGGTTTGGCAATGCTTCACTGCGCCATGCTTTTTCCCACTTCCAGATGTGGTTTCTGTGCCATGGGGTATAGAAACCTGCCAACATCTGTCACTTAGGCTTTGGTCTCATTTCCAGCAAGAAGATTTCTTATAACGATAGGAACTTATCAAGCTGAAAAACTTTCAGAGACTGTTTCTTAGGGGTTGGAGTGGAAATGGGATCTCCTCCTCCAGGACGCGATGGCCTTTTCCAGAGGACAGTTTAATCTTTCAGAGACAGATGAATATGAAACTCAATAATCCGGTAATACAAGCAGAAGATGAGGGGAGATGGAGAGAATTTCAATAAAGCAGCAAAAAAGTAAAGAGCCTGGAGCTACTGCAGCTTCCTTCAGAGTCCTGGGACAATGAACTGGGGTGGAGCTTGCCGAGGGCAGATTGCACAGCGTTGGCTCAAGGGCAAAAGCTGCTTTATCACACAACATTCCCTGCTCCACATGCATGTTTATGTGCTTTTACAATTCAATAGCCTCCCACCAATCCAATTCCCTGATTTTTCTTGATTTTCTATAACTCTGTCTCCTTTTTGCTCTCAGGCACTGTATTCTTGCTTTTCCCTCCTGCATCTTTCTGCCTCATGCTGCAAGCTCTACTTTTTCTCAACAAAAGCCTGTGTGGGACTTGAGCATAAGGTTTCTGCTGGCTGTCAGCAAAAGAGAAGATTTCATCTGGGCTGTGTAAGGCAAAAGAACTGGATAGAAGGAAACACATCACTAATTTCTGCTTCCAGCATACAGCCTCAGTAACAGGATAAAAGGCACTGGAAACCAACTGAAAGTGTGTGCTTGCAAGAGAAGACTTGTTGCACAGTTTCCTGTGCTGTTGCAGAGCACTTGAAGCTGGGAGGTGTCCCAGTGAGGACCCAAGGGCCACTACATTTATGAGTTATGGAGGTGTCATTTTGCTGTGTCCACCCAAAATCACTACGCAGAAATGCCACTGTCTATAACCCCTGCAGCAAAGTTGGGCTCTTAGGGTTGTTTTCATTCTAGAATAGATGTCACATCTGACAGCTGCTGTCACCCTATGATTATGCCAGCAATCAGCCCTAGCTTCTTTTGATAGAGTATGAGCCCTGACTGATTAACAAAGTGCCCTTTGGCCTCAGGTTAATAACAGATTTCACAGCACTGCTATAGCGTAATTATTGTTTAAAAAGGTCTTAGTGGAAGTTTTGATATTCTCCTACTGGCCTGTGTCCATCTATCTCAATGTAGAATCAGAAAGTAACAATTATGGGCACACAGACCAGCTCACCTGGAGATCTCATGGTCCTGATACATCGGTATTCTTGATGCATGTCACATCTCGGTATTAGATGGACTACTGTGTCGGGTTTGCTTCTTTTTATGACACCTCAGTCTATTAATCAGCCAAAGTATGAAGTTGTGCCAGTCCATAAGTTATTTGAGTTATCAAGTTATCGTGTGAATCACTTTCCTCCATCTGTCAGTTGTCTCACAATGTCAGCTAGTGAAGTCCCCTGGTAGATCCGTCTTCCAGGTGTATCTCATTTCCTTACTTCTGATTGTCATTGAGATATCAATCTCCAGTGCACAATGTTGTCTTTTTTTTTTTTTTTTAGTTATTTGAGCTTATCAGTTTTCTGTAGTCTTTTGTCTTGGTGGCAAAAGTGGCACAGACTTTTCTTGTGAATGGTGCTACTCTGTAATCACAGAGATCAGCTGCAGACCCCTGACTGCAGCCCATAGACCACAAGTCAAGAGCTGCAGATCTGAGCTGTTTATGCCTCACTGCAATGCCTTGGTATTTCAGTACAGTATCTTTGCATGACTCCAGTTTGGTATGGAAGTGCTGTTACCACCATGACTCAGACTGTGACCTCACTGTAACGTTCAGATTAGTAAAGGAAGAGATGTGAGATTCTGCTAAAAATTATATAGCTTGAGTGACTTAGATATCCAAGTGACATATTCTGAGTGATGTGTTAACTTAGGAGCTTAAGTTTGAGTGAAAGTGAGTGGACTTAGTTTCCTACAACTTCTGTATTGCAGCACTTTGTAGAGCAATGCCTAAATGTTGCATTTAAACAGCTTGCAGGGGGGCCAACAGAAAGCTTGTAGTGAAATGTGGAAGTGAGGTCTCCTAGTTCCCAGGTCAGCTTCCTTCCCAGCACTGAGGAGAGAGAGAGAAGCAACGCCAATATTTGAGAAGCCAGAACCAAGGAGTAGAAAATGGTCCTAGTTAAGGCCAGTGTAGAAGACAGGGCATTTTCTTCTCCTGTGTGCTGAAAGGACATCATTGAATGTGCTCCTTTACCTGCAGACCCCTTCTGCTGAGCAAATGTTTTTGCCAATTAAAGGGTTTCCTGCTGCTGTGGTTGATCCACACAAGTGGAAATAGAGGGGAGGCGTGGAGGAGAGAATCATTAAATCAGCAGAACAAAGGCACGAGGGCAAGTTAAAAGACCTGATCTGAATAAAGGAAGCTCCTCAAAATATCAGCTTCTTTGTCCTGCATGTCCTTCATCCATCCAATTCTCCTGAATGCTGTAGAGAGGCTTTGTCATTCTCAATGACATGGCGGGAGGAACCAGTCCTTCAGCAGGCTGCCTAAAATAGCAACAGACAAGAGACAAAGTGCTCAGAGGTTCGGCTCAGCCTATGAATGCTCAAAGTTTCAGGGCCAGATCTGGATTATTCAGTCTTCACAATAAGCTTCCTCATCACAGATCCTTGGTGCTTTGTAGACTGAGCTATAAAGATGGCCTCATTCATGGTTGCCCTTCTTGTGGACATCAGTGAGGTGTTTTAGACAGGTGAGGTACCAATACCATGTAGTATTACAATTCAAACTTGGGGTCCAGATTACTATGTTGTCTTTAGTAGTCTTATGTGTCCCCAGTGAAAACGGGATCAATTTTTCCCTATCTCCAAAATTCCTCATTAACTAGGCAGTCCCTCCAGCATCCTTACTGTCAACTTTCCAGGTTCTTGTACAAAGTCTGTCACCATGGTATTTCAGCAACTTCCAGGGTGACTTCGGAGCATCTGACTGCTAAGGTCATTGCAGCTCTACATTTATATTATCACAATTTTTCCTACTGCTGCCTTTTTTTAATATATATCCTTTCCTTTCCTATTTATCTAATAATTCACATCCTGGGTCTGAGAGGTATGACCTGTGAGAGGATCCCAGTCTAACACTGCCACTTCAAGAGCTATGATTGAGTTACTTTCCTATAATTATTGATATAAAACCTCCAAAACTTGTGTATAGGACATTGCAACATGTCCTTACTTGCATTGTCAGCAGCTTGCAATGCTTGTATAGAACTTTGTTTTCTTACAAAACCGTTGCACCAAGAGACCTTTACAGTCCTTGTTAATATTTACAGTGATCTTCCATGTAAGAAAGCAACCTTAGGCAATGCAGTCACATCTCTCCCATAGATCCTCTCTATTCCTTTGTCCAGAGAATACTTTATGCATCTAGAACTTGAGTCATGTGTGTGGATAGAATAAAACAGGACTGATAAAGACACTGTGTTTCAAATGGATAGATCAGACCATGGCAAATAGTATCTTTGTGCCACGTTCTTGCAAAAGTCTGTGCAAAAAGTTGTGCTTTTGTCTCTCCTGACATACATAGCTAGCTATCTTGCATAGGAGATAGCAACCTACTGCTCGCACCAGTGTGATGGAGATACTTTTCAGTCCAGTGGAAGATAAGGAGGTTCAAATCCCACATATGCTTCCTTTTGGAAGCCTTGGCTTCTGCTGGGGATTGGTCATTACAGGGCCCAGCAGGAAGCTGACCTGTACCCATCACTGCTTTCTAAGCCCCACCGGGGTTAAATGGGCCTTGCTGTGGAGGGAGGCTGTGTGTGCATAAGCCTTTTCAAAGTCCCTGAGCATTTATCATCATTCCTGTCTCCCAGCTAATGAGCAGCTAAAGTGATTTTCTATTGCTTGTAATTCACCAAAATTGTTCTAACTGTTCGAAGAGCCAAAATTGACAGGCTAATGCAGCCGCTCGCCTGGCTGTCTCAATGGCTCATCGAAGGGTGAGCTGATTGCTGCCTCGGTGATCAGCCGAGGTGCTTCAGACAACATCATTTCTGTAATACATCAACAATCTGAAAGCTGAAAACAAAGGCCAGAGGAGAGCAATCATCAGTCACAACTCAACGGTTAAGGCTAAAATAGGTCAGGGCTGAATACTAAAGAGAACAAAGAAGAAGGAAAAAAAAAATCTTATTTCTTGGTTTTCTTTCTGTCTCTCTGTCTCTCTATGTCAGTCTCCAGGCACTGTGGATGTGGAACTTCCCTTATTTAGGCAGACTCACTTAAGGTGGAATTGGGGGTGGTGTGGTTTCCTATTGCAATCTCCACTGACTTCAGGCAGGTGCTCTGGAGAAGGCATCTGTCTGAAATATGTCCTCAGCATGTGAGAGATTGTGCTTGTTGCTCACTTTCTTCTTAGTCCAGGACAATACGGCAACTTGAGGAATGAGTGCTCTCACAAATGCAAAACTGAGATCCAAAAATGCCAGTCCCTGGTGTTCAAATCCTGAATCAGCTCATACTCCTAGAGCTCCCCAAACCTAAGTCTATCTTAAGAAGTCTCAGGTTTTTTGTTTACACATATACACAAACATATATACAGACCAGATTTTTTTTCAGGATTTGGATTCAGGATTTTGAATTTTTAGAGTGCATTTTGTTTTGCATTTCTACAGGTATTTTTCCTCCAGTGACAGGAGCTAGAAAGTCATCTGGAAACAAAACAGAGGCACTGCTGGAAAAGCATGACACTGAGGGAGGGAGCCTGTTGCACCTGTATCGATCTCTGATGTTCTGTGGTGAATCCCTGTTGAAAATCTTCTAGCTGAGAATTTCAGGATGGCTCTGCTGTATGTAAATTCAATGCAGTCTACAGTAGACTTCATATTCCAGATAATCCCTCAGTGAAAGCATAGGGTTTCTTTCTCCTAATCAGCCGTCTAGCTTCAGGAAGTCGTACAGGAGTTGTAGAATCATAGATTCATTAAGGTTGGAAATGACTACTAAGTACACTAAGTCCAACCATCACCACACCACCACCATGCCCACTGACCATATATATCCCTCAGTGCCAAATGCCAGTTTGTCTCAGAGTGCTTTACCTCTTGGCCAGATGGCTGAAAGATGGCCTGCAAGTTCCCACATCATTGTTGGGAGTGAGTGCATACAGAGTGAGTACGTACCCCATTTCTTTAGGGAAAAGGGCCACCAAGAAATGTTATATTCATACTTGTTTGTAGGATCTGCAGCTTTCAGGGAACCCCCTAGATAGTTGGACTGGAGACTAAGTGATCTCATGCATTGGGAAAACAGAGACTATGGAGGAACCTAGCCAAGGTTTTTAGCATTCAAGGTCTAGCTCCTTTTCTGGCTCAGGACATGACTAAGAATACAAATGTGTGTTTTGTCCAGGTGCTTCACTGCAAACCCAATGGACCAAGCTTTTTGTCTGTCTCCTTGCAGACATAGGTGTCACTACTGGAAGTTAAAGCATCTGCCAGCATGGCTTTCAGGATCACTGGAACTCAAAAGCTTTCTCACATCATCAAGCGCAGACCCCAGGGAAGTCATTTTAACATGGTGCTTATGCACTCAGCCCTCTATATCTGAGCTAGACAGCTTGAAACCTTGAAATACTATGGCAATTCTTCTACGTCCAGTCTGGTCTCTCATCATCATTAAACTGAACTACAGATGAAATTTGAAGGGATTTATCCAGCCATTCTCATCAAAGCCAGCCACTAAAGAGAGCTCTGAATATTAACCCCATGCTGTGTTTATTTATTCACCAGAAATTCTTTTGGGCACAAATTAGTTTTTGAACCTAATTTTCAGAGCGCACTTGTTTGGTGCATAAAACCTGAGTCTGTGTGAGCTAGCCACAGGACTGTCTTAGCAACTGCTGCTGTGTCCTCAATAGAAGGGATAATCACACTAATTTAGTCTGATAGAATGACGACTCTACCTTCAAACTTTAGAGCAGACTGAGTGACAAACCTAATGCTTTTTAAAATCCGTGGTCCTGGATTCAATTCTTACCACTGTGACCCAAAAGCAGGAATCAGGCTGTGACTTACAATGGGTAAAAATAGCCAGAGACACATAGGATCAGCTTCCCTGTTCTAAGAAACATGAATAATTTCTGCTACACTGGTGCTCAGGGTCTTTAGATACCATATGGTGGATCTGTACAATGGAATATAAAGTGTTTCCTGAGTCATTTTCTTTCTCAGACAAAATCCTGAAAGATGGGAGAAAAGAAGTGGTAACATCTCCCTTCTTGGAGGAGGAGCTGAGGTGCAAAGTGACTCAATAAATTTCATGGAGTGGCTGTAGCAAAGGTGGGGTTTGAAACTGACTTCTGAATCCCAGGAACAGGAGTTGCCCATGGAACAATATAAACAGCACCGTTAAATGCTTTTCTGAGGCTTGTTTGTTCTGATTTTAGTGATTTGGAAGTTTTCCTGAAGGACTTATTTATGTGCTCATCTTCCTTGGCTTTTTATGTTGACAGAAGGGTGGCTTTTCTGGAAGCTGGAATGAGTGCCAGGTTAAGCTGAACTGCTGTTTTAAAGAACTACTTTGCTGTGTTTGCTCTGACTACTGAGTGAACTTAGAGTTTACTTTCAGTAGCCTGAAGCTAAGAAAGAAGCTAAGTTGCCAACACTGTCTCATTTAGTCACAGAATAAAGCCCTCTCATAGTAATCATCCACATCTCCTTCTTCTTTGTCTGGCTTGCCTTTCAAATTTCTTGGTTTTGTGCAGTTGGATGCTGTTGGACATATATAACCAAAGAGAGAGCTGAAAAGCTAAAAAATACATCTGAAAAGGAGACTTAAATAGAAAGGATGCTTAAATTTAAAGAATTGTCCCTGACTCCAATAGTGACGCATGAGATCACCAAACTTTCAATAACTCATACAATATCTCCATGGAGATGTGCACCATATGGAGTTAATTAGTAGAACAACAAAACAATCAATTAGTTCCTTAATTAGTTTTACTAAGAAATGATAACAAACACAAACAATTTATTCAAACAAATGGCCAGACCACAATGATAGTTTAATGGCCCCTGTGAAACTGGCTCCATGCTGAGCCCCTTCGTGTTGCTTTGAGTAATTCTGAAGATATTAGCTTTGGTACAGCCAAAATGTTTTATCAGTCTGATCAATTATTTATGATGTTAGAAATAGAGGACAGATTGCTGAGTGGGTTTCATTATTAAAAAAATAATAATAATTAAAAATATATATGTAGAAAAGGAAACCTTAAATAACACGGTTGAATCAAACCAGGAGTTAACCTGGTAGCAATAGGTGGGGAGTAAGGCAGTGGGGATTTGCCCTGCCTGCTGCAACACCATTTGATCCCAGAAATAAATCTGATTTTTGTATCATACTCAGAATGGCATTTTTGTTTCATAAGCTGTTTGGAGAAGACTGAATCAGGAATACAAAGATTTCCCATTAACTTGGATGTTTTCAAATCAATGTGATGCTGAGAAGTAAGGTATTAGAAATAAAGTAGTTGGATATAGAGAGTGAAAGTCAGAATATATAAGGAAGAATTTTCAATTTGTTTTAGATTTATTTTTAATCTTTTATTTTAATGTTGGTTGAATACAGACATTTGTATGAGGTATTTTTTTGGGTGAAAAGATTCATCTCTACAAATTACACCTGATTTCTACTGATCTAAAGAAGACTTGAGAGCTCTGGAGGATGCATTACCTATGCCACCAAGAAAAGCAGATATCAAAATTAGCTCCCTTGCTGCACTCAGGAGCTGTGATTAATTGCTTGTTAACAAGATTTTCAAAGTACAATGATTTATCTGAGTTTGATCAGGCAGATTATGGGATATAACATTTTAATAAATTTATTGAGACTACAGATATATGTTAAAATGATAAATAGGTCAAGCTGTTATAGGTGTCTGAGTTCCAATAAAATTATTTCTAGAATGCATTTATGCAATGGAAAAAAAAAAGATTATTTAACCAGTTGCATTTTTAAGACCTAATCCTTTTCTTTTTATAAAAAAGCCCAGACTTTAGAATGGTGATTTATTACCACCATTTTCCCCATAAATCTTCTTTCCCCAATAAATAAATCTCTCTTTCTCTCTCTCTCTCTCTCTTTTTTTCCCTTCCTTTTGGCAGAAACAACCTATCTTCACAACTTTGGAGGAGGCTCAGACCTTGCAGCCAGAGGGAATGATGCAGACTGTGTGCAGTCACACCCCGAGGGGACACAGCTGGCAGTGCTCTTTGCTTGGGAACTCATCACACTCCCAAATCATAGAATTGTTAAAGTTGGAAAAGACCTCTAAGATAATCTAGTCCAACTGTCCACCTGCCACCAATACTGCCCTCTGACCATGTTCCTCACTGCCACATTTCCACAGTTCTGGAACACCTGCAGGGATGGGCATGAAAATGAAATGTCATTTTCAGCACTGTGCAAGCCAGCTCTTCCTCTTGTTTCCATCCTGCAGGTCTGTGGGAGGTGGGCCTGCCACCATCCTCAGCTCCCAGCAGCCTCTGGTCAGTGCCTGAGTGGCTGAGGATAAATCACAGCTTGCAGCCAGGCTGCTGGTTAGAATCTAAATGTCTAAACTTTGGAGAAGTGACCTCTGTTAAGTGGTTTAATGCAGTCTGTTGCCAGGAGCTCATGAATTCTGTATTACAGCAAGTAGTTCCATGAGATTGCAACTATCTTACTAATAATACAACCTCAACATATTTATCACAATAACTCAGGCACAGAGAAAGTATAAATATCTTTGATACTGGGAAATGAACTGGCTGCCTATAGGCATTCTGCTTGCTTTATTGCTTTAACCCTTTATGAGCACCTCTGGTGCAGACATGGTGCAAAGAAACAAGTGTAAGAGGAATTATATGTTGATGGTATGTCTGTGCACAAGATACTTTATTAAAAAGAATTCAGGGTGTTTAACCAACGTTACCAGTAGACCTCCAGATTGGATATTGTCATCAGAGAATTGTTTGAGTTGGAACAGACCTTTAAAAGCCATCTGGTCCCACTCAGTGCAATGCAGGGACACCCACAGCTCTATCAGTGCTCAGAGACCCAACAGCCTGACCTTGTCTGTCTGCAGGGATGGGCACCACCACCTCACTGGGCAACCTGTGCACTGCCTCACTACATTGAAAGGCTTCTCTAGATACCAGAAAGCTTGCTTCATGAACCTCTGAGTGTGCACCCACTCACACATTTGGGGCAGAGTGAACTTGGTTTCTCTTACCATGCAGTATTATGTAAGAGAGAACTGACCTTTGTTTTAAGCATCCCATCACTCCCCATGACACTAACTCTTTTTTTGTTGTGTTGGAGGATAAAGATACCCAACACAGTGACACTTATTAACATAACCACCACTGCAGATTACTCTGGAGGTCAGATGGTTCCTGTTTGCAGCCCTAACCTCATCTGACTCACTCTGCCTGATGTGATCAGAGACTGCGGTGGTATCTGATGGATTTTAAAGCACATGGATATGGTCAGGTAGAGACGATTTCTCCATTCCTAAGGGATTTAGGACAGGGGGAATTAGAAGTTATTATGCACTAGCTAAAGTCTTCTGTGTGATCACATCTATGTGATAAAGATAGTCATGTTCTGGAGTGATAAAAGCCTAATTTCACGGGCCATCCACACTGGCTTTCTTCAGATAGATAATGTTTCTACCACACACATTCTCCCATCTTCTTCTTCTCCCTGTTTTTTTTTTTTTTTTTTTTTTTCTTCCTTTAACTTCTTATTCTGTTTAATTTTATACTTTTAATTTAAGCAAAACCTTAGAGTTGCTGACAGAGTATTACTTTTTATGGTCATTTTACCCTCGCCAAAAAATCATCCGTTTCAAGAAATGGCAGCAAACTTTGAGGAGCAAAAAAAATTTCTGAGGTTCTTTTCTTTTGAAATATGGACTGGATACACAGAGGAGAAGGTCAGGGCTATGGTGGCTGAGACAGCAGGGGAGGAGAAAATGTCAGGGCTGCTTTTTATTGTTTTTATGATACTACTTAGACCCAATAAAATGTGTCAATTTCAGACATAAACAACTTGAGATGGGCCCAGCAAAATGTGATGACATTATTGAAATGTGGGCTGTCCTGCTGAGCTGCATTTTGCACATAATGGTGGGCGCACAGACCCGCCCTGCAGTTCAGTGGAATCCTTCTGGCAGTGTACATCGTGCTTGATGCACAGATTTAACTCTTACTTATTTATTTGTAGTGGGAGACTGTTTTCAGCCGTGAAATCTCTGTGGAATTGAGATTTCACCGTATGTTGAACTTCATGTCCTCAGGATAACCGGGGCCCTATTTGCAGTTGTGCATTGTGCTCTGCAGACGGCTGGATCTTCGGCTGGATCTCAGAATGCTCAGGGCACCAATCCTGCTGGGCACTAAGTGTTCCTCCACTGCAAAATGTGAGCATCCTTGTAGCACCTTCTCTGCTCACTGAGCTAGCAGGGATGTGTTAAAGCAAGGAAAAAGACCCATTTCTTCAAGTGGTGATGCAGTGGCACAGCTGCCCAGGGAGTTGTGGAGTCATCCTCAGTGGAGGTGCTCCAGAACCATGGAGATGTGGCACTGAGGGACACAGTGAACAAAGTGAGTGTTGGCTGATGGTTGGACTTGGGGATCTTTGTGATCTTTTCCAATCTCAGCGATTCTGTGAGTCTATGATCCTGATTTCCTTTGGATGTGTGGACTCCTGTCAGTTCAGGGAGGTCTCACATCTAAGCAAAGCCTGCTCTGAGGGAATCTAAGTTGCTTGTATCATTTTAGGATGAGTTTTATTAACCTTTGTCATCTCTAGCATTCAAGCTGCTTGCAGAGTTTGCCCTACAGGGATTAAGAGAAATGAGAAGGGGCAATGCCAGCCAGAAGGTACCAAGAGAAGGGGAAGATGAAGCTTTTCTTTTGCCAAACCAGCCCAGTGATGTACATTTATTTGCTTAACCACTCAAATTTATTTGCTTAACCAGGCAAATTTTGGCTCAGTACATTATAGCCACAGCACAGAGGAAAGCAATTCCTGATAGAGATGTAACTGTCACTAATTAAAGTGCCTGGTAGGGGATCCCAAATCCACCTGACCTTGCCACAACCTCATCTCTGCAAGTGAGGACCTCTGAGTCTTGGAACTTGTCTCTCCCTTGTCTATTTTTCAAACATTTTTCCCAAGGCTTTCAGACCAACAAAACCTCAATTATCTTAAACTCAAAGCTGAGCAAACAGACAGATGTCTGAGGACAGAACTGCTCTTGCCCATTTAGATCAGACACTTTCTCTCTAATCTACTGAAATTCCTCTAACATGCACTTTATTTTTTAATGTCCAACGTTTTTTCCCCTCGAGCTGCAATCTTCTATACCACCACCAACAAAAACCCTTTTACTGTCTCTGGTCTGTGCTGTTTTCCCAGCCCAGGGACATCTGCAAAGATAAGCAGCCCTACTGAAGACTGATTTCTCTTTGCATAAATAGGGTGGTTATGGAAAGGTGTTCATTTTATTTTCTGCAGCCTGTCATGTTGACTTTATAATGAACTGGTTACTCAGCTCTGGAAAGCAGATGGAAACCTCTTCTGACAGCCCCTGTCAAAGGAATAGGCAGGAAGAAGGAGAAAAGAATTGCTGGATATGAACTCCCAGTAAATACATGGACAGTGTCAGGAACTGAGGAAAGATGTAGGTTTTGAACAGGACTTAAAGGCTTGATCAATCATAACAATGATGGAAATGCTGCCATCAAATAATAATAAAGAGATATATAACTGGTTTTACCCCATCAATTATTTTCTTCCCTGGTGAAGGCAATGCAAAGGTGGTGTTTTGGAAACAGAATCAAGAGGCAGGTAATCAGTCTATTTACATACTCCAAGCCAAAGGGAATATAAAAAACCCAAGGAAACGGCAGAAATGAGCATTAGTAAAACTGATCTAATCTCTGGTGTTATTAGTTGCACAAGCCAGGCTGTTTGATAGATATACATATATATTGCTTCTTTCCTGTTTCAGCCACAGCCTCATATAACATCTGTCATCTCTTTCATCCCCAGTGACAGAGACGGCCCTCCTGATCATGCCCTGCTGATCTGACTCATAAGGATCATCTTCCCAGGCTGTAGAAGTATCAGCTGCCCCGTGGATCTGGCACAGCACACTGATGGTGAATTCTGCGTGCTGAATGAGTAGCAATTCAGCCCTGGCATAAGTTGAATGTGTTAGCATTTTGCAGGGGCAGGGCATGCTTACTGCACATTATTACAAAAGCATGGGCACAATAAGAGAGAGAGCTAACCCATGAGTTGTACTTTGTTTCTCTGGGAATTGAGATGTCTGTGATACAGTGTCCAGGCATCTATCAGACCCCAAGTAATAACCTCTGAACTCAGTGGCTTGCATCAAGCAAACTTGGTTAATGGGTTAATCTGTCCAAAATTTTAAATTGCCATGGATTTCATGAAGGCAGACAGATGGAAAAGAAGGAGAGCCATAGTAATATCCCCTGGCTGCCATATTAGCTCAACTCTTACCAGGTATCAGAAGATGTAAAGGGACGTTGAGTCTTGAGACATAAACCCATCTACTGCCCAGTTTCACTGGTTTTGCTGCTCAGGGAGATGCTTCTTTAATCTGGCATTGTTTTGAAAATTTCAAACTCTTAGGAGAGCTTCCAAGCAGTTTCATTCTTTCTAATCACACTTTCTTTCTCCCTCATATGATATAATTAGAGCTGAAATCCCTTGAAAATAAAAACTATAAAGATGATGACATTTGATGTGCTAAATCCTAATGTTAAGTGGCAGAGGCAGCCTCATCCTTCCTGATGACAATCAACAACCTCAAGCAGAGATGACGACCAGCATTAAGCAGTACAACAGCCAGATGATTGTCTTTTGTAATTTTCTTGAGGGCCACAAACAGTAAGAGGAATCCAAAGAATGAGTGTGCACATCTCCTACTTCCCTCAGCCAAAGCTGCTGGTTTTTTTTTTGCGATGGGATCCAGAGAGGTCCTGGACCCCTTCAATTACTATAGGGTCAAAGTCAAAGATCAACATGTGCTCAGATGCCATCAGGCAATCCAGCATCTATATCCAATGTTCTGCCAGGGTTTATATAGCTAGCATCAGCCCTCTCTGCCTTTGACTTTCCAAGTGAATAATCAATAACTGTTTATAGTTGAAGGCAGCCTTGAAATTCACGTCTAGACCCAGCGGATGACACTTTACCCTTTTCCTGCCATGCCTGTTAGTTACACATGCAAAATCAATTGTCAGTATGAGATGATGGGATTTATTGCTATAGAAGTGTAAGGGGAAGAGGGTTCAACTGCATTTGACAAAGGACAAAATAGGAGGATTTTATCAACTGAAATGCAGGATGGTGGATGGAGGAATCCTATCCCTCACACTGACTCCCACAGAGGTGACTTGTGAGCCTAGAATAGTTCTTTTTTTTTTTCCCATCCTTACTTGGCTACACTCCAGAAGTACTCCGTGGGTTGTTACACTTGTGCTGCAGTCCTTTGTGTGTCACCCTAAGACTTACATCTGTTGGTAAGGTGAGGAGAAAGGCAAAACCTTACGAAATACTGTGCTACCTATTTACTCACCTTTGCCATGAATTTTCTCCCTGTGAGAGCTTTTTGGAGAGCCCTCCATGAAGGGTTAACTGGGGAGTCCTGGGAAGGCACTGGAGAACTCTTCCATGGGCACTAGTGCTTGTTATAATGGGCAGTAATGTGGATGAGCTCAGGCTTTACCCCAGGTTTCCACCAAACAAATCAAGCTAACAAGTTCCAGCAGACCAGCAAGAAGGGAATTTTGCTGCAAGTGTGGTTTCAACGATGAAGCATGCTCAGGTGGCACAAGTTGCTTGGCATGTTGAGTTGGAAGTGAAGTTAGCCTGAGTTGCACATCTACCCAAGCGACTTGTGGGGTGTTGATCACTGTGGGTAGAGGTTGATTAAATAGCAGACACGGAGAGTTGGGGTCCAGTGTCTCAATGGAAGAGGCTGACAGCTGGACATCTGCAGTGGGCAGGATGGAGGTGGGATGGGCAGCACGTCCCGATGTGACACAGTAGAACTCTGTCCAGTTTGACGTGCACCTTTGTACACATCAAACAATTTGACAGTGAAGGGAAACTGTACTTGGAATACATATACTACTGTAGCTTGTAGGGCTTCAAAGGAGCCTAGGAGCTGAGCGCCTGGATCCTATAAATAAATCAGACTCGAGGACCTAGCTGCCCCTAAGATGCCTTTTGAAAGTACAAGCCGAAAGCCAGCACCGCCTCGAAGAAAGTCAGATGGGGATTAGAAGAGGTAGCTGAAGGAGGAGAGCTGGGGAAAGAAGGACTCTCTTGCTTCTTTGCAAGGAGCAAGCATCTGCCAGCACTTTAATCCGGGCTGATCGGTTCTCCTGGGCTGAGAGGGAGCTGGTTCGGGTGTGCAAAGCTGGTGTGTACAGACGAAAGTGCTCTCAAATATTTTTAAAGAGCTCTGAAGAGAAATGTGATTTTTCTGGGAAACTCCTGAGAGTTTTTAAGTGTGGATTTGTTTGGGTAAATTGTGAGTGAGTGCCCTCCTGCGAGCACACAGAAAAGGCTGTTTAATTGGCCTACACCTGGTGTTGATTATGATGCTGCTACTTTTTTTTTTCTTCTTTTTTTCTTTTTTTCTTTTTTTTCCCTATCTCCCCTCACTATATATCACTGAGATAAGCTTCACTGCTGTACCACAGAGCTTGGGGTTGGTACTCCTTGTGTAAAGCATACAGAATGCTGCAGAAGGCCTCTGCAGCTTGGCATCATTCAGCATTAAACAGTGAAGGTGCAAATTGTTTGGCCTGGTGGGGAAGTGCTTGCTTTGGCTTTGAGAAGGAGAAAGGCTCTCTCTCTATTTGAGGCTGTGTTTTCCATATTGGATTTCCCCTCTACTCTCTGTTGGAGCACATCACTATTTAAGTACATAGAGCAGGAAACAAACTGCGTCCCTCACTGCCATGAGATGTTGGTTATCATGGTGTGCAGCATACAAAGGTGTAAAGGCTGAACCCTGCTGCATTTCAGTCCTGACTTGCCTACCAATTAACTGTTCCATTGGTAGCTATGGAACATGATGTATCTCAGTCTAACTGGATAGGTCCCTAGCCATGGCCTGGACCAGTTGCATTGGTGTGACAGCAGAGATTGCTGTCAGGATGGGCAGAAGAGCCTTCAGATCTTCACTGCCCAACCAACTTTTTTAGGGCCATGGTTTTTATTTTTGTTTAAGTCATGTCTCTGGATACTTACCAGAGAATTAAATCCCTTCTCATGTCTAAAATAGGACGTTTCAGCCCTGGAATATTATTTATTGAGCTCCCAACTGTCTCTGTATCTGCAGGCGGAAAGAATAGACTTACACTTGACATTGCCTGGGTGTGAACTGAAAGGGGGAAAAGAACTACTAGCAGCTTCTTCAAATATTGTCATTTCATTTTTTTTCCAGGTCTGTAGAGCTAAAATAATCTGGTTTTGAATTTGAATAGAAACTGAAAAGCAGGAGAATTTGGGAAGGGGTGGTACTCATGCAAAGCATTAGCTGTTAAATTATAGCCTTGCTATGAAAAGCAGTTGTGTGTCTGTGTAAGAGAGGTTAGAGTGGGGAGAAGGTGTGGGCAGGAAAATACATTTGATTTAATATGCAGATTTTGCTCAGTTCTTTGGAGACCACTTTTGGTGCAAGGAAATAAGAAATTTTCCAGGGTTCGATTCTGCATAATATTTCAGGATTAAGCAAACAAACATAAAAAAGCTGCCAGCCCAACACCAGTGCTCTAAGTACCCTTCTCATGGGCCGTTTTGTTATTTTCAGATCCAAAGCCTTTCTTTTCACATGGCTTGAGACGTTATTAAGAAGATGAAACATCTGGAAGTGTGTGTATGTGTTTGTGTTTAGAAAGGGATGCTCTGCACCGAGCCTGTGTCTCTTCTGTGCTCGTTAACCGGCTGCAGATTCTAAATTAGGGATGCAACTGGAGCTGGGAAGGGAGGAAGAAACACCTGGCGAGCAAAACTTACTATTTGTTTTTCTTAAAGCCCTCAAAGTTTACTCAGCTGGTGGAACAATCAGCCTCATTTCTTCGGCTGAAATGTTAAAGAGAGAGAAAAGAGAAAGAAAAGAAAGTAGAAGAAAAAGAAAAGTGAAAGAAAACAGGAAAGGGAGGGAGGAAGGAAAGAAGGAAAAGGAGAAAATGAGAGTGAATTATCTGCCTTGCTGCTTGTTGGACAGCACGTGGAAGAACAGTGGCTCCTGTTAGTCAAACACAGTTGTGTGCTGTGGGGACATCACGTAAGCATCTCCTCATGGGCCATTCATTGCAAGACGTTCTGTAGTGCTCACAGTCATCTATCTGACTACATGGTGGATCTGGTGGTATTAATTCCGAGTCTGAAAGTGGGATGAAACCTCTTCAACTGAAATTTGCCATGATATGAGATGGAAACTTTGTGGCTACGGCAATTGCATGGACCTGCCACCTGCCATTCGTCACACAAAGCCACCGGTTGAGCTGCTCACTGGGAGCAGACAGCACTTGTGAGAAGCTTCCCATGTTCCTGCCCTTCCAAATCTGAGGTGGGCTGAAACCGATGCTTACTGCTCCAAACATGAACTGTTTTCTTTGTTGTGCCTGTTGTCTTTCAGCTTACTCATTTTGCTTAGGATTGAGAATAAGTTTTGTTCCAGTCTTGTAATAGCCTCCGGCCACGATTTAGGGAGTTGAGATTTTGGAGAGATAAAAAAAAAAAACAAACAAAAACAGAAGAAAATACATGAAAAATTGCAATGACAAGGTTTCTGCTGGTAGCTTGTGATACAGAGAAATGAAGTCCCAGGCCAATGTGCTTTGGCAGCTAAGAGTGCTAGTGCTGGCGTTGTCTCTCTGGCAGACAGGCAGGCAGAGGGCTGAGCTGTGGGGTGGGATCAGGTATAGAAAGCTCTTGGAGGAGGCTGTGCAATAGAAGCAAATCTAATTTTTCAAGCAAACACATCGGTCTCCTGTGTGGTATAGCTGTGGGTCTTATACACAGTTTTCTCTTCCTCTTTAACCTGGAGAGCCCTCCAAAAGAGAATAGGGAAGGCTGTTTTCATCTAGCCTGGAAAATACAAGGGTCCCAAGGCGATTGACTTTGTAAGCTCACTGGCAATGAAGAGTGTAGAAAATGTTGATGTACCTGTTCCTGTGAATTTGCAGGACCTGTAAGCTGTGCACAGACTTCCTCTGTGGAGTTCAGTCTGCTCTCCACAATATGTTCTGGTGTGTATTGTGTTGTGCTATGGCTCTAGCTCACAGGAGCATCTGTGTATTTTGAAAACTTGTCTTCACACATCTTAGAGAAGTGCAATGCTCTGCCAGGCTCCAGTAAACTGAAGGTCAGAAAAGTTCCCTGTGGGCTGCACTGATAAAATCCTGCTCTTGCAGACAGCCAGTACCAGGGAAGATTGGGCTGGGGGATTAAAACCTCATTTCTGTTCCATCTCTTTTGGCAATCCCATTTCCCAGCTCACAAATCACCGCTGTTCACGGCTTGTCCCTGGCATGTGGCATTATCCATATATACGTACTAGGAAGACATTGACAGCCTCTGTCCTCCTCAGATTTAGCCCTACCCTCATGGAAAATAACTTGTCCCCACTTTCAAATGTGTAGAAAACACTTTTTTCCCAAAGAGGCTTTGAATCACAACTTGTTGCAGGTGCAGAGAGAAGCCTAGGGCCGGTGAAAAGTGAATGATCAATACAATATTCCATTCATATATGTACCTTCATCCCAACAGCAGGGCAATTTCCCCTCTCACTGGATGAGTTGGAATAGAGGTTCTTCCTCCTTCTATATGGCAGTTGGGCTTTCCATGGAGGTGACAGGCTAGAAGTATCAGCATAAGGTTTGTTGGTGCAGACATATACTGTCTTATAATATGACCTAGGCTAGAGGTGAACGTGTGGTCAAGCCTTAGGAGCCCATTATCAGACCACCAAGCTCATAGCACCTGGAATGTAAGAAGTCCTTAGTGGCAATTAGCCACAGCCTGTCTGTATTTCTCCTACCCACAAGCATTATCTATGTGTCTGTCTCCCTCTCAGCTGTATTTGGTGTATTTTGGGCTCCAGGAACTATCTGGGGAAGCAGTGAATCTGTGTGGCTGTAATAAACACTCTGCCACGTTGATGATTTATTGAAGTCCCACCAGCACCCAATTATGTAAATCCGATTATCTGTTGAGGAGGCTTTACTGGAACAGCTTGTAGTTGTAACACCTTATTTTTGTCAGAAACGGGAAAATTTAGTTGAATGTGACTTTTGAGTCTTAAGCATTATGCTCCCACAGCAGAATACAGCCATCTCACTTGCATGTGGCTCTGGAAGGTGAGTTTGGACTCTTTAATGATAATGCCTTTATCTCTTCCCCTTCGCTCACAGACTGAGGCTGGCAAAGGGCTCCTGGTTTGTACCATGACAGCTTCTGAGTTAATGCTATCCCACTGATGACAAGGTGCTGGTAGGGGCTCAACGTAGAGCCTGTATTTGTTCCTCAGTGTTCATATCTCATCTGGGACCTTGTGTCCAGCCTTTGCTATAGCCAGAATTTGGCTAAAGGAGGTGGCACTGGTGCTTCAGGGGGGGCGTGAGGAGATAGAAAGGCATGTCTGCTGTCTCCCACCCACCACTTAAAGCACAGATAAGCAGCACCCATGCCAATAACGCTTGAGGTTCATGCACAAGTGGTTTCCTGGAGGTGCTACATCCTCATGACAGGTGCTAGTGACACAGCAGGATTAGGACAGTCCACAAACTGAGCTCTGGCTGGGCTTACCCACTTCAGATGTGAAGGCAGGCAAGCAGATGGGGTAGAGCCAGCAGCCCAGCCGAGTGTGCAGTCACCCAAGAGATTGTTTTCTGCAGAATGATAGACACAGCCTAGTCTGGATCAGCTGGCTGCTGTGTTTCAGGAGTTAATGCTCTCAGGAGTCTGGCTTGCTGAGATGCATTCAGGTGTATACGTGAGATAAGGCTTGTGGCCAGTTTTACATACAAGTCTTTTATTTTAAGTGACTTTTTGATAGCAGAGTGAAGGTGTTAGGCATCCTCACAGCTACAGCTTGCTTTTTCTTAAGAAACCTGTCAGCCGTGTTGACAGTGGGGGGTGAGCCAACTTTCAGCACCCCTGCGAGCCGACTGACAGATTTTGGGGGCTCTGGTGAGAGGCTCCAGGTTGAGTTGGTTCCTGCAGGCAGGTTGGGCTTGCTGAGCACGGAGCTGCACTGAGCTGCAGTCACGGCTCTTATGCTAATGCTAGGAACGAGGTGTGCAGCTCTTTCCCCCTTATTTCCCCTTCTGTGTGGATTTACATCCCGTGTGAGCAGAGAAAAAAGAAAGGGTTTACTGTTTGCGTGCATTAAAAACAGATGTTTCAGCCAGAAAGGGAAAAAAAAAGAAAGGTTCAATTAACATGTAGCAAAGGGACAAGGATAACGGCAGACAGAGGAAATCTTAAAGCAATTCAGCTTGTGCCAGACGGGCTGAGCTCCTTCCCCAGCCGGCTGCATGCACCATAGGGACAAGCTCCCCGTTCCTTCCTCATTAGAGGCTCTGCTAATGCTTGCTCCTTCCTCACCTCCCTCCAGAGCTGGGCTGGAATGGGGGGGAGCTCATTTCAGAGTGCTGGGACTGAGAGTTGCATTTGCTGCCAGAGACTCCATCTCATCAGTTTAATCCCGAATATGCTGGCACTTTGTCTGTTCCTGCAACTGCAGAGGAACAAGGACTGACCCCAGCACAGCCTGCAGCCACCCTAAGGAACAGACAGCACGTCCCACTCCCATCCATGTCAAAAAAATACTTTTCTATGGGTTTTGCTGGCAGCGGTTGCTGGACATGGTTTCCTCACCTATCCTCAACTCCCCAACCCTGAAACATCCTTCAGGCTGTTGGTGCTGCTCACTTGGTCAGTCCTGCTCTGGGATGCTGCTGCTGTGCTAATCCCTGGCAGGGCCATTTGAGTACGTCTTTGGGAATTGAGTTGATCAGGATTTTTCAGGGTCTTTAAAAAAATAACAACACAAAACCAGACTTTTCCTACAAAAACTGAGAAAACAAAACAGGCTACTTTTCATGAAAAGCAATTGTTTTATTACAATATTCCATCTCTCCCACACCCCTTGCATTGTAAATAGTTCCAAAGTGTATACTAACATATTTTGTTTACTAGCACCTGTGTTTGCAGTAAATGTTTTATTTAAAATGTTTCACCATAAGTTCCTAAGGAAAATAGAAAGGAGAGAAGAAAAATGAGCCTATTTTTAACTTTTCAGGAAGAAAATAGTTTTGAATTTTTGTGTGAAATTCAGCTGTTAATTTTTAATCCCTTTTAACCATGTGGAGTAGGGAGAGAAGCAAGGAAGGGACACCAAGAATTGGCAGCAATACAATTGTCAGCCTGGGTTAGAGCAGGTCCTGTGACTATGGGTTCTGCCAGATGCTTTTAAAGAAGATAGAAGATGTGCACAACAAGCAGATGTAGGATAATCCATCTCTCCCTCCCTCTCACTTATTCTCTAATGCACTCTGTTTTCTAAGAGAATTGTTTTAAGGCCTGGTACATGATGTGTGATGGTCCTTCCAAGGGTTTGTGGCATTAACTGCTCTTATTGCACGCATTTTCTGAGCGAGTGGCCGGTCCCTGGGCAACCTTGTTAAATTCTCATCCTCAGAGATTTCCTTTGGCAGTGAAACAAACTGTCATTCCTTTTATCAGTCTCGAATTTGCTGCTTTTTAATATTCCATCAACTGGCTTTTTGTTCTCCTGTCATGAGATGTGGGGAACAGAGCCCAGCATATCCAGCCTCTTTGGCAGTCTTTGTCTTTCTCATATTCCTGCTACCTTTGTCCCTGTTCTGAACTGCATGCTTTCTTCACATTCTTCTGAACCCTTTAGTTTTGGATTGTCCCTTCTCAGCTGGGGCAAACTGTCCTCCAGAGGTGCTGTCCTCCAGAGGTTGCATCACTGCTTCAACTCAAGGATGCAGCAAGGCTTAAATATGCATTTCTGCTGGAATTTTGCATCCAGCTTCCTGGATTTTACTTTATTTTATTTTTTAATTTTTGGTGATAGATTGTTTAAAATAGTTTTGTATAAAGAACTGAAGTCTTAAATTGAACATTGCATTGTTGCTTGCAGGGTAAAGAAGGCAAAGCTGGAGCAGTTCCTCCTGCTGTGCTTTTGTCACATTGCCCCATCTCTGACCCCTCTGCTGCTGTGTTACCTGACACTCCTCTCCTTTAGCCTGTACCAGAGCCTCTCTGCTGCAGAGCAAAATGGTATGGAAAGATAGGGCAGTACTGGATGGAGGGAGGGAGGGGTGTGGAATTGGCAGATGTCTTCAGCATGATGGTAGGGACACAGCCTTAACTCATTTTGAGGTGAATATTGTAAAAATGCTGAGGTAAAAGAAGAGGAAATATTCTAGAACTGTAGATGTATAAGCATGGGGATTGGACGGTGCTCAAATACTGAAAGACAAAGAAGAGTCAGAATCATGAGCACGTGAAACCTGGGAGGATGGCAGGAAAGTGTCATAGCAGTGGTTGAACTCTGCAGGAAAATAAGATGCATGAAAGGAAAACAGCAGAACAAATTAATTACCGTTTTCAATGAGAAAGAGCTGTAAGAGTGCTGTGAATGTTGGGGTGTGTGAGAGGGAGTTGTAATAGAGAGAAAACAGGCACTTTACTAAACTTGAAAAGGAATACAATCAATGACAGCTGAGTTACTCAGAACACAGCTGAGTTACTGAACTCTTCTTTTCAAACCAGAAAAGCACAGAAAACTGGGACAAACAATTAGGAAGCAGTGAAGACCTTGTCAATAGAGCTGATGACAAGGAACAGATAAAACAGACACTGAACTGAAAACAGTGGATTTGCATTTTACTGATCACTCTTCCTAGTGATCATACAGCTCTTTGGATCAAACCTTCCATTCAGAAGCTGGTTCCCATTTGTGTTGATGTGCTTGGTGCTTGCTTAGATTGCTCATCAGGGTTTGTGGTCATGAGGGTTAGGCTGAAAAGGTATTTCTTTGATTTTCTTTGACGTTTGCAAAGGTGGAAAAACCTTGTATTCTTGAGGGTCCGTAAATCTCTGTACCAGTTTAATGAAGCATTGGCTTGAGTCATTTATAATTTCACTTATCTGTCTTGGCATTAAAATGCCCGTCAGAACTCACTTCATTCTCCCAAGATGCAAATTCTGGTTTTATACATATGCCTGATTTGGAAAGCTTACAGTTTCATGGGTCTCTTGTGGTAAGAATTCAATCTTAATAATTTTCACCCATTGAAGTCAATGGGAAGATTTCTGTTGAAAGTAAAAGGGGATGCTTTAGCCTCAGCAGAATCAGCTTTTAAAATAAATATTTATAACGCAGTTCACCCTTTATGGACTCAACAGAGAATCTAGGTGAGCAGTAGTTTCATGCCTCAAAAGAGAGACAGTTTATTGACACTGCTAAAAAAACCCACATCACTGGGATGATCTCAGAAAAACGGGAAAATTATTTTGGCTGGGTGGTTTGTAGCTGGTTCATTTCTGAGCCGAAACAGTGAGATCAAAATTGGATCCCTTAAGAGGTACCACTCTTAAAAGGTGGAAATAAGAGAGACACCAGCAATTACCTTTTAGTCTGCCCAATTTTTGTTCCTAGTGATGGATGGGAGAGCTGCTCCAGTCTCAGCTCTCCTGTGACCTCATACATGATTGTAGGCAAATAATGTCCCATTAGACATTTAGGCTTGTGAGGCAGTGCCTGATTACTCAGCAGGGGTTTCCAAATTGGTGTGAGGTTGGGGCAAGATCCTTCTGAGAATGAATGTGAGAGGGAGATGGTTTGTTTAGGTTTCTGTTAGATGTAAGATGGACCTTGCAAATAATTCTCTAAAGCATGACAGGTATTGACAGGGATGGAAAAATGCCAGCAACACAACGAAGGATGGGTGAGAAAGCAGTGGTGCAGTAAGCACAGTTGAAAACACTGCCCAGCGGAATGCCAGAAAGCATCAGTATCAGCACCATTTTTACTCCATCAATCTTAATGACTGGGGGGAAAGCATACACACAGTATTAATTCTGGTTGCAGATTATACTCCAGGGCAGTGATGGCAAACACTGTAGAAGATGAAATGACCCAAATGCACTGAGTTGATCAGAAGTATGAGCTAATGAAAAGCTAGAAGCCAGTATGTTCAGACTAGGCTTAATTTTTTTCCACTTACGGTGGTGTGAATCACCAGAGAAGTGAATTGAATTGTACTATATAAAATTAACAGGCTTACCAGAGACCTCCTGCATAAACCTATTAGATTCAACAAGATCTTGAAGTTACTCATTGTAAATTTCTAGATTGGATTAAAATCGAGTAAGAATGAGAACTAAACTAGATTTATGGATAGATCTTCTAAAACAGAGAAAGAAGTCTGGATTCAAGCTTCTGTCTGTTCTGTTCCTCCAACTCAGTGGTACTCAAATAAAGACAGGCATAGACAGTGAGCTATGGGCTTGTTTTGAACAATGAATTGTAAGTAAGGATGCAAAAAAACAAGGAACAAGAGTACCTATTCCCTCCCTCTTCCCTTGTAGTGACTGTAGACCATATCGTACTCAGATTCTCATCTATAATATTTCTTAAAATTGGTATTAAGAGTTTCACTGTTTATTAACAGCAAGAAAATTCAATGGAAAAAATAGTGCCTGTGATTTGCAAGCAGTATTTATCCACTTTGTTCCTACACAGCATATCTGAGAGATATTTCATAGTCTTTATAATGGCGATGCTAGAGATATAAACTGCGTTAATAGAAAAAAATGCATAATAGCAATACAAAAAGGGCTGATTATTAATAAAATACTGTCAGATTAACTAACAGAAAAGTAAAGCCTATCTTGTAAGTGCTTGAGAGATAATTTTTCATTCCAAAGTGGTATTTTGGAGTTATGCACTAATAAAAAATTGCTTTAAACTTTCTTTGAGATTAAAACTGCATAGTTTTTAAAAAGTGCTGGTAAAAAATTAAGTTAAAAGAAAGTGCTAAATAATAGACATTAGTGTTGGAGCTCTATTATGGGCAGATTACATTTCAAAGAAAGGGTGCTCTTTATGTTTTCAAGTGGCAAATGGCATCTGATATTGCAGTGTCTTCCTTGCAAGCTAAATAGTTTTTCAGCAGTGTGCTGACAAGTTTAAATGCCAGTTAGGTTTTGTCTATGGCCAAATGAAGGCAACATTTTTCTATAGGCTTTTGCAGGACTATGAATTGACTTTGAGGTACAGCAAAATATGACGTAGGTGCATCTGCATGACCAGAAGGCTGATAACAACAACCATCTCAGGACAACACAAGTCCAAGCATTTCCAAAGAGCTGATTTAGTTACAAATGAGTCCCTGGCCAAGCTGCTCTTCTTTCTTAACAACAAGCAAGTCAGGACATCTTACTACAATGTGAGAAAAATGTCAGATAGAAGAAATCCTGAAGAGAATGTTAAAATGAATGACTTTAAGACAGAGAGGAAAGAAATTTGAGCCTGCACAGTTCAGGTGCCCCAAATCATACACTACTGCCATATTATGAGGTTCCCATGTGAAGCAATACTGGATATTCTTGTGAATTCAGTTGCGTGGCTACAAAGGTAACTACAGCTGTGCTACATTGGAAAATTGCAGCTTGTACACACATTGTCCTTCAGGGAAATAACAAAGAGACAGCCCACACAAGAATCCAAGCAGTGCAGAATGCAAAACAGATTCTTGTTCTAGTCTGTAACCAGAAGTTACAATAATATAAATAATAACAGTAAACGGTAAAGAGAATAATTTGAGAGCCAAAGGGTAGGGACAGTTGAAATAACTATAATAAATCACTGTAGTGTATGAAGAAAAGCTGAAGGTGATAATTGGCAAACACCTTACACGGGAGAATTTCTCCTGTAGGAAAGAGCTCGTAGAGGGAAATGTGTCTGGTAGTGGGTACCAATGTAAGAAGAGAACAAAAAGCTGGAGAGAATTACCCTGCCATGGCAAGAGAATGGAGAGCACAACCAGAGGAAAACTGATCCAGGATAAAAGAGGAGGAAACTCCTCTTTTTGCCTTTTAAAATTCCAACTCATGACTACTTTATAAAACTATATCAAAATTTGAAATAATTTACATCGTACCAGCAGTAAAGCTGGTGAAGAAAATTCACACAGAGGTTTCCAGTGCTGCTGATGGGTTTATACTTCTCAGAATTGAAGGAAAAACAGAAATAAAGATTCTCTCTCCCTTCATTGAAACCAGCTATCAAACCCTACAGCATTTATAGGCTCTGAATCTGATTGATCTTCTGGATTAGGGGAAGTATATCATTTCTAAATGTGTGTATTTAGTTGCCTTGTGCCTGGGGGCATTCCTTGTTGATAAAGAAACTAAAAAAAAAAATCTATTTGGCTTTCAGAAAGTGTTTTCGTGACAGACAGACACAATTCACTTTTAGACTATTTCACACTGAAGGACACCAGCTGATCATCCAGCCCAGAATGAAAAGTCAGTTCACCTGGTACCAGTGAGTAGAAAAATAAAGCACGATGGGTCCTGAAACTTCAGGAAATGCTGGAAGTGACTAATTGGATGGATGCTCTCAGATGATCTCAGGCTCAGCACCAGACAGACACCACCCAGCTTCCAGCTGACCCAGAGCACAGTCACAGCTTTCATATATCTGCCTGCTAAAGGCCATGCAGAGATGCCATGAACTACCTGAGCTCAGAAGTAGCAGGTGGGCTGTTGGTGGGGCTGATAGCCTTCTTCTATCACAGGCTCAGATCTTTTTCTTTCAAAAGACACATCAGGCATTTATATGCCCTATGGTTGGTTCTCTTTTCTCCCTCTCAAAATACAGGCCTTGAAGCTATAGGCACCCAGCACTGGGACAAACATTGTCACTAGATTCTGAGACAAAGAACGTATCCCTGTCCTGTGCCCTGGGGTGGTAAAACAGAGGCATTCTCTGTAATAGGAGATGAGAAAATTTAATAACCCTTTCAGCTTTTACTACAATTGCTTCCCTTCACAGTTTTGCTAACTATTCTTTAAAACCACTTTTTGGGAAAACTTGAATTATGCTGCCCTAAGTACTCAATGTTTCTTAGGCGCAGTCTCAGGAGATTCAAGAAGAATAGACAAGAAAGAAATGGAGTTGGAGGAAAAATAAAGCAGCTGGATGTTGGGAATAGAGAGAGGAGTTTCTGCTTTGCCTCCTTATTTTTTGTTGCTGGAGTTCCAGCAAGCAAGTATTAATAATAAATAAAAAGAGCTGTGAAGGTTATCACACTGACCTCTTCCCTCTTTCAAGTAGAACTCAAGTTCTTTTTATTGATTACACAAACTTCATCACATTCAGACTAGTCCTGTCCTGCCTTTCAAGGAAGTCTGGAGCTTGAACAACCCAGGTTGAAACGTGTTCATTTCCCCCCACCTCTTACTTCTAAGAAATAAAAAGCCTTTGGACTTCTCGGAAATATAACACCGAAAATGGATGGTTTTGTCTTTTTGATTTGCTGGTTGACCATGGGGTTTTTGATGTCATTTAACACTAGACACATCATGGTTAATAGCATTTTATGATGCTGTTCTTTCAACAAACATCAGCCTATCATCTCTGTGCCTGGTTCAGGGATCTGGACATGAGACTTCAACTGTGGAACTATTGGCAAGCAACCATATTACTTGGAGATCATTGCTGAAGAAAGTATAAATGCCATTTATTGCAAATCCTACTGTGTTCTGTACCACATTCAGAATAGAGATCTTTTTCTGAATAAATTTAAATTAGCCAGAGTCTCAAAAGAAAGGATATTAAAGGTCAAAGCCAAGTCCTAAAATGACAGAGCGATGTGGTGAGATGTTCTGTTTTCTTTCTCCTTTGGCTTTAATTTTAAGAGGCAAAAGGTTGGCATGGAGGCCGTTGCCTACATATTTGGTACTGCAAATGCAATGTCGTAAGAAGTACCAGACTGAGAACTTCCACGGAATCCTTTCAGAGTGATCTGGACTCTTTCTCTTGGAAAAGCTGGTTGGCAGTCATTTGGAATGGTCGATGCGCTAAACCAAACCCAAATTTTCATATTAAATATCTTCAAAGTGAGCTCACTAAGTATTCAAAAGGTGAAAAGGAGTAAGATTTTGTTATTTTTCCTAATATCCAACCTGAACCTCCACTGCCTCTACTTGAGGCCATCCCCTCTCATCCTATGGCTAGTTAAAGAGGAAAAGAGGTTGACTCCCACCTTACCACAATCTCCTTTCAGGCAGATGTAGAGAACATTAAGGTCTCCCCTGAGCCTCTTCTCCTCCAGACTGATCCATCCCAATTCCCTCAGCCTCTCCCCATCAGATTTGCACTCCAGATTCCTCACCAGTTTAGTTGCCCTTCTCTGGACATGCTCCAGGCCCTCAATGTCTTTCTCGTAGTGAGGAGCCCCCAAATTTATGTCACCTAAGATTGCTTCTAACAGATCCTGCTGCCCTCAGGCTGAGTAGTGTGTCTCTATCGGAGGCACAGAGCAGTGGATGTGTCACACATTGTAATATGAGGGCTATTGTTGAGATGAAATACTGCGGCCTGCTCTAAACGCTTCACCAGCAAGAACCTGTCGCTTAGCTAAAAGAGATCCTGTAGTCTAAGAGGGAGAGATACCAGTGCAAAACAACAGAGCCCTGAAACGTGTTAGGTGAAATCCAATATTACAGAATTTATATCTTCAAAGTTCATCTTGTATTCTTCCCTCTTATAGTCCTTTCTATATTTCAGGCCTGTTGAATTGATGGAACCAAGGGGCAGTTTGTCGTAGCACCCTGTAGGATGATATTAAATTCTTGCTTTATTGCTAATATCAGCAACATTTTTAGATGGAGACAGGAAAGAAAGAGAAAAAGGAAGAGTGTGGGAGAGAGGCAGTAGCTACAAGATGTGTTGCTTATGGTGTTGAAGTCTTAAGTAGCGGAAAAAGGCAATGCCCATGCCTATAAATCTAAGAAGCATCCTGTGTCCCCATTCTTTAGCTCTGTAGCAGCCCTCTAATAGCCACAACCAGATTAGGCTGGTAACGAAGAGAACTGCTGATTAGGCTGTGCCAGGGCAATGCTCAGTGTAGAACACAGAGGCCCTGGTGCTCACTGAGCCTACTTTGCCTCTCACACATAATCCCACTGCTGAGATCTGCAATATGGGTTTCTTGTTGCAGAGCACAACACCCAGCACAGAGTTGTTAACACAGTGTTTCAGGTCCCAGTCTGTCCATGCTATGTTTAGATGCTATTTCCAAGCTCAGGAAATCACCCTGTAGCCACTACTGCTTTACCAACCACTTATAACCCACCAGCCTAAGCCCTGCTACAGTGCTGGCCCAATACCAATGAGACCTGGTCCCTAACTACTGGAGCATAAATCCCTCCCTTTTCTGTCTGCCCAGGGCTTAATAGCATTTCTGTGTTGCAAAACTGTTGTCAGAGCAAGGGTCAGCTGTTTGTGAGAGGTCAGGCACCGCAGAAGCCAAGGTCCCAGCAGAAGCCATAATTTCTCTGCAGCTCTGCATCGGACCCAGGACCAGCAAAGCACAGCCAGCTCCATAGCAGTCTGCATTGAAAATGACTGGGTACTGATTTATCTAGCAGAATTATAATCATAAACTCTAAGAACAGGTTGGCAATTAATGCCTGAAGTTAATTCATGGCTAGTGTAAGCAGGAGTGACTCTTAAATCACACTGAGCTTCTCCCATTTATTCCTGTGATGGATCTGGCCCACCAAGTCAGCAGGAGTAACTTCTGGGCTCTCTGAAATCTTGTTCTTTGCGGCAGTGAAATGCTTGTTATGCAGCCTGTGTCTGATCTGCTTTCATGGCAGTTGCATGGCAATTAGAGTCATTTTGTATAAAAGGTTTCCTCAGAGATGGCATCAAGGCACGGGCTGCATGAAATGGACACAATCTTTTCTGGGTATAAGACCAATATTAAGCATGATGATAAAACCCAAGGCTTTACTGTTTTTGGTTTTTTTTTTTTAATTGCTCTTGAAGCCCTAAGAAATGTTTTTTTTCCCCTTGGTTAGAACCACAATAATATTTCATTCCCACTGCTTACCCTAAAAAATGGATTTCCTTTCCCTTCTCAGTTGGTGATTTGTTTTGCATTAATGCCTTTCATAACTCATACATTTCGCCATTAAAAATTAATGCTTGGTGCTGACATAAACAAATGAAATTTGTATTATTAATGTTTTACATAGGTAAGACTTTGTAATAACAGATTCATCATAACAGACTGTTTTAATTAAAAGACTTGCTCATTCCCTAAACTGATTTCAGACATAATTTTGGGTGTTGGGAAGAATGTCTTGTACAACCGCCTGGAGAGGAGTGATCAATGCGACCTCAGATGCCATTTTTGAAAGTTTGCACATGAGTTCAGGCAGGGGATCCACTCACTGTCTGGGTTATATTGAATGAAAAGAGCTACTGGGAAAGGCATCCGTGAGGGCTTTTCCCTTAGTGCAGCGTCAGCCCTCTGTGCTGGTTAAAGTCTCTGCTTGAGGTCCAGCCATCTGACATTGGTTTGCTGCATGGGAGGACACTGAGGGTAGAGAAAACTCAGTGCTGGAACTGTGCTAAGGGTTTGGTCTTAAGTCTTGGGCTCTTTTCCATTTGGCTGGAGAACAAGGCTGCAGCTAACTGTGCCTCTCGGGGTAAATCTCACAGGGAAACTCTGCAGGATGATCTCTATGGCTGGTATTTGGAAGTGAGCTCTAACTTTGTAGAGATGAGGGTAAACAGCTTATTTCTGCTCTCAGGGTATAGCACAAAGATTCTGGTGTCATCCATGGCTCAGTTAAAGAGATAATCTCCACTACTCTACTGCAGAATTGGACATTAGGAAATAGAAGGAAAAGCAACAGGTTCAGTTATAACCTGCCTCAATATGTTTTCTTCTAATAGAATAGTGCTTACATGAACTTCAGATTAACTATAATGTCAAGCAAACTTCTATTAAAGATTTCTCATTAAAAATTTGCTTCAGGTTCTGAGGATGATGGTCTTGACTATGAAAAGGAAGGAAGCCTTGCTGCTTAACCGTGAGGCTGCAGATGATGTCTCCTTAATATGGCTGTATGATATATTCCTAATGGAGTTCTGGTTGAGAATAACTCAGTCTAAACTCCATTAGAAAGCAGTGGTAATTGTCTCACAAGTCAGGGCTACAGTCCTGCAAAACTCACAAAAAGAAATTCAATCGTGTCAAAGCATGGAGATGGACAGGTATAGAAGGGATTGAAAATAGGAGCACACTTTATAGCAGAAGTGGGAACAGTCGTACAAAGTGTGCTAATGACAGAATGGGGTGATGGGAAAACATCAAGGGGGGGAATTTCTAAAGCCCAGAGCACTTGCCTTACTCTTCCTCTGTTGAAATCAATGGAAATGTGCAGTTCAGTTTTTCTATACTGGTGAGTTCAAGGGGAGCTGAATTAAGGCAGGGTGCTTTTAAGTCACCCACCCTCCATATCTGTAAAGAACAATTGGAAGAGTGAAGAGTGAAGAATTGAAACCATTGTGAAAAGTCGGCCCTAGAAAATGGTTCTGGGAAGCCAGGAGTGCTGAAAAGAAAAAGCAAAAGATGATAAGAAGAGACTATCTGTATTGGACATCAGGAGCTTATAAAAGGCTGCGGGATGTAAAATGGCATCACTCTGGAAAGGACACGAAAGTGATGAAGTGAAGAGCAGAGCTTTATGACATGCTCATTAATGGCCAGATGACATAGGCTGTTTGGTTAGCTAGAAGCAGTTGATGAAACTCCCTCCTCTACCTCTGAAATATGTTTCTCTGCTATGTGGCTCCAACTGTGAACAGTGCAGCCCCGCATTAACAAGTGGAGTTGTATCCAGGCAAAAAAAAAAAAACAAAAAAAACCAAAAAAAACCCCACAAACCAAAACAAAAACAGTATTACAGATGGAAAAGGTTTATGTGTGGCTAACGTGAGGTGGGAGTGCTGCTGTGTACAGAGCAGAAGCGTGCATCTATCTGTGGGTCAGCCTCTTAGCGTTGGCTTCCAGAAGTTGGAGTGTAGCCTTTGATATATGTGCACTGTAGAGAATTTTACATTGCAAGGGGCTTTCCACTAAAAGAAGGTTAAATGTACTTTTTGCACCTTTTACAAGGGTGCACTGCAGCTCGGCAGCTGCGTGTCTAGCATGAGATGGCAGCCATTTCTGCAGTCTTTGTGCTGCTGAACCTATTTAATTAGATGGAATTGAATTGAATCTGCTAAGCAGTTATTCTCAGGGCTGCTTTCTGTGCACGAATACATTGTTTAGGAACCCACAGGAGTGCCGAGCTGGACATGGGAACATTGTGCCTTCAGCTGACCCCCAGCCAGCTCCACAAAACAATGACAAAATAAGAAAGAGATTTCAGGCACTAATCTCAAATCAGGAGTTCAAGAAGAGGCACGTTTGCCCAGCTCAGCAATCATGCAAAAGCAAACTTCTGTCTGTGATGGATAAGGGAAGCTTGTACTGCCCAGCGTGGCTGCTCCTACATTTCAGGAAGCCCAAAATGAGCTTCATTGCTTGTGAGGCATTGCTTTGGAGGGATGGACTGCCCCCTATGAGGGACCCAGACCTTCCCACTGATGAAGAGCTGTGAGACAGGACAGGGGGTGAATAGCACTCTGTGCATCGCTGCCGTGCCATTTATTTGATAGGGCTGTGCCGAGGCAGAGAGAATGTTCGTTTTCCTAACTTTGCATCAATAATTAATCAAAACAGGTTTTACATAAGCCTGAACATAAAATTATTAGCTCCTGGAGGTTCTTCCAGCAGTTACAGCAAGACCTCTGTCAGCAGCTTCAGAATTGATGTGCTTTAAAAGGAGAGGAACATTGATAAATACTCATTTCTTTCCCCCGCTGTTGCTCACTCAATCAGCTCTCACCTCTCATTCTCTTTTCTTTTTATGTTTGGAGGGGGAAAATAAAAGAAAAAAAGCAGAGTTTTACTTTGAAAGGAGCAGTGAAGAAGGAAACTTTCTCTCTTGATGAATGTGAGAAGGCTGGTTGGCAGAACAATACAATAAACAGAGCCCTTCCTCAAATCTGGGTGTGTTCCTGGAATTTCAATTACATTGTAAGATCTCTGGGGCACAGTCCAGGCTTTCTAATCTCTTTCCTTATGATGTTTAATGTGACAGGGTGTTGATCCCTGGTTATTTCTCTGAGGTGCTTTTGTGGCAAAAAATAAAGCAATAATGAGAGGACTATGTTTGGACTTGGCCAGGCTGGTGACTGGAAAAGGGAGCTGAAGTGGAGGGCTCAGGCACTGAAGGACAAACCTTTGGTCCTCGGGAAAAGCATTCATTTCTTAGGCTGCTGGCTCTTAGCATCTATAAGGATATATTTTAGGGGAGCACCCTTGAAGTCTATCCCTCTTCTCCGTGTCTCTAGTGGGCAGTTAGCAGCAAAAAATAAGTACTTTGTGCAATGAATTACTGCCAAAACTGGGGTTCCTTTTGTCTTTCCTTCCCTCCTCTGCATGTCATAGGCTGTCCCAACCTTCCTTGAGTAAATCCAGTTTTCAGGGACCTCCAAGATGCAGCTTGAGGTGGACTGTGAACATCCAAACATTATCAAAAATTTTTCATCTCTAAACAACTCTGCTCTCCTCACAACAGAGATAGTCTGCTTTTATAAAGGATTTTTCTAGGCATCCAGTTTGGATGATTCAGGTCAAAGTTGTTAAGAGCTGAAATCCACCATCATTCTCCTGACTTCAGGAAAGGCGTAAGAGTTTCACAGAATCATACAATGGTTTGGCTTGGAAGAGACCTTTAAGATCATGTCGTTCCAAACCACTGTCATAGGCAAGGACAGCTCTCACTAGACCAGGTTGCTCACAGCCCCATCCAACCTGGTCTTGAGTGCTTCCAGGGAGGGGACATCACCATATTTGCACCATATTAATTGGCACCAATTTGCACCATATCTATTGACCTATTCATCTTAGATTCTTTACTCTATCCATCCTTTCTTGTGGCTGTGTCACAAGAGAGTTTGAATCACTCATAGCTTTTGTGAGTTAGCTGCTGAACACACTGGTGTAAATCACATTCATTCGAAACTTAATTCTTTTCCTTTGTTATTTCTGAGCCCAGTAATGCATGGAAGTAGGGTGCAATTCTCAAAGTAATCTGAGGGGCTTGGAGGTCAGACATCCATTGAAGTGAACAGCAATAAAGCAACCACATTCTATAAAAGATTTCTTCACACTGGTTTATCTTTCAGGATTCACTCCGCAGGATGACAGATTTTAGACTTTGGATTGTTGGAAAACTGTCTCTTCACTGTTCATACTGTGCAGTCAGTCAGCTAAGGCACTGCCTAATTTTTCTTCCTCACAGAGAAACAATGGGAGGGGTGAATAATGAATTAAAAAAGGAATTGTAAAAATTTCAGAAGTGGAACAAAAGAAACTCGAGTTCTGCAGGCTCTGTCTCAAGCAACTCGTGTTTGCATTGGAACTCCCAGAAAAGAAGAAATCTAGACTTGCAAAAACACTGAACAAACACAGGTTCTCTTAAATGTGATAATATGCATAGAAATGGTTTCAAAAAACAATGTTCTTGAGATACATACACTACTTCTCCTTGGTTGCTGGTTTCTTTCTTCACAGTCTTCCCAGTAGAACAGCATGCTATTTTTCCTTTTAATTTCCAGAATATAGCTATTAATTGAAGTAAAAATAAATAAATAAGCATGGTGACAACATGTAATTTCTTGCAATGAAATCTTCAGATATCAGTTATTTCACAAGATTAATCTGAAGGCTTGCGTGTCTTTCTTCATCTAGCTAGGAAGCAGGACCTACCACCAGGGCTCTTTCATTTTCCTGCTTTTTGCTTTTTGAACTACCACAATCTTCTTTTATTTCATTTCATTTTTTTCTTTTCCTATAGTAGAAATCTTTCCTTCTGATAAATCCCTTTTTTTCCTCCTGAGACTCTCCAGCAGTCTGTCAGAAGCCCAGCAAGGGATAGCTCATTTCTGTCAAGAGTTCCATATTAAACATTAAATGTCTTCTAAAAAGCTGTCCCGATGACAGCAAAGCACAGGGTCACACTTGTTTGAACAACAGATTGCTCACTTTCATGGCAGAGTGAAAAGAACTGCTTGGAACTGGGAGCTGGTGGTGGAAAGAAAAGCCTCGTGACCCAATTGCCTTGAGATGCTGGCCTGATAGGAAACGAGACTGCATTACAGGGCAGTGGAAGGGAAATGAGATGCCTTTGCAACCACTTGAGCAGCACCATCACTCAGAGCTGAATGGCTCCTGCTGCTCCTGAAATACAACGTGTCAGTCATTCACATAGAGTGTGATGTTCAGCAAAGAGCCAACGACATGGGATAGCATCAGTCTGCTTCGCTCTCCCTTTCTACCTCTGCTGCATAACTGAATTGATGTCTAACAGGGACTCCAAACTGTCCATTAAGGAACCTCTAGGATACCAAAAAAAATACCATAGATCAGTAAAGCCGTCTAAGAGAGGACTCTCAGGGCATTGCTCATCCACTGGGCAAATGATGGATCCCAGCTGAGGCTGGGTTACCTCCACCTGTCATTTCTGGCCCTGTTAATGTTCTATTTCAAGAGCTTTACAAAGCTGACACCAAAATGCCAAAGATGAGAGTGAGACATGGCCACAGGATGGCATTTTCTTTCTGTTCTTTCTGACACTGTTTCTGTGACTGTTACTAATAAACAGCCTGTTTTCAGGCTGCATTTGGCATCTTAACTAGAGGATTATCCATCTTTTCTTTATTACTGATGGGTGACACCTGTGCATGATACTAATACAAAAAGTATTGCAGAGCTTTCAAGCACTTAGGTCATTTCACCCCAGAGGTGCACTGTGCAGCAGCCTTGCTTTGCTTCAGTACTTTGTTAGGAGAAAGATCAATAGCACTAAATAGAGAAGCAGGCTGTGCTTCCAGCTCCTCTCTCCTCCCTGCATAGAGAGATACAGTTTGGTAGAGAGAAGGACCTTTCCCTGTTGGAGCAGTCGCTGGGGGTGGTGTCATGGGGATGAGCAGTGCGCAAGGAAGTTGATCTCCCCAAAAAAGGTTTCACAGATCTCTTAGTCTTAGCACTCCTATAGCTTTTCTGAAATCATTCCGATCAGTGAGATTTTCCCATTGCTCCCCAGCATTCAGCAGCACTGTGATGCAACCAGGAGGGTAGGTGTGAGCTTCCTCATGAAGCTGATCACTGTGTCCATTCATTTATGGTAATACTGGAAAATTACCTTGGTGTTGCTAATAATAATTATAATAGAGCTACAATGAAAACGAGCACATTGGCAAATCAAGAGGGACCTGACTACACTGGGAATTGTTAAGCAATGCCTTCCCCATCTGTTCCTGAGTGATGGATAACACCAGAGCAACAGAGAGCAAAACTATCACTGCTGCCCTTCCCATGTCCTCTGTGATGGCAGGAAAGAGTAAGTGGGCATTTGCTGCTGGAAGTATCTGCAAGCTCCAATGTCTAGAAGTGTTTTCAGTAATGGGAGCATGAGGCAGAGGATGTATCTCTTTCTCATGTCTTCACCCTTTATCTGTGCTTCTCACCATCGGTATCTCAGATTCTGCAAATGCATCAGAAAAGAAAAATCAATGTAAACTAGACAAGAGACTTTCCAGGCTGTAAAGCAGAGATGGCATTATGTGTCCATTAATCCCATGGCTGTAGTAAGCCCCTGCAGGGACAGAAATGGAAGTGAGAAGAAGGGAGGGAATGCCAGCAGACAGATAGCTGCAAATCTTTTCTTATGCTTTTTTATTTTATTTTATTTTTATTTTTATTTTATATATTTTTTTTTTCTTTAGAGAGTTCTCTTAAAATGAGCTGATGAAATATTCTGTTTTCTATGCCTCCATGCTAGATTCAGAAAGCATGCAGTGGTTTTTAATGTCAGCAGGTCTAAATAAGATCATTTGCATTAAAAGAAAGCAGAGCTTGCAGCTATCTACTTAAGGAAAAAAAAAAAACACAAAGAAAAACAGAACAAAAAACCCTCTGGCTTTTAAAATAATCAATGACCCCTTGCATTGATGTCTGCATAGAAAGACTAAACTACAGAGTTCTGTTTCTAATCATAGCAATTCTGAATGAACTATGGATTGGCTGTATTTGGGTTTTCTACAGTTCTTCCTGTAACCCACTAAATTTGCTCCATCACTTTGGAGGAAGGAATTGGTGGCATCTACTATGACAGGCTCTTTGGAGAGGCAGTCTCTACCTCCAGTGAGCAGGATGCAGATGGCCATTCCCCTGGAAAGTGGACACAAACAAAGTCCTTTCCAGCAATCTTATGTGTAACCATCACCATCATAACTAAGAAGCACTTTTACACTTTTCAGTGCTTAATCTCAGCGTTCCCTTAGTAAAAAAAAAATGCTAAGCATGCTCTAGGTGATCAGATGAATTAGCAGATGTTATAAAATTAAAATGAAGTCAGAAGTGGAGCGGATTTGCATGTTAACCTGCACTGTTTCCCTATGAAGCCATTTCCAAGATGGAGTTTCTCCTCATAGTGAGTAGCTCTGACACTCTCATAAACATCCCTAGGACTTCCATCAGCTCTGCTCTTGCTGACTCCAGATGTGATAAAATGGCATGGTGCATAGCAGAAATAACATCACTGCAGCAGAGCGCTGCCTTGTGCATTTATTACACATACTTCCCTAACATCATTTTTAGGGCAGTAATATTGTCCTGTGGCAATTTAATAAAACAGTAATAAAAGCGCTGCCTTGAGGAAGGATATATTCATGGGGAGGTGCTCTATGGTGACTTTGCCACTCAGAGAGGCTTGCCTGGAGAAGGCAGCAGTTCTTGCTTGTACATCCCAGATATACGTAGACTACGTAGAGTATTTAGTGGTGAAAATGTTGCTGTACAAGGGTGGTTGGGGTCAAGCAGCTGTTAATGACATCTAGGAATAGCATGGAACACAGAAATGTGTGGTTTCTGCGACTATTCAGAAGTGGTGTGAGAAAGAAAACAGCACTTTTTCATATTGTAAGACCATATGTACGAGTTCGAGGAGGGATGTATCACTACCTCTCTGCTAATGGAAGACATTAGGAGATAGTCCTTGAAATGATAATACACTTTCCTTCCTCTCCAAGTACAGCCTTCTGCAAGGTAAATTAGGGCAATAGGTGGACAAGCATCATGCTTTATTTGGTTAAAAGTGATAGTGGATGGGACAGGGTTATCCAGAAATACGCACAACTCCCTTCCTCCTTTCTCACTATGGTTATGGGACACTTAGGATTGAGATGCTTGAGGAATGATGTTGTGAGGGACCTCATGCTCCATGTGCTGCTGTGGCCGAGTGATGTACAGAGGCCAGAGCATACCCTGGGATGTGGGGAGAAAATGCTCTTATGGTCATCAAATATTTATATCTCCTTTAGGTCCTACCATTTCCAACTTCTCCCTGAAGGTCCTCAGAACTCTTATTTTCTAAGTTTTAGCCTTTTGAAAATAAAAAGCCAAACAAAAATCAAACAGGCAGTGAGTTTGATTTGCTACACCGCCTGTGATAGCTTAAACTACTTCAGTTGGAATCACATGAGGCCAGAAGAAAAATGACACGTTCTCTTTGTGATTCTTCTTCTCTCCCCGTGCTTTTGAAAAGATACAGATACAGATACATACATTGTGGGTCTTCTGGGAGCTGAGATCGAAATCTGGTAACTTGTACAGTGAGGAGAAGAGATTTGTTCTTTTCTGCCCCTCGGTTGCCAGGTCCTTTGGAAAATCCTTCCGGAGAATCCTGATAACTTTTTTCTAAGCTTCATGTGTCCTTACACATCAAAATTCAGAATGGCTCTTAGTGCTTCCCTGCAGCTTGGCAGCTCCACACTCATTTAATTTTCTTAGAAAAGAATGATTCTTTTGCTTAATTCTGTGAAATTCTGCAAGAATATTTTCTTCCCTCCTCCCTTCCCTGCTCCCCCCCCCCCCAAAATGAAGTGGAAGCCCATCAAGCCTGTGGTTCTTGTCCATTTTGATATGCTCCAGCCACATCTCAGTTTATAATTCCTAATAATTTCCAGTGTTAGTGAGGCTGAAAAAGCCATCGAGTGTTTTCAGGACTGAAATTGAGCTATCAATTATGAAAATGTTTCTTCTGCTTGGTTTCCCACTGAGCCATTATCTAATAAAAATCACCAGGAAAACACGTCACCCACCAGAGGAGGAAACAGTTAACAAACAAGAGCTGCTAGGAAGTGCTGGGCTGGGTAAGGACACCCACAAATTCAGAGTGATCATTGGCCCCAGCAGCATGCAAAGAAAATTGCAGACTCAAACAGTCTCAGCTGGCATAATTTTCTCGGTGAACTTGTCCCCTTTTCTTTAAATACTTGAATTACTTTACAGTACAAAAGCTTTTTGCAATAGGTGGTGTTTTTCCCCCCCCCCACAAATCACCCCTATCATTCCCCCTCTGCCCAGCACATTTTGAAAGGAAAGGTTTATATGCAAGTAAGACTTCAACTTAGACATTAGGTTCCTCTTACTATAGGCCAAGAAAAATGTAACTAGAAAAAGAAGGAGGGGAAGGGAGAACAGAAAAAAAGTGCAGACACAGTAAATTACTGTGTGAATTAAATCTCCAGCTGACTGGAAATGGGGCTGTTTGAAAACTCCTTTTGATTTCTGCAGCGTAAGGTGGGGAGGCTGCCATTCTTCTATTTTATGTTTGCTGATCTTTTGTTGTTCCTTTATGATCTTTGTCACCCTACGATGTGTGATTTAGAGTTGTTTCAGGAATACAGGGAACTGCACAGTGGGCAAGCTTGGAAGGGAGCAGGAGCAGCCAAGGTTCAAGGTTGAAACCAAAGCATGGACCTGAGCTTCCTCACCAGGCATGCAAAGCCTCAGAGAGATCATGCAAACCATTAGGCTCAGCTTATTGAACATTTTCCTATTGCAGCTGGTTGAAGGCTCTCAGAGTCACAAATTCACTGGAGACAGAGTTTAGACTGGTCTAACACAGCTAGCCAATGGCAAGGCAGAGAAATGAAGTCCAGTCATCCCATTTCTCTGTTTTCTGTTTTAATTTTAAACTGAAGGAAAATGAATGGGTTGAAAGAGGTCAGTTTTCAGGCTGGCTGTCTCTTCTCTACCTCACTGAGATATTACTTAAGAAGAAAGCAGTGAGAAAGAAGGGGAGAATATGAGTGGCAAAATTAGCAGAAAGATGGAACAAACACGAGATACTCAGACTGCTGATGCCACTGGAGATATCTAATATAAAGTGAAGTTACTGACAATAATAGTGAAGGAAAACAACTAAAATAAGTATTGTGAATACTGCTGTTCTGTAATGTTACTCTAGAAATGTGGTACCATCATGATTTTATTTGCTTATTGTACCTGTGTGCTGCCTTCCCTTCTCCTATCAGTGCCCCATGAGCTATACTCAGCAAGCAGCAGAGCTCACCGTGGGGATGGAGGGATGACGGCCAGATTCAGAGCTCCCTCTGTCCCTGCTCCTCTTCCCATTCCAGTGGAGATGCTGTATTTCTTGTACCTATGTAAAGACTGGGAGCTCTCAGGTGTTCCCCAGCCATGCTGTCTCTTCAGGCATCAAAACTACTCTATCCATGATAAATGAGGGGCTTTGTGGTTGCTTAGAACTTCATTAAAACTGACTGCAGATGATGCTGTAGCTCTGCTAACACAAACCATTCGCCCTTCTGCCACGCAGAGATGAGTGGGGAAGCTCAGAGCTGGTGTGTAACACCACTGATGGCAATGCTGTGACTCTGGGTTTGGTCCAGATCTCCATCCTACAAAGCTGTCCTTCACTCATGGCTCTTCATCCACCATAAATTCCTGCTTTAGCCCATCACACTCCCTCTGTGCAAGCTCTCCACTCTTTATAGAGTGCTTTCTGCTTTTCCCTATCCCTGCACAGGTCACTGCTGACTGATGTGGGCTGCCGTAATGCGCTGTTCGGCATTCGCCAAATCTTTAAATCTCTGTTCCTTTGCAGAGAGAAAATGCCAATTACGAGAGGCTCCCACGTGAATCCTGCTGATGACAGGAATCACTTACTGTTTGTCACTCTTTTTGCCTATATCTGATCGTTTGTTGGAAAAGGGCTCAGCTTATACATACACCTAGATACTACTTCATTGGTATTCCTTCTGTGGATGCTCTTCTGCTCCCATCTTAATAATCATCTCTGCTTCTTATCTAAGAGGGCCTTGTATGGGAAGAATGGGGGGCAGCGAGGGGCGAGGGACAGCAGTGTAGGAAATACAAGGTCACTGGAGCTTCTTTTCTGTAGAGATGTTCATGGATTTAGCGGGAAAATGCTCATCAAATAATTTATTCATTGATTGCTGTGATATTTTAAACCTTATTTAAACCGGATGAATAACTTGCAAACACCTTCTGTCACGGGGGTATCCATCACCGTAATTCAAGTGCTCTGAACGGGAACCTCTTTCCTACTGGGTCAGTTCACTTCCTAAATTGAGAGCACAAACACCTTGCTCCCCTTAAAATACAACTAATGATGTCCCTCTTCCTTGGCTGCCCTCACCTCACTCCCCTCCTCAGCAGCACTGCACATCAGCACATGCTTATCCACAAGGGCTCGTGGTAAATTATTTAAATTTACAGCCCTGCGGTGTAATCCTGCATTTATGCCACCTTTGAATCTGGCTCAGCAGCTAATGTCAGCCAGCACTGTGGTACTGTTCACACAATCCCATTCTAATGAACAGAATTAAAGTAGAGAGAGACAGAACTAGAAGCAAAATAATTACTTCTCTGAGCCTTTCTGGGCACTTTTGCTCTACGCTGAAAAAGAAATTGGTAATCATAGCTCTCATGCACTGGGGTATGCAGTGAAGTCCCTTTCTGACTGTAGCTTGTGCATATTACAGTCTTTTTTGCTTCAGTTCTTCTCTTGTTCATTAATTGTACATTGAACTGAATCAAAACTCCAAGAAAGGTTTGTGCTAATTCACCTTACAGTAAAGAAAACAAACAAACAAGCAGGCAAAGAATGCCTTAAGAGAAGCATCCATGCTGCACACTTGAAAGCAAGCAGACAAATGGGCCTCTTCTGCAAGAGCCAGGGAAAAAAAAAAGGGACAAAGAGGCAAGAAGAAGCCTGAGATGTGCTGGGAGGCTTTGCTGAGACCTTGCATGGGAAAAGCAAATGCACTGACCTGTCCTGCTGCATAATGGTTGTATGGGAGAGAAACCTGACGTATTACCAGTTCAAAAGAAAACTTGAGCAGCAGATATTATTTGAATGCAACTGTACAGCCAACACTCTGTTCATCCAGCAGACAGCAGCCTTTATGGGCAGGCTGAACCACATGGAGCAGTGCAAAATGTCTGTTGTATGACTGCTATTATGGTACCATCAGGTGCTTCCCAGCTACTAAAAGACATCTGGGCTTTGCACTTTGGAGCTCGTAGGCTAAAACAGACAAAGAAGTAAGGCAACATATGAGCATGCAGCAAGACGTCTTCCCAACACCACCCATACCTGCTGAAGGTGGCCCAAATATTCACACTGTTCCTGCTCCTGGTAGTCAATATCTGCAGTTTTTACCTAAGCTCTGTTATTTCTGGGAACCACGTTTCTGGGTAATCCCATTCACTGAGCAGTGCCCACTGAACATTTGTTTCTCTATCTATATTCAAATCCAGCAGAATAAAGTATAATTGGTGCACATCAGGGGATCTGAGAAATCCTGACTCAATGTTTCTTTACAATCTCAGATACGTATGAGCTGAACTCACGCCTGGCATGATGTTTGGCTGTCCTCCTGCAAAGTTATGGCAGCAAGTTAGCCACACATTCATCCCAACACATGACATTTTAATCTGAGTCCTGACCAGGCTACAGAAAGTACCACTCTGCAATATTAATGACAAACAATTGCAGGACCCGTGAGTGATTTGCATTGTGTCTTTCCTATTTGAAATGAAGCAGGATCACCTTTCTTGGGACACGAGTCTGTGCAGATTGCCTCTGCCAGCAATGGAGAAGCTTGCACTGGCATGCTGTCAATCTCATAAACAAAGGTGTTGTCAGGCAGTCTTATTTAGAAGTATTTCAAATTAACCTTGACAGCAGAATTAATAAATAATAAGAGCTGAATGATTTATAAAGAAATCAATTACACTATAAATTTTAAAACAGCATGGTCTCGACTATTGCAGGGTGAGCAATATGGGGAAACTTCAGGTGGGCTGAAACTTCCGGTGAGCTGAAACTTCCCTGGGGGGTTTCTGATGTCCCCTTCGAGTCCCTGTGGCTTCTGAAGGTAAGATAGAAGGAGTGACAGACTGAGAAATCAGTGTGCCACAGAAGGTTGTGCAGTGATCCCTTTGTTGCTTTGAGTAGTGCTCCTTTGGCTGATAAGCAAAGGTAACAGTTCAATCCTAAGGTTTTTTTCAAAATGTCAAGAAATTAAGAGCAGCCAGTATTGGAGGTGCTAGGGCCTGGATCCAGAATACCCATCTAATATAGGCACTGGGAAGAGAAGAACAAAGGAAAAATCAAGGAAAAATCAAAATGGGATTTGTCTTGCCTAGCTCTGGCTGGCTGCTCTTAACCAATCTTCTTGGCTCCCTTTAGCTGATGGAGAGAGAGAACTCCAGAGGCCACTTCATCCCATGTCTCAGGATGGAACTGAAGCTGTGTCAGGCCCAATGAAGCCTTAGGAAAATGTCTTCTTTACACCTGTTCTCAGGTTTTGGCACTTTCCACTTTCTGCTGGTGACCCAGGCACCCAGGACTGCAAATCCATCATCAATCCAATCCTTTTTCAAAGTCATCCTGTCCCAGGGAGATGACCACACCAACAGCTGCATTTTAATGGAGAATTTCAGCATTTTGCTTTTCACTCCATAGAGAAAAACTCTGCAGACGCTGACCTATTGACAGCATCAGCAGAAATGGAAACAGTTCTCTCTGTCCATGTAAAAAATCTGTGTGTCTGATAGGATGGATATGAGTATTTTTGCCGGTCAGCTCATTTACTTTAATATCTGAGGAGCACAAAGCCCCCCAGAAGGCCATGAAAAAGCTGTTCAGGCACTGTGGTGGTGGACGACCTTATCAAAACTCCATAGTTAGGTGGAAATTGGTTTAAAAATTCAAACGATTGTTCACATAAAATGGCTTGCAGGATTCACCCAACTGTAATAGCAATTCTCTGCAAATGATTATGCAATTACCTCCAGGAGGTCAAAAAGTAATTACCACGTAACCTGCTCTCTTCTGCTGGTTGCCTCTAATAAATAATAGATTCAAGCTCTACTCTGGTTTAGAACAGAGTTTGCCATTTCTTTACCCTGTAATTACATTAGATTATTTACCCAGCATGGTCAGCTGCGACCATGAAAGTCAGCTAACATATAGGAAGAAGTGATGACATGATTTGTGTTCTAAATATTCTCCAGGACCTAGGATCAAAGGGAGCTTTGGTTTCTCATGCACTAAGGACTTCTCATGGGCCATATCTTCTCTTGTGGATGCTCAGCATTCCCATGTCACACTGTCACAGAATGCATTCATTCTGCTCCAGCCAGAGCCCTCAGAGCTGACTCAGCCAAGCTGCTTGGTAAGGCTTACTGGGGAGTCACTGGAGGACATTTTGCGTCACACACTGTAATATTGTCAGTACATTAAGTCTCAATAAAGAGATAACATTTTCTTTAGCCTCGGGCTTATGAAGCCTGGAAGACCTGAGTCTCATGTGTTTTCCCATGGGCAAGTAAGCAGGCTATCATCATTTTCATCTTTGTCAAAAATAGTTTTTTGTTGGCTGGATTTCACACTGATGCGGTTTCTTCCCAAGGAGCTGGAATGATGGCATTTGCTTTCTTTCTCTGAAGCTCACCTTAGAAGACAGAAGGTTTGGAATGCACTGCCTTTTTCTGTCAGTCAGCAAGTTGGCAGTGTTGACATTGTTGATAGGAAAGACGCTTTTATTGGGGAGCATGGAGAGATGTGGGGAACGGTGTGCTCAGAGCCTAGCAGTAGCAGAACAAATGCACAGCTTTTGTCTAGAAAAGTTGTCAGGCAAAGTACAACAACCTAGGTAAGAGGAGGGAGAAAAGCCAGGTTGTTCTGTTCATTTTAAGCACGGAGACTGAGGGCAGCAAGACCGACCAACGTGACAAAGGTCTCTCTGTGGCAGGGCAGCCCAAGCAGAAGCTGGCTCTCCTGAGGGATGGTCCCATGCCTACCCCAAGAAATTCCTTTCTTCTCAAGTGCCCTGCCTGTCAGGGAGCAGCTCAGGTTGAGTCTGAAAAGCATACGCTCCCCTGTAACATATTTTCCTTATTGGAAGATAAGTATATCTCCCACTCCCTGCTCACTACAGTTGCTGTTTAATAAATTAAGTGTCTAATTACATGGTATAGAAGTGATGCTGTTATACAGATGCAGTGACTGGAAACAAGATGGAACAATAATGTTTCAACAAAACCCAGCGGTCTCTGCTCCTGATTTCTATTTTATGCTTTGTGGTCTTGCATTGGAGTGTGTGCCACAGGCTGGGTTCACATCAGGTTTTGCCGCATCCTGTGATTGATTGACATGGTTCCAGGAAGAGATGGAACTGCATTTTTCCACCTCTGTCTACTGCTTTGCTGAAGTTCTTGGAATGTTACCTCTCAGACACTCGTGGCCCTTTTCACCGTAGGATTTGGGGAAGTGCTCCATGGTTGTGGTTCATGGCTTCAGGGCTTATAGCTGTTCCCTCCCTGCCTCTCTTCAGACTTATAGCACAGAGGTGCCCAAGGGGTTAAGCAGAACTGGTTGGGGGAATCTCAGGCACATGAGTGATTTCTCATTTGCGGGCAAGTGTGGGTTGGGGTGGGTGTAGCCTTCATCTGTGTGTCACACCTTAATAGCTGACTGAGGGGAAGGATGGCAGGTTCATTTCCTTCCATTGCGAGCAAGCACAATAAGCCATGGCTGAGGATTGCTGAGCTCTATATTATCAATAAAGGGCAATCACACCACTGGGAGTTAATGACGGTTTTGCACATAATAGCAACCTTTGAGAGTAATTACAGAGTCTTTTAATGCCAGGGGGACCCAACACACACACACACACACACACTTGTCTCCTGCTGCCTGAAGTTGGCTGCAGTAGAGCTCAGTCAATGAAGCAGCCCCACATGTTTTTCCCCAGCCCATGTCTTACACCTCATCTGGCACCTGTGAGCCAGAGTTCAGGACTTGGTGCCAGTGCAGATGTCAGAAATGAGGGTTTCTTTTGAGGGAGGCCAGGAGATTTGCATGGTTCTTTTCTCCCACATTGCTATGAGACCACAGTGTGATCCATCCCAAGTTGTGCAGCTGATGACAGTTTGCAGGAAGCAAGGATTGGACTGAGGTTTTGCTGAGTGCTAGAGAGTGAGTGAAGAGAAGGAAAAGGATGGGGAGGGATCTCAAATAGCTGCACAGAATATTGAGCAGGAGAAGAGAGGTGAAGGAGGCAGTCAGACCCTCAGTAATAAACTCCGTAGGTTCTGAAGCCAGGAATTATTTTCAAATTCAAATAAGTAATGGAACTGGGCCATTTTCCCTCATTTCCCCTTCACTGAGTCCCACAGCTCTGCAAAACCTCCCTCAGAATGTCTGCTACTAGCATCAGTTCCCTTCTTCCTTACCTAGCAGAGAGATGCATTGGACTAATTAATGTGCAGAGTTTGTGCAATCCCATTTTGGTGGCTTAGCGCTGGATGTCCCTCAGTGACAACGTGGCCTGAATGAGAAAAAGACCTTGGAGCCAGAAAGCAAAGGCACCAGTAATATCTCAAAAGCCAGAAGGCATGGGGCCTTCACCTAGAAGGGTGACGAGTCCTTGGGGGCATCCTCATTGCAGGGAACAGAATCAGATGGCTGCAGATGCTCTTAACTGCAAGAAGCAGAGAAGGAGGGAAACAGGGAAAGGGGAGAAAAAAATAAGTGAGGGATAAATAAGGAACTGTATCCTTCTGGTTCAGGACATAAGCTGCATGTTTTGTTTGTTCTTCCAGTTCTTTAACAGAGGTGGCAGTAGCTCTCATTTCAGTGTTTATATTTCCCCAGAGCAGCACCAACTGTATTTCAATATAAATGTAATGTAGTTAATTGAAATCAGTAATTTCAGTAGTCATTAATAACAAATCTCTAGGAAGGAATATCCCTGCTGCAGTTAACGATCGGCATAAAAAGACCCAGGTCTTTCAAAGGGTAACTGTGAGCTCAGGGTTCATTTTATAGTTGATTAGAGCAAGTTAAACTTTGCCCCTGCCTGCAAGTTGTACATTTAAATATGAGAAGTTCTCAATATTTGAAATTATCAAAATACCACAGGTGCTCTGGAGTGAGTCCAGCCTTTATGGCTGATCCCCAAAAGAGTGATGTGACCCTGAAGAATGGAGAAGGTGGAATTTGCTGGCAGAAGTAAGAATGGAACAAACTCTGCTGTGAACAACAGAGCTGAGCCTCAATAAAATCAGCAGGATCCCTCCAGATCTGTGGGAAAACTGGCAGAATCTGACCCAGCCCGAGGCTCCTCTATGCACCTTGTGAGATGCTATTGTAGGTGACAATCAGCTCTGCTGTGTATTGCAGGAATGCCCTGAATGTTGAAAACTGCCTGTAGGACTGTGCCAAACATTTTGAAATCCTTTGGAAAGCTGAATGTGTAAACCAAATGGACTCTCCCCCTGTGGGTACTGCATAATCAGAATATGCACTGTGGTTGGAGCAGTAATTCAAAAACAGTAATTTGAAAATAGAAATCCAGAATTAAACTCTGTCTATCAGGAGTGAAATGTCTGACAGTTACTTTTTTTTTTCCTGGAGGGCAAAAGCAAGACATCATCTTGAAAGCCTTGGGAGGATTGCCTGGTGTAAGTACACAAAGCAGTGGGGTTGGGCTGTGGAATGAATTTATCAGTTTCTTCTGCTGAAAGAGATTGATGCCCTGTTATCATACGTGGTGAGCAGCACTGCTGTTGGCTTCACATGGGCTTGATCCTATAGAAAGGGTGCAGTCACAACTGCAGTCCTTCCTTGGTGAAGCTACAAATCAGTGCTATATGCACAGGGCTTGATGAAACTCGGGAGCTGTATTCAGCAGAGCGTGCAATGAATTGGGGGATTCCTTTCCCTAAAATGCTCTTCATTTTTTGACCGTGCAGGGAAAGTTTTGTGAAGTTCTCATCCTTTGGCGTACTACAGTGAAACAATCTTCTCCACCCACAAGGCCATCATTAGCAATAAAATCCTGCTCCTTTAATTTGAATGAGAAATGCAATTTGGAAAGGTAAACAGCAGAAAGTGTATGTAAGGCAATTACCTATGGACTGCCCGACAGAGGAGTCCAGGCATGATGAATGCAGAGAGACACACATCCTAAGTGGGTTATCTACTGGAGGAAAAATTGCTGCACACTTGGAAATGACACAGGCAAAAAACCCATCTCAAAAGTCTCATCCTTGATCATCTCGATCAGTGCTTGGACTGTCAGGATTCTGGTTAGAAAGATTGTGTTTTCTCCCCATATTTTGACATACGGGCTTTTGTTTGCCAGCAAAACCTGCAACTGTAAGAGAAACTCAGTGGTGAGATAAGTTCCAGCAAAGGAACAGAGATTTCACTTGCTTCCAATTAAAGGAAGGACCCTGTAAGTCAAGTAGTAAGTATCTGTGTGGCAGTGCTGAATGCTGTGGATCCAGCTGACACACATGCTTCGCACTGGTGACAGCTATATAGAAGTACCATGGAAATGAAAACTAAAAGTGCTGTGTATGTAATGCAGTGAGGGAAAGCTTCCTAAACTTCACAGGATATGTTGGTTTGCATCCTTGCTGAAGGTTTGTGTTAGCTTAGGTTTGCTTCAGTTTCGGTGTTACTGGGGCTAGAAAAGGAACAAAGTGATAGCATTTAACCTAGGCTTGAACTCCACATGCCCAAGGAAGATACTGAGAGGAGGTTATAGCTTCAGGAAACCCAGAATCACATCCATAGGAATTTGGCTCTCTGGGAAACCACTCTCAAACCCATGCAAAGAGGATAACATGCACAATTCTTAGTTTTTCCTCAGATGTTTCTAACTGCAGGGAATACTCTTCTTTTGTTCCCAGTGCTTTCCCAGCACCTCTTTTAACTGGCTTGGTGAGATCCTTTGGAAATATATGCTGCTCACTTGTATGTGTAGCTATACTGGTTGATGATGGCCGAATCTGTGTTCTTATGACCAGGATATATTACACTATCAGAGCAGCTCTTCAAGCATGCCAGCTGGAGAATGAGGGCTGGCCTGGGAGCTCTCCATCATCTGATAATAGCTTGAGCTCCATAAAATCTGTTTTTAGCATGAAGTCCCATTTTTGGAGCATGGCAGATCTATGGACAACTGCTTGTTCCATTATGGGAGTCAAAATATTTGATCTTTTCAAAACTAAACTGCATTTCCTTTGAGTGCCCATACAGCACCCTGAGCTGTATCATTTCTTTTATTCACTGTGACTCCCCAAGTAGAAGAAAGCAAGAGGAGAGAAGATGGGGTACTGTTTGAGCAGAGAATTTGAGTTTCTTTTCCTACTCTCTGCTATGAGAGGGGCACAGCAATAGACAGCCCAGCAGCTGGTTCCCCACACACCACAGCTGGAAAACTGGCTGAGTCAGCAGCAGCAGAAGTGCATGGCTCAGCTCTGATTTTCTGTCAGGGAAGAAGAGATCTCCTTCTCTTGCCCCTATCTGTCACTGGTTAAGTTCAGGTCAATTAGTGGTTTGTAAAATAAACAATGTGCAGCTGAAGCAAACAGTTCTGATATTCCTGCCAGGTAACAGAGCTTTTGTGATCTTTGAGAGGAGTGGATATTAGAGCAGGACGAGGTGTTGGCATCTGGTTTTTGGGTGCTGGGCAGCAAGAAGCACTGGTGTTCAAAATGCAGGAGCATGTGTGATAAACGTGAAGGAAGTGATACTGTTAATGACAAAGAAAAGAACACACACACACACAAATAAACAGCTAATGAGCTGCATGAACTGGCATAGAGCCAGCCCCCAAAAAATCATTAACATGGTCAGGTTAAGGAGAGCTCTATTAAAATGTCTATCACAACCTTCGGTCTCAAATGGATTTATTGGATGAGAAGGAGAAGCTGGGGTCCAGAGTAAATACAGTAGTAATGGGCCTGGCCTCTCTGTGCCAACAATGCCTAGTTACTGGAAAAGCTCTGTCAGACAGAGTGATTTGCCCGGAAAAATAGAGAAACTGAATTTAAAATCAAGCCTTGGGAAATGTAGCCCAGCAGCCAAGAAGGCAAGCCTGGATGAGGACAGGAGTGGATTGCTGTTCTGAAAGCTTCCTGGGCTTGTAGTTTGTGACTCAACTCCATCCCTTCAGGGAAGACTTATGTCTGTCCCATAAGTAGGACATATCACACAGGACAGGGGATCTTGAGCTGTGCATGGATGTGACCTATGTAGCTCTGCTTGCTTACCTAATGTATTGCTGAGCAAGGATACCATGCCTGGGATGCAGTGATTTTTCCCTCTGCATATTAGAGCCATCCTGACATCCAGAAACAATATGCTCTGAGTCTTGATGTCAGTTTTAATGCCTTACATGGTGCTAAATCAGGAGACAATCTCAAACCTGAGAAATATTTATGTGTCTCAAACTTTAAGTACATGAGCAAGTCCCAGGAGACCTGAAGTTAATTCTACAGGAAGGAGGGATTTAAGCATGTGGTTAAGTGTTTTCTTCCATCAGAGCCCTCAATGGTAAAGAGCGAAGAGACATTATTGGAGATGCAGTTTATACCTAACACTTGGCAAATTAGGCAGCGCTCATGTGGTTAAAACACACTTTTTCATTAAAAATTATAATCGGGGAAAAACAAATTAGAAGTGAAATGAAATAGGCTTTTTATTTTTCCCTGTTTACCAAGAGATTATATATTTCCCAAACACAATTTCTCTAATCCATATCTAATGCATTAGAGGCATTCTGCTATTTTGCTCTAGACAAACAAATTTCCCACCCAGTGTGGGATCACAGCCCTGTTCCAGAGAGAAAAACAAGTCATAATAATACAGAGGCCACTAAAGGAAAATGTTAAAATAATTAAAATATGAAAGAAGCTGCTGTCTTCCTGGGATTTCAATTTCGGAGATGCCTGAGGGGAGGGGGTTGGATATCTCACACTGATACACTGTTTGATAAAGTGTGATAAAGACTTAGAAAAATTGGCAGATTAAACTGAAATAAAAGCTGCGGATGTTTGCATTCAGAAAGCTATTAAAAGCAGTGTGATTGAGCAGCAAGAAGCTTCTTTTTTATGCAAGAATGCACCAGAGTGGGATGTTTGCTGTGCCGATGTCAAGGAGATCAAAAGAGTTGTTTTTGTTAGTTGCACTAACTGTTCTTTTTAGTTGCTGGCTTGGCTGTGCAGTTTGAAGCCTCCAGGATCATGGTGCACAGTGATGCTTCCATACCATGAGCCTGTAAGCCATATGGATGCTTCCTAATGCAACGCCTGCTTTTGGAAGAGCCTCAAAATCCATTTGTGGTAGGTGTAAGTGGAAGATGTCATCTCACATAGAACCAAGTTGGCTCACCCAAACATCTACCTTCTCATTGACTCTTTGCCTCAAGGCCTGTTGGAATCTTTGCTTCCATTGCGTTGTCTCCAAATTAGTGGTCCTCTTTTAAGGTGGTTCAGACTTATACTGTCAGGGTGCTGTGAAGACTGGAATAATTAATAGGTTTTACCTTTTAATTAATAGGTTTACCTTTACCTCCCTTATTAGTTAACTAGCCATTTGTCCTTTGAATGGACAAGGGTTGCACACCCAAATGGTTATCCTCATTTCCATAGGAAGCCACAGGCTTATTTACAGACTGGAGGCTTAAAATAGTCGGGGGATTCTCTGGAAAATAACCAGAAATTGTGATCATTTAAAGAGGGAAAACAAATCTAAGTGAATGCTGGATTGATCTTGCAGCTCCAATAACTGTTGAAAAAGTCACAACCAAACGGCCCATGGACCAGCCACAAGCTGAACTATGTTTGCAGCGAGTGCATTTTTCAAACAATTACAAGGAGCAAACCACGTCTGCAGAAACAGAAGAGTGATGACAACGACCATTCTCTGACAAATTCCAGAAAGGCTGAAATACAGCATTAAAACGTGGCAAGTAGCTGAAGCAAAAGTTGTGCTGACAATGGCGGTCCCGTGGAGACTCAGTGCTGTGAGAGCATCTGGGAGGTCGGGGTTAGGTCCTGGCTACTCGGGCACACTTAGTTGCTCCTTTCATAAACACTGCAGTCGTAAAAATATGATCTGTAGCTTATCTGGAACAAAGAATCAAAGCCAGCACTGATTCAGCAGCAGCCCGGGTCTTGCACACAAGCAGATCTGAAGTTCACAGTGAGTTCTGCCACTTTTCTAACTCTCTTCCTGCTCCAGACTCTCTCTTTTTTATTTTTTCTTTCCAATTGCCTCTGTCTGGCAGCTTTATATTGGTGACCTGAGGGTGCAAATTAGATGTTTGAAAATACAGCAGTTAAATCAACAACTCTGGAGGGTAATAGAGGTCAGGATAGCTTGCTTCCAACTCAGTGGCTCAGCTTCTGCTTTGGTTCACGCTATCTGCATTTTGCAAAGTCCCTTGATTTCTGGAGAGGGTGAAAACGGGGCCCAATCCTCCTCCCACCCAAACCTCTAGGGCTTTTCTCTTGATTTATTTTAAGGCTCCTGAAACAGGCAGAGGTTGCCTTAGTTTGCTGTCAGTAATTTTCTGGGACAGGCTCCCAGCCTGGCCTGTGTCCTCTGCCTGGGATCTCTGCTCCTAAATCTTGCTGTCACTGTGACTGGGCAGAGGAGCCCATTTCCCTGGGATTTTCGGCCTGTCCTCCTGCCAGTCAGAGTGTCTGGTCCGATTACATCTCGTCTGTTTTTAATGGGCTCGTTAACATTTGGACACGGTCTCATGTTCCGCTGACAAAACACCCCCACAGCGCTAAATAAACACCGTGAATCAGGAGAACCATAACCAGGAGCTGCACAATGGGGCTTTGGGGGAAATATTTCATGATAATATCTGAGCCTTGTAATTGAAGGCTGACTAGCGTGGGGGAAGGAGTCATCCAGCTCCACTATCATACACTCGAGACTTGATTCATTTGTCTTGATTAGCAAAAGTTTAACTATCGCATGCCTTTAATTAGCAGCTTTCTCAGAAGACTCATTGGCGAGAACAGTCAGGGCTGGGCAGAAAGGAAGGCTGGGCTGAGGGAGGGAGTTCTGGGTGGTCTATTCAGGGGAAATTGGGGCTGAAAGAGGAGGGAATGGGTCTTCCCAATGGTTCTTTGGAGTGAATGCTTCACTTTGCAGCAGTGAGTGCCACCAACTCCTCACACAGAAGCCAAAGCTCTTTGGAGAGGTGTTTTGGGCTTGCAAGGCCAAGCCAGAGCTTTTTGGAGGGATGCAATGGGCTTGCAAAGCCAAACCAGGGCTCAGTGGGGGGGTGTTTGGGGCCTGCAAGGCCAAGCCTACTGCTGGCCAGAGGGTGAAGTGGAGCTGGAGGGAGAATGTAAGGAAGTTCATCGGAGACTTTGGGTTGCTTTCGTGCTTTCTGTCAGATTACAGAGCACTCCAGCACTCTTCGGGACCTTTGTTCTCTCTCTTGAGAGCCAGGCACAAATCCAAACCCACATGAGCTGTTTCATCTGAAAGCCTTGGCCCTCATGTAAACAAGGCCATTAAATAGAGAAAAAGACAAATGAGGTTAGAAAGCATATGCTTCATTCTGTCTCAGAGAGCTTTAGCTTTGATGGCTGAGTAATCTCCCATGCACCTTGGAGAGGTCTGGGCTGTAAGAGAAAGTAAACATGTCCCCGCTTTGCCTCTCCTGGTTCTCTTCTCTCCCTCCTTCCTCTGTTCCCACTTCTACCTTCTCTAATTTGTCATCTTTCTTATTTACTCCAGCTTCTTTCTGATCCCCTCCAGCCTCGTGTGCACACATGCACACACATGCATTTGTATGTGCCTGCAATAACATTTAATTATCTTTTCCTACTTCACTAGTCCTGTTTTCATCAATCTTGGCAGAAAATAAACACCTTATTCCTCCTTTTTTCTCCTTCCATCAATCCAAAATAATAAACTCAGATTTCCTCTCTCTCTGATTACTTTTCCCACAGATTCTGCCTTCTAGACAAGCTTTATTTTCTCCTTCTATTTTTTTTTTTTTAACTTTTCTTTCAAAGGAATTATCTTTTTCCTCCTTTGGTCCCTGGCTTCTCCTCCAGTGTTTTATTCAGGCTGTGGATGATTGTCTCCATACACTCCTTTTATGCTACGAAATGAATTGCTAATGCAACCCCTGCCGGGAGAAGCATAGTCTGATCTTGTCCTAAATAGGCCCCTGTTTGCAGGGGTTGATGTATAAATGTATAGACTGCATCATTATATATTCACTTAGTGGAACACAGGCCTTGAAAGAGGCCTCTGCTTATTCCATAAATGAATTCCTGGGGAGAGGAGATGCATCCAGCCTGAAGGTGCCTTGAAGTCCATTCCTGCTCCTCCCAGCTCAGTGAAGCACCGTATCAGCCGAATGCGTGTTCACCTCAGTAGGACCTGGGAAGTTAGGGGAGCTGTGTCCCCTCTGCAGGGCCTGCAGTTTGAGGGAAAACGTGGTGAGGGGCAGAGGATTTAGGGTCAGAAACCTGCAGGCTGGACTTTTGCCTGATGGCTGAGCTGCCCGCTGGGATGCAGAGCCAATCTCTCTTCTTGCAGCAAAATGCAGTAGCTCAGTTGTGCGGGATGCAGTCCAAAAACTTCTGTTAAATATAATGGTACAATTCCCCCGGAGCTGCTAGGGTTTTCTATAAGCTCTGAGAAAAGGAGGCTTAATGGGATATAGGGGACCCTTTATGAGTCCCTATCTGTACTACTGTCACCCCACCTGGTCCTGGCACAGACCTATAGCTGCCCCATGGGCTTAATACCAGCCCAAGGCCAGGATGCAGGAGAGGCAGTAGGATCTATGGGATGCTACTTGGAGGGGGTTTGGACACTTCCTGCAAGCTCCTGCTTGTTGTTGGCTTGGATTGCATCATTTGGCACAAAGGAAAAAGACCATAAAACTAAGTTTTTCCTTACTTTATTCTATTGTTTCCTCCTGGCATAGGCTTTAGGCTTTTCTCAGTCAAACCCTAAACTGTCCTTTTAAATCAAGTCACCATGAGGCAACGTGTAAAACAGCCTCCGAGTGCAGATTGTGGTTCTGCTGCCATCAGGTCTCATTCATCAGCCTGGCTCAGTTTCACCTGAGTTCACTCTTCTCCAAGCTGAACCTCAATAATCTGTCTTTCTCCTCTTCCTTCTTAATATATGCTGAGCACAAAGTTACTTGAAGCTTCTGTAATGTGCTGCACTTGTGTTTGCAGGAAAACTGCTTGCTAATGGGCAGGGCTCATGCTATTTCCATTTGTGCTAGTCGGACTCCTGGGGCATACAACCTTTTTTTTTCTTTTTTTTTTGTTAAAAAAAGAAGCTGCATATTTTAAAGTATAAACAGAGCCTCGTGTTTTATTAAATAAATGTGACAATTGCCATAATGTTTTTCAGATTACAGGAGAAGTAACTTAAGGGAGACATTTCCAGAACCTCAGTACTGTGTATTTTGCTGATGCTTAAATAAACTCCTCTTTGTTACTGCTGTTCTTTCTGTGGTGCTGTTAGTTTGATGCTACTTGAAAACCTCAAGTGCCTAGAGAATCCTTCTGCTAGACAAGGATGTTCCTTACTACCTTCCAGCCTGCCCAGAAACCTCTCAGTCCCTGCAGTGTCTTTGCATTCAGGCAGAGGGATCCAGCTCTTGCAGCTCATAGCTCTTGCCCATATGTCAGTGGCTCCCTGGGCTCTCACAACCAGCACAGATGAGCAGGGGCAGGATGCAGCCCTTCTGCCTGGCTCTGTGCAGTGCTGCTGCCCTCACTCAAAGCCTCTTCAATTCAGCCAGTGTGGTGACAGCATGTTCAGTGCTGGCATATGAATAAAAAACCCGATCAATCCAAGTCCCTTGGCTCTTCTCATTATTAAAAGAGCAGGAAGGACTTTTCCAGTTGGTAGAACTAAGCACCTTTTAGCTAAGTTTTAATGTAAAAATGAATGAAAGCTATCTCACCTCCTTAAAGAGCAGAAAGACAACTAGACTGCAGAAAAGCCATCCCCATCCCAATCAGCCCCTGGAGGTCACCTCCCACCTTGCAATGCTAAATGCCAACCTCAGCCACCTGCAGCATGTCCCTATTACAGGTCCCAGCTCTCCAGCTCCATTCGTTGCTGCAGCCCAGCCAGTGATGAAAAGGTGATGAAGGCAATTTCTCCTGGCCTGTGGAAGGGGATTAACGCCTTTTCAGCCGGTAATGAGGAGAAATCATGATCACCACTCCATGAGCTGGGTGGCTTTTCCTGCTTGAGTCTTAAAGCTCAGTTTTCCCTCAGTGAGTAATCCTCTCTGAGCTCCTTCCTTGAAATGTCCAGTCCCCATCCCCAAGTGGTGTACAAGAAAGATTAAAGCATTGCTTTAATCTCTGGGTCATTTTTAGCTTCTTTAAAGACATTTCTTCTTTCTGTCTGGTCTCACAGAAAGCATCAATAAGCCATTTGGCAAAATGCAAAACCAAATGGAAGATAAAGTTTCCTGTGTGGAGGTCAGAGGGCTACTGCTTTCCACTGGGACAGAGGCAGGAGCAGGCACACGGTGGAGCTGTTGGCACAGCTGGGGGCAGGAGACAGCCAGGAACCTCGTGCAGATGTGCCAGCTCTGAACCTCATCTGCAAAACCCCTCAGTCTGTGTGATGTATGTATGCCAATGGTAGACAAGTTCTATATTCCAGTGAGAGAAACTCAGCGAGTGTACAGGAGTCAGAACTCTCCAGTGCTGCCTCCTGAAATATCACATCTGAGAAAACAAAACTGAGAAAGCCATATTATTCTTCTCTTGAGCATGCTTAAATGTTAAGCAGGAATAAAACTTCATTAATTGGACAGTGAGATCTTAGCTTGAAGCATATCATTTGTATAGGCATCATAGGTCCAAAGAGGAAAAGAATTGGGTAAGGCATGCAGATAATTGCAGAATTATGGTTCTACAGGTCACTGAGCCCTGCTCCATTGTTAATAACGAGTGGGCACAAACAACCCTTCTAGCAGTTCACAAACCTTCTGTAAGCAATGCCTTCTTGTAGGCTGGTTGGGGCTGTGTCTTCAGTGTTACATTGCCTTGGTGTCCTCCATGCTGCCTCAGCTCATGGAGAAAACCAGCTAGCTCCTTGCCTTTTTGGCACAACTGTGACATATTTCAGCCATGTGATTTGATTCCATAGCCTTAAACCTGAGCTCTGGAGCACAAAATGTAGGTGATGGAACATCATGAAGGTTAAGAGGATGATGGAGAAGTGTAGGTGCTTAGTGCAGTATGATATTTATCTGTCTGAGGGTCAAACATATTCACTTGCTCTTCCTGAATCACTTAGGTTCTCACCTTAGCACCACATTGCATGGTTTTGTGGTACTTAAGGTTTCAGGGCTGATTACAAAGAGGTCCTTTTTTGGTTGGCCTCTCTATGGTCATAAATGAGAATGATAACAGAGAAAGGAAGGGTAATATTTCCCAGCTGGAAGTTCCCTTCCTTTTGCTGGTGTGCTAAACTACACCCTCATTTCTACCTCCGCTGTCTCATAACTTTTTATTTGCCAACTCCATCAGGAGCTGGTGTGAGTGGGAACTTTGCCTGAAGACGTGGAGGGATTGATATGCAAGCCTGGATTTCTAATTGCCTGTGGAGAAAGCTCTGACAGTCCAGGAACACCGTGGTTATACCTTTGCTGTGCATCACAACCAGCTCACAAATAATCCGGAGAGGATTTCAGAATGGAATTGCTGGCTCTGGCTGCAGAGCCAGAGGGGCCTTGCATGTTGTGGGGTGTCCACATCACACAGAGCTCTCCTGAGGAGGGCAGTGATGCACTTTCCCACGAGCCAGCTCACGCCTGCATGCACACAGACAGACTCCGGCTCACCGGTGATCGCTCTTCTCCTGGAGGGATGTGGGAATGGAGTGCAAAACCACGGTGACTGAAGTCTGGAAGCAGGTAAGAAGCAGGCCATGGAAGGCAAAGTTTTTTGTCTCACAGTCTTCCTTCCACCATGTTTTCCCCTGGACTTGGTGTCGGGGACTCTCAACCTTCACAACGTATTGGCATGGAATACATGTCTCTATCAGTTATGTCCCTTAATTCCCACTTTGGGATCTGTCTTGGAGTTTACTCCAGCTTACTCATCATTTCCAAATTAGCTGAACTTGATTGAGCCAGATCAGAACGCAGCTCTCATGCACCAAGGCAAGGAAAAATTGCTTGCTGCACTCCCTCCTTTGTAAACCCATGCTTTAATAGAACGCTGCTCTGTGCATCTGAGCAGAGCAGAGGCCATGTCTCTGCTGATGCTTACAGCAGAGTTTAATAGGGCAAAAACATCCACAAAGCTGGAAGGATGTGAGTGGTTCAGTTGCAATTATTGTGTCAAGTCTTCTTTGCCTTGCCCTGTGTCCAGACAATACCCTAATGAAAGTGACACTGACTGGCAGGGGGGACATATGGCTCTGTTGCTCAAAGAAAAGCAAACTAGTGGCATTCATGTGGGTTCACATGGGTTTAAACAGAATCAAGCATGGGACCAGTGAAGGTGTGTGCATTTGCTTTGTGCTCAATGTAAATGAATGAGGAAGAGTTGTTCATAGATGGGGCTCAGAACTATTGAGCTAAAAAACAAAGTAAGCTGACCTGCATGTTTTCTTTGCCTCCGGATGCCAAGAAATCTTGTTTGAAGATCTGCAGAAACAAGCCTGTTTTTTTCCCCCTCTCTTTCAGGGAGTTGGAAACACTGCACACAACTTTATATTATTTGCTGTGTCCTCATTTTTGTTTCTCTTCCGATTTCTTGTTTCGTATTTCACACTTCTAAATTGCCACAATTGTTCCCTAATTTCTTTTTTATCTTCCAGCAACTTTCAGCAAAATAAAATAAGATAAAGAAGCCCCCAAATATTCTACAGACTAACTTTGCTCAGTATTGCAGCCTCAGACTCCTGCCCTGATGGCAACTCAAGCTGGTTTGCTTTATTTAAACCTACTCCCCTGCACATGTGATTTAGCTTCATAGATGCCCAGAGTCTATTTACCTCCTGGCTTGTTTATCCTGAAATGGCCAATAGAAACTGCTCACATTTTTGTCTTGATAAGAATCCAATCACGGAAATTGATTGAACTTCTTCTTTGAGCTTTTCTCTTGCATTTACACTTTTCAACCAGCTTGAATTGTTTAATCTGCAGTTAATTTAGAGACATACAGCCATGGCTGTGATATATCAGGAGATCAAGATAAATGGCTGGAGTGTTTTTATGAGCAAAAATCTCTCTAGATTCCAGTACATAAATCATTTGTTGTGAAATCGCTCATTGTCTTTAGGCAATGTCATAGTGAAAAATTCAATCTATTCATGAGCAGAAAGTCAAGGGATTAGGGATGGTTTGAAGGGAAAGAATCCACATTAAAAAAAAATAAAAAAATAAGAAGAAAGATTTATCTTTTAATACTTGCTAACATAGCTTTTCTGCCCTTGTTTTGCAGTGTGGACTCTTGAATTCAATTTCACAGTCTTTGTCCACAGAATCTAGTGAAAAGGAAGCAATGAAGATGTCCCCAGGGGAAGAGAGGGTGGCTTTGCTTGTATTAATTTTAGGAACATTTTCTGAGGAAAGCTAGAAGGAGGCCTAGTGATGGTTTCTTACTGAGGGCCAGATCAGGATCCCTGTGCTTGCAGTGAGAAATTATTTATTATAGGCTGGGCTATTTCTGCAGAGGTCAGGCAATGACTGGGAAAAGACTCCAAAGCCTTAGTGTGCATCAGCTTCTCCAGATCTTTACCTTTTCCTCCATTACACAGATTATCTTCTTCCACTTGTGTTACAACCTCCCATGCTCACACTTAGACCACTTTGTGGAGGTGATGGACCATTTTCAGGATGCAGAGGGGCTGTTTGCTGGAGGACAACTGGAAAACTGAAGGTTTTATGTTCACTGCTGCAGGAGATGCAAACAGCTTAGCAAAGTGGGTGCATGGATGAATGGAGGAGAATAGGCCAAAAAATAAAATCCCCTCATAAGAAAGTTAAGGATAGAGATGATTCACTCAGAAATTCTATGTCTGAATGATTTACAGAAGTTTTCACCTAAATCCAGATTTCCCATTAGGTGTTCTTAATAGTGAGTTAAAAAAGAAAACTTGTATCTATTGCTGAGGATGTCAAAATGTGGAACTGACCTGGCTCTGTGGACCTGGAGCTTGCTAGGGAACTGGTCCAGAAAATGTTGCATGAGACAGAGCCTTAATGATTTACAAATCTTTTCCCAAGAGACAGAAAGAACCTGTGGAGTGAGGAGGTGAGGGGAGAGCCATGTAGCATCGAGGCCATCTGAAGATTTTTGTGTATATTTCAGTGGCCTAAATTCCATCTAAGCCTTTATGCCTTTCTTATTGGTTTGCTCTTGGGCTTCATATATCCTCTGTCAATAGGAGAACATTAGCTAGCCTTAGGGACTTAGAGATTTAGGTAGTATTTAGGCCATCTGAACACATCCCTTTGAGCCTTTGTGCTCATTCTATAGGCCCCGTTCTCTCTGTGTGTCCTTTATTCAGACAGGTTAATGGAGATATTTCCTATCTGCCCTTGCCTTTCCTCCCTTCCTTCCCACTCCCCCATCCTCAGCTTTGTATCAGAGTCTGGAATTATCTGCAGACGTGGCAAAAGAGTGCTATTTATCACCTCAAATCCATGGTCTCACGGAAAAGAAGGTTTATTCATCCTGAATAATTCAGCCCCTGGAGTCTTACAAACATTGAAGTTTTGATAGTTCGTACTTGGAACAGCCGAGCAAATTTCTGCCAAGCAAAGCAGCAGTATTCCCTTGCACAGGGTGAAAATCCCAACTTAAAGGAGCAAGGTGGTGGTAAGGGAAGTCACTTGGCAACCAAGATCCCCACAAAAAGGCACCTACTCTTTTTATCTTTGCCTTGCATGACCATCACCCAAGTGACTTCCCTGACCATGAAGTGTCCCTGCCCAACACTGCACAAACCAAAGAAGCTGCCTGGCTAACTGCAGGCAATGGCAAATGCAAGTGGGAGCCTGAAGCCAGCTAATTTCAGGCTAACCTAAGGCAACAGTCAATGTGACTGCTCTGCTCTCCAGCTGCTTCCCAACTTTAATCCATTTAATTTGGCAAAGTGATGCTAATGAGATTTCATTGTCAGGAGGGCCTAGATACAGGACGGCGGGTCTGGATGGTGGATGCTGAGGCAGGTGCCTAAGCTCCTTGGGAAATGCAAGTGTAACAAAGTGTTTCAAAATATTCCACAGTTGTCAGCTTCCAGAGGAAGCTTTTGCAGATGTGTTTATTATGCGGGTACATGGTTATTAAGCTGGGATTTTATGGCTACTTCAGCAGATACAAAGTGCAACAAGTTTCCATGGCTAATAAGTAATGAATGTCTCTTGGCACTACTTCGCCTGGCCACCCCTCAGACCAGATCTATTCTTGGTTTGAAGACTCTGGAAACAAAACTGTTGACAAAAAACAAAAACAAAAACAACGATTCATGATTTAAATAAACTAACTGCCTTCTCTGGCCATTTTCTGAACCCAGTCTAGAATGAAGGGATCAATGAGTGCTGAGACTGGGTTACACAAGCTGCTCCTCGTGGTATTCAGACAACATCTGAGAGTGACGAAATGGTCTGGAGAACTAGAACATGTCAAACTAGCCAGAATCCAATTGTGGAGATGGAGAAATATGAGCCTGGAAGAAACTTGGAAAAATTCTTTTTTTTTTTTTTTTCTTTTCCATTTAAAGGAGGTTGCTTCAAGCATGCTATGGACACGTCTGGTGGGTATTTGTTTATTCCATGCTTAAAAGCCTTCCTGACCTCCTTACATATTTGCTTGATTACTTCACCATCTTCAAAATTGTAGCTTTTTTCCTGCATCTGACGTTAATTTGATTTGTTATTATTCTTCCCCAGTATGTAAAATTGAACAAAATCTTCTGTCTAACAATCTCTTCTATACTGAAAGTCTGTTATCATGTTCCTAATTTAGTTTTCTCATTTTTTGGGGCTGAACAAACCCGATTCTTTCAGTCTTTCTCAGATCACATTTTCAAAACATCTAATCACTCTTGTTGTTCTCTTCTGGACTCATTCCAGTTTGTCTGCATCTTCCTTGTGGGTTGGTACCCAAAAGCACAATATTCCAGCTGAGATCTGACCAGCAACAAACAGAGTAGAATGATTACCTCCCGTGCCTTTCATACGACACTCCTGCTAATATTATTCTGAAAGGAGATTTGGCTACTTCTTTTATTTTTTCCTGCAAGGACACCATGTTGTTGTCCTGCACTGGGTTTTTGATGCACACAAAATCCCAGATCTCATCCAGCAGAGCTGCCATGTAACCATCTCTTCCCTGTTTTGTGGGAGCCAACCTGCAGCCGTGGGTCTCTCACTCCTCCCAACTCAACAAAAGGCAGCCAGGATGCCACTGCACAGACCATGATGTGTGAACAACTGCTTTTACATGTCTCTGCTTACAGTGTGCATTCTAAAACTGTTTTCCCTTTTTATTAGCTTTAGTGGTGCAAACAGCTCCGTTCTCCTTGGAGGATCCTCTGGTCTCTCTCCTCACCAGCTTCTGTCTTTGCTGTGTTCCTTCTTAAGAAGATGGTAGAGCAGGGAGAAAAGGTACACAAATTTCACAGCTAATAGAGAGTTTTCTTGCCAGATTGCCTTTGATCCTGAGAGTGACACACAGTATCTGTCCCAAGGCCACATTCTGAAACAATTTTAACAAGGAAACAGCAAGATCTGAATATAGTGACACTAGACCTTGTCTGACAAAAACATCAATATTGGTGCATAATTAATGCAAGGATCTACGGTAACGTGGACTGAATAGGGACAGAGTACTTTCAAAAATCAATTTGCTACCTGAATTACAAACACTAGCAATTAAACCTGACAGGGCAAAACTGAAACAGGGGGAAAAAAATGGAGAGGGAAAAGGAAAAGGAAAAGTAAAGTCTACAGCCAGTATGCTGGAACACAGTGCTGGACCATCCTACTTGTTCTGGTCCAGTGGCAGGAGGAACTTCCTTCCAGTAGTTGAAGGAAGCATATAAACAGGAGGGGGAACAGCTGTTTACAAAGGTAGATAGTGATAGGACAAGGGAGAATGGTTTTAAACTGAGACAGGGGAGATTTAGGTTAGATATTAGGAGGAAGTTTTTCACTCAGAGGGTGGTGAGGCACTGGAACAGGTTGCCCAAGGAGGTTGTGGATGCCCCATCCCTGCAGGCATTCAAGGCCAGGCTGGATGTGGCTCTGGGCAGCCTGGGCTGCTGGTTGGTGACCCTGCACATAGCAGGGGGTTGGAACTACATGATCATTGTGGTCCTTTTCAACCCTGGCCATTCTGTGATTCTATGAACTCCATTCACCCAGGCAAGGTTGAAGCAGTAGGGTGTGATTCTCATGGTTTTCCCTCTGCTTTTCCTCCAGTTTGACAGAAGCACCATGAACTGTGGTCAGACCCATGGCACACCCCTGGTGTTCATGTTGATATTCAGCCCAAGGCTTATGCCTCCAGCTCACTTCTCTCACTGGACAATGACATCTTGTAGCCCAAATCATTTTATTTGGGGCGCCTTATCAGTCTTCCCACAGCAATTCTGGCACAGGAAAGGACTCAAGGAACCCCCACAGCAAACTGTACCCTTCCTTTCTGTGTGCCTAAGGGACGACCCAACACATGGCTGGGGGGATCGTTATCTTTGTCCATCAAACAATGCATCAAGTTATAAAATCCCCACCCTGGAGATTGACTGCATCTGAGCAATATATGTCCTCTTCTCCTCTTAACACCTTTGCATCAAGCCATGCTGAGGAATGTGGCATCTTGTTCAAGTGCTTCCTGTGAAACTCAGTGACTGCAAGTGGTCCAGTCAGAAAAGCAAGACTCCCACCTGGACAAGCAGAGCTTCCCCACGCTAAACCACAGCTGGCAGCTCCCTCCATGCACCAGGACACCTTCCTTTCACTGTTTGCTCTGTGCAGGAAGAGTTTCAGCAGGTTCATGCCAAGTTTGCTGCTGCAAGTCAAATAGCAGCAGCATTTGCCTTTTCTTAACTCCTTTCTGATGAAATTCTTTTTTGCAAAAGCTGATGTCCCATCCTCTCTGTTTAACCCTCTCAGTGCCACAGCAAATGAGCAGAGCAGGGTTGTTGGGCCCCTCTGTTCCCTTCTGCACTCTGGAGGGTCCAGAGCAGACAACCTGTTAAGGGAGGTAAATGAGGTGACAATGCTTTAGTGCTCTTTCAATTAGCCTGGCACTTGTAACCCAGCTTGCTGGGGTCAGAGCACAGCACTCAGCCGCGTGCATGATGTGCAGATGAGGCTGACAAAGCTGCATACATTTATGCTTGCACATGCTCCTTCTTTAGCCCACCCCAGCATTTCCCCATAGACCACAGAGCACACCGAGGGCACTGCAATGGTTAAGCAACTTCTTTGTCTCTCCTTGCCTCCCTGGGAGTTCAGCCACTGCCATATGTTATATTACAGATCATGAGAAATCAGACTGAGGTGGCAATTTTAACACCCTTTATTCATACATCCTATTTTTACACTGATAGATGTAAGATATGCAAAGTGTAATTCCCAGCTGAAGTAGACTCAGCACATGGTTCCTGCTGCCTCAGCCGGGATGGAGAAGGACCAGCAAGGAGAGTTGGTACCTGCAGTGGGAAAAGGCAGCTCTGCAGCCACCCGAGAGTCCCTGCTGGTGCTGTGTATCTTCCTGGTGTTCTGCAGGCACTTGGCAGCATGAGGTCTGCTGGTGGCTTCAGGTTGAATGTGGCATCTCCTGGCAGTGAGGGGTGGAAGGCACCAGCCTGATGTTATTGACAGAGGCAAAGGTGATGGCTGGTCCTCTGCCTCTGAGCAGTTTTGGACATGGAGGTGGTAGAGGTGTTTGTAGAGCAATAGGACATGAAGTGATGGGATTGTCTTCCATTTTTCTGTAGACCTTTCCGTGAGCTTTGTTTGTTTGTTCATTTATTTGCTCATTTTATGTGTTTCAAAGCCTCACATCCTTCCCCACTCTGACAAGAAACAGTCTGCATCAGCCTCCTTTCATTTGGAAATTAGGCTGGAAATGAGAGGCACGTGCCAGATGTTGGCACATAAAGCCCATGCAGGAGGCACTCAGTGTAGGAGAAGGACAGCACAGCGATTTAGAGCAGACTTGGACAGCTTTGCCAGGACAGGACAGGCTTTCTAATTTGCCTTAGGCTGCTGGGCACAAAGGAAATGGGAGGAGGAAAACAAAGGTGCTTGCCAGGCCCAGGCATGGTGTTTGGGACTTCATGCCACTGTATACATTCAGTGTACATGGGAGAAGTGTGCATCTCCTATGTGTATAGACACGTATGTCTACATTTACATTTGTAGGCACACATAAACCTGTGTGTTGTGCATTCAGAAAGACTGCGGACCCTTCAAAGCACAGAATAACAAAACCCTGTTCTTAACTTTTCCCAAAAGGTTTGCTTTTTATTTATTTTATTTTATTTTATTTTATTTTATTTTATTTTATTTTATTTTATTTTATTTTATTTTATTTTATTTTATTTTATTTTATTTTATTTTATTCAATGCACAAAGATCCCCACAGATCTCTCTCTCACATTACAGTTTCCATGATGCTCTGTGTCCGAGATGCTGCTGCTGCTGCTTTTCTTTAAGGACATGGAGTGTCAGGGCCTAAAATAACACAGCCTCAAAACTCAACCATACAAACCACCAGGAAGAGAAAAACCATTAAACATCCCTGAAAGATGGTGGTGGTTAGAAGAATTTGGTGCTCCATCTCATTAACAGCAGGGATGGATAATTAGGCTGGATAAAACAACGTAAAGCATACACCAGGGAGTCATCCTTAGAGGCAGGGAGCTGGGCTGCATGATCTAAGAGGTCATTTCCAGCTGTACCAGTGATGAACCTGATGTTTTTGAGAGCCTGTTTTCGCAGCAGTGCTCAGCTGTGGGTCAAGGGAAGGAAAACACATGATACATCTCCTGCTATCATCTGACACCTTCCACTGGCTGCTTTTTCTTTCTTCCTTCTTCTTGCAAATGGTCTCAACAAGACATCAATGGATCTTTAAGGGAATGTTGCAAGAAAAAGAGACACAAGCTCAGTGCCAATGGGAAGCAGTTGAAGCAAGCTAGGGGATTGTGTCTGGGGTGCTAATTAGGAGATATTTCCTGCCGTTTTGGTGCTGTTATTTATAGGAGTGAGTGTGATTGGGTGTGAATGAACGTGATAGGGTTGCAAGTGAGGTAGGGTGGGAACAGTGCTCCCCAGACTAGAGAAATTTGCTGGAGTATTGTGTCTGGCCATTAAAACTCAGTCGCTATGGATGTGGGCACACATACTTACATAAAGTCCTATTTGCACAGATTACAGGCATATGTGAATACACAAGCTGTGTGTATGAGCTTATATCCAGGGAGCCTTATGAAATGTGGCCTTGAAAAAACGTGACTATTTTCATTCCTGTCTTTAGCCCTTCCTCACTGGGGAGACCTGATAGCAACCTTTCAGTACATAAAGGGGGACCACAAAAGGAAAAATGGCTTCAGACTAAGTAGGGGAAAAGTTAAACTGGATTTAAGGAAGAAGTCTTCTGTGCTAATGGCAGTGAGGCACTGCACAAGTTAACTAGAGAGGTGGTGGATGCCTCATTCTTGTGGACACCCAACTTCAGGCTGCTGGGGCTCTGAGCACTGATGGAGTGTGGGTGTCTCTGTGCACTGCAGGGAGTGAGACCAGACGATTTTGAGTGTCCCTTCCAACTCAAATGATTCTGTGAAGCATTGGTCCCCTTTTAACATGAGACATAACCCACTTCATATCCTTTCCAAGGAGCACAGACTCTGCATCTGTTATGCTTCCAACCCAGCAGCCTGCCTGGTGCAGAGCACCCTGCACACTGAGCAAGGGGCCGGGTCTGCACGCCTTGTGCAGGCTGCTTGGCGGGGCTGGGAGAAGGCAGATGGCAACGTGTGCCTCCACGGAGGTCATAAATCCATGCTGAACAGGGCTTGCCACTTGGAACGACACCCTGTTCCTGAGGCTGACAATTTATTTGCTGCATTTTATGCATTCCTGATGTTGCTGGCATAGTTAAACCCGTGTGGGCTGGTGCTATTGTGAAGTACCCCATTGGTTTGCAGTTAAATTGGGGTTCTGATCTAAAAAGAGATTGTGCAGAAGCAGCCTGTATTGCTCATCAGATCCGCTCCTTCTGGATGTTCACAGCCATCGCAGTTTTTGCTGCTAATTAATATAAGCACAGAGTGCTTTTGATTCCCTGTAGCGCTATGGAGCTGCCATTGTGATGGGAGCATGAGCTGGCATCCCATCTGCCCCATTTTCCCAAAACCTTGTTTGGAGGTATAAAATCTGGCTCAGAACGACTTACCTGAGGACAGCAGAGCTCGAAGGATGCAGTGGGGGTTGGGGGAGGGCAGCTTTTAATCTGTGGCTTTTTATGAATGATGAACATGCGCAAAGCAGGAAAAAACTTTGCTGTTGTTTAGACCTCAAAAGCTTAAGTCATTTGCAAGAGGAGGCTGTCCTACCCCACCTCCAGCCTGAAGAAACCAATTTAGGAAAAGAATTGCATGTGCAATTGTGTACTGCAGCAAGGGTAATGAAGAGAGGTGAGTGTTAGAGGGCAGGCTGAGGGGCTGCAGTCTCAGCTCAGCACAGCTGTGTGCAGCAGCACAGCAGGTCAGCCCAGCACCCTGAGGGAGATGTGGGGGAAATGGCTTTTTGTTTTTATCTGAGCCTGAGTTGTCAGCTCTGACTGACAAATGATTCCTTATTAATACCAGAGAGCATAAAGTGAGTATCCATTTAGGTAAAATAATGCTGCTGGAAGGAGGCTTGATGTGTTGTCACTCTAATAGAAATACTAGGAACTTCCATTTCTTGCTCACGGGTAAGTCTTATGCCAAAAGAACAACAAAAAGGCAGCAGCTGAATGACAGCCCCTCTCCTAGGGAGGGATCCAGCTGTCCCTTGATTGCAGTATGTGGGACTTACCCAGAGGTACCTGGGTTCTTCAGGGCTGTTGTCCAGAATGCAGGGATGCTTACTGGCACCCTGAACAGTCCCCGTGCATTGTGTCCTGTAAAGCCATTCACAGATCCACAATGGAGCGTGTAAAACATGATTCCTTGTCCTGTTCTCCTGCTAACAAAAGAGACTCAAGACTCCTTCACCTGCATAGTGCTAAGTGAGCCAACAAGCACTTCGAGCAGGACTTGGCATCCTGGAGGATCTTTTTATTTTTGAGGCCCAGATTGCCAGGTGTTTTCTCACACCCAATGCCATGAGCCCTGCAGGGGGAAAAGCAGCAATGCTTGACTTCCTCCAGCCTTTTGGAGAACCCAGGAGGCATCCTCATGACCCTGGCCCCTTATACAGCCAGAGCGGAGGTGCTTCTTGCTGATTAGCAACCAGATTTTGGCAGTTATGTGAGTTTTTTTTGGATACAATTACTTGTCTTCCTTTATGAAAGGAAGAGGCAGATTGGTAGCCTCAACATTTTGCTTCATGGAGGGTTTCCCATCCTTTTCTCCCTCTCCTCCTTTCCATTTTCATTTTCTCTCTGAGTCAAGCTACACTTCCTCATCAAAGGAGCTCTAATGGGATCACACATTTGACCAGCAGCCAGGGAAATTTCCAGTAACCTCCAAAACCCTAAACATTCCATTTTGGAGGATTACAGGGAAAATGTTTCATCTTTCTGATAGAGAAGCACCAAAAAATTGAGAGCCGCCAGCTCATCTTGTGCTGCTCCGATGGAAGGAGCCTGAGCAGGTTATTTTTAGGTTACAAAGCTGTATTTTGCTAAGATAAAAGCCGGGGCTCTTTCAAAGCAAAAGCCTTTAAGTGTGAAATCCATCAAGTCCATTTTCCCAGGGAGCACTGAGATGTTGTTGGGCCGAGGCAACGGAAAGCTGATGGGTGAATGTCACTCCCTACTCTACAAAGCTTTGAGGCTTTCTCTCTGTACCCATTTGGGCACTCATTTAGGCAAAACCCTTCTTTAAATTGGGCTCCAACTCTTCCACATGTGCTGTGGACACGGGGTCATCACATGGTGGCAGCCAAACATCCAAGTGGTCTGGGAACTTCTGCTTGCTGCTTGGCAGGAGGGAGATGCACACATATAGGCAGGGATCTCCTCAACAATAGATTCCTGGTTAAACTTGAGTATGCACACGTGCAAAAGGAGCTGTGTAATCCCTGTAAGTGTAATTCTATGATGGATATGTTAATACAGAACAGGGATGTCAGGGCAGGCAGAGATGCGGGGAGAGATAGTTCTATATTGGGGCTGTATGAGTACGTGCAGTTAATAGCTAACCTGAGAGAACTCAAATTAGCTTACGTGGGAATTTTTTTTTTTTTTTTCTCCAAGAAAAGCTCAATTTTGACAAGTTTTTCAATGCACCAACACTAAAAATATAACTTTCCAAAAACATTTTGAAATTGACAGAAGTGTCCCAGTTAGGTACTTTGTGGGAAAAAAAAAAAAAGTATTTGCCTTTTTTTTTTCTCATTTTGGGGACGGCAATGAGAGCCATAAAACAAATATCTGCTTCTAAGACAATCTGACCCTGTTCACAAACAGGCTCAAATGTTCACAGGATCATTAAGGCTGGAAAAGAGTGCTAAGATCTCCATGTCTGATCGCTAACTCACCCTTCCCAACCACCTCTCTTGAACAACTCCAGGAACAGTGACTCCACCACCTCCCTGGGCAGCCTGTGCCAATGTGTTACCATTCCTTCTGAGATGTTTCTTCCTAACATCAGTTGGACTTGAACCTAAATTTATTCATGTTGGCACTGAAAGACATCACTCTACTCCTGCATCAGAAACTCTCACAGCACAGACCGACCCCTTTATGATTAGCTCTGCCCTTTAATTGTCCTATGCCTCGATTTGCCCTTGGGTAAAGATAAAGATAAGCTTCTTCTGGAGACAGTTTCATTGTATTCCTCTCCATCTTCCCATGTGGGTGCAGGATGGGAGCTCAGCCTGGCTGAGATCTGCTCCCAGCTCCAACACATCGCGTGCACTGCTTGGGACCGCAGGCGTTCTGCTGACAGAGCTCTCAGCCTTTACGTAAAAGTAACATATGTGACATTTGCATTCTCTCTCTTATTATAAGGCTTTGTGCTTATGTGAAGATGTCAAGACACTTTATAAATATTAATTAATGTGTGCTAACGGCACCTTGGTGTTCGATAGATAAAGGAGGCTGAACTGGGGGGAAAGCAAATGGCGAAGTGGGGCACAGAGCTGGAGGAGAGCCCCAAGCCTGCAGTTCCCAAAGTGCCACTCCAGACCCAGAGCCAGGAATGAACGAATCCGTTGTGTGACGTGAGTGAAATGCAAACACCTCAGGTAACTGCGCGTGCCCTGGGAAAGCAAAGAAAATAAAGAAATTGCAGTGATCTAATTATTTAACCCTCAGTCAGAAAGAGAAAAGAGAAAATATTTTTTTTCCTATGGAAATGTAATTATTGTTTATTCAGTTGAACTGATTTCATTTCTAAATGAAGGTCACCGTTCTCTGCCCAGGAGGAAAAAATCCTTCCAGAAATGGAGTTGAAAACCAGCAAATTACAGAAAGCAGATGAAGTTCTCATCTGACTTAAGCTTCAAGGATGGGATTTTCAAAGATAACTAAGGGATTTAGCAGTCTGATTTCCCAATTTGAAGCCCAATTGTCCTTGAATGAGAACTCCCCAGACAGACGTGGTCCAGGGGGAAATAGATCTATTGGAAATCAAAAAATAAAAGGTGCCAACTCTACAAATAGGCCTTTAGAAAAAAATATCCTCTGAGTAATGAGGACTTTCAAGAAGCTATGTGATGTTACACAGGCAGCATAAAACCCGCAAGAAAGTTATTTTAAAACATCTGTGCTCAAGGATGAGCTAAAAGGGGGGGCTGGGATGCTGCTCTCTTTAGCTGACAACAGCCAATAATTCTAATGTGTTAAAAGATCCTGAGACATCTGTCAAAGTTATTGCTAACCTTGCTTTGGGGAAAATTCTGCCATCATTGACAGGCTAGAACGGAGTGTCCAAGGCCATGCTTGCAGGAAGGCTGCCCACACATTTAGGGGGCTCTCCAAAGAAGTCTCACTGAGGTTGTTAGAATAAAGTCAATATTTTCTCTTCTAGCTACAGTAATATTTGTGGTGGCCACAGCTGAAATTTCTGACTCTTTGATGACTGGTGTTTTATGTGGAAGTTATAGTTATGTGGGAGTATTCTCATCTTGTAAGTCACTGAAGACAAAATACAGAAGTCAGGAACTTCAGCCTGGATTGAACCAAATGTCTGCGCTTCCATCTCTGATGTAATCCTGCCAGAGACTTATCAGAATGGAGCAATCTGGTCGTGCTGCTTCCCCAGGGACTCTTCTTGTCCCAACTGTCTGCTCCGAGTTGTTGTAGGCTACTGCTTTGAAAATACTAAATCATGGCTTGAAGCAGTGATTGAGCACCTGGTGGGAAGGCAGGGCCAACCCAGCTGGGAGCTCAGGTGTATGCAATGAGGACCCTCCCCTTCCCAGACCTCATTTCAGGGTTGGCAGTGAGAGTAGGGGTATTCTGCTGGAGGTTCCTGTGTGCCTGAGGCCTTCTGAAGGTTAGTGGCTTCTTTATTTCTGTGACTACAGCTGTTGTGTTTGAGCACATCCTCGTTTGTTGTTGCTTAGGCCTTGCTGCTCTGCTGTCATTACTGTGCTTTGCTTTCCATTGCATTACAACAAGGTGTAGGCTTCTGGACCATTAGCCATCAACAGATGTGATTTCTGCCCATCCTCCATTTGAAGCCACACAAACCTGCAGTGCTCACGATGTACTGTAGCAAGGAGTGCCACAGCTCAGCTACGTACTGTGCAAAGAAAATGTCCTTCTAGTTTGTTTCCATCTTCTATTGATTTCAGAACAAAAACAATAAACCAGCAATGAGAAACTGATTCTTCTCCTTCTCCTTGCTGCTCACTGTCCCTAGATGTCTTTTCTGTCAGTGAGATCACGTTCAAATTTGGCTTTACCTGCCAGCCACTTTACCTTCCTTGCTGATGCTCTGTGCACACTCTGTAGGTGCAGGCTGTCCCAAGCTTTTCCTTGGCTCTTCCAGACAAAACTGCATTTAGGTGAGATTGCACTCATTGTAGCTCTGTTTTTTTTCCAAATTGCCCTCTTAAAAGTCATACTTGTTTAAATCTATTATGTGAGTAGCCAGGGATGTTTGTGTGCCAGGTTAACGCTCAGCTGATTGCTATTATGATGTTCTCCTTACATCTCCTCTTCAGTTCTCTCTTCACCTTAGTGCTTGGGGGCTGTCCTGGAGGCAGGATGAGCCAACAGAGCCAGTCCACAGGGACAGCAGCTTTTGGAGATATTGATCATTTTTTTTCCTTCTGGAGAGGGGTGTGTGGACAAGAAGTATCCAATACTGGTGCTGGGTGTCTGGGGAAGGCAAATGTGCTGAACATCCTGCTCTAGTGACTGCCAAGCAGTGCTGCTCTATGTGAATATCCCTTCTTCCTTTCTCATCATCCACTGCCTTCGTGTGGATCTGTGCCTGCTCCTGAGACGCGGCTTTGCTCTGCAAGCACGAAGCTTTGTAATTACATTGGGAATTCTCATTCCAAATGGGAGGAGGAAGAGAGGGAGGGTAGGGAGCAACTGCCAAGTTTATTAACTTGGAGTTTATTTTTTTTCCCCACTATAGATGACAATTTACATGAGAGTCCCTTTCGTACATTCATTACTGGAGATTTTATAGCCTAATGAATGTGACTCATCTGTGTAATCGCATTGTTTTCCAGTGCTCCAGATGTTCTGTGGAGCACCTCTGGCTCGTGATCTCCCATTTAAACATTTCTTGTAAACACCAAAAGCTGTTTGTTTGTTTCAATGTTCCATCACATCCCATTACCCAGTGAAGGTGAAAGATTGAAATGCACTGTTGTCTTGCCAAGAGATTTTTTTTTCTCCTCCTTTCTCCCTCTGCTCCCCCTGATGTATCTATGTCTAGTGTCTAATTAGTATGCAATGGGATGCAGAGATTCCTCTGTTAAATATCTTGTTGCTTTCTGCTTGCCTTGATCTCTATAGGCAGCCGGATGCTACAGAGAGATCTGGGGCCTGCATGTCTCAGGTGCTGAACAATTTCAGTTCTTATTACTTCATGTGAGAGTTCAATATATCGTTGTATCAGAGATACAGTGCCATGGGATTCGTCTTACACAGTTATTCACATTGGGGAAAAACTAAATATCAGAGGCAAACACTCTGGTCCAGTTGCCATGAATACTTGCTGCAGTGACACTGGAGATTATCTAGAGGCTATTTTCAATCCTGCTGGTCAGTCAAGCCAGCTTAATTCTGCGAGAGCTACTCTTAACACTGAAGCAGATATGACTTAACACCTCTAGATGGATGTAGCAGGTTGAGTTGTAATCCGGATACATATAATGGCAAGAAAATTTTGAGCATAAGCTAACAGTAAGTCATAGCAGGGTGATCTAGCGGATTTTGGAAACAAAGAAGTTTCTGTTGTTTTTTCAGGTTAGAGCAGTGTGCTTCCACTGCTGCCGAAGTTCTAATTTAATTTTTAATTTATTCAGTTTTAATTTGATGCCCTTCATGGGTGTGGGCCTGCTAGAAGCCTGGTCTGTGGATAAACTTGGGATTTTGCAATTATGGGAAACCATTTCTAATTCTACGGGACTTGATGCAGGAGGTTTAGGCTGGCGAAAGACTTGCATTATAATCACCATAGTATTGAAGATCTCCTGTGGTCTGTAAGTACCTAAAGACCCTGGAGCCTGGTATGATGTGGCACTGAGAGACGTGGTTAGCAGTGTGGTGGTGCTGGGCTGATGGTTGGGCTTGGTGTTCTTAGTGAGTCTTTTCCAAGCTTAATAATTCTGTGATGTATGAAGATACAAATGGTGAAGTCTAATAATGAAAACAAATTTTTGTGGCGAATTGAAATGTAATTGGGAGTAGAAAATGCTTTGAAACAACAGACCAACCTGGGAAAGACCACTAGGGGAAAGGGAGTCACCAAAATCAGAGCCCAGAAAGCACCAGGAGTAAAATGAAATGGTTATTTCAGTGAAGCACTGAATAGAGAAGCTTAAATACTTCAAAACCATTATCAACATATTAGGGATGAGAGATTGATTTTTGTCTTATGTTCTTCTGAGTAAAAATTATGAAAACTAATAACAAGTCTGAAGTACAGCAAAGCTGCACCGCTTGCTTCAGTCTTAACAGATAAAGCTTAGAGGATTGCAGGAGATTAAAGGCTGATGAAATGAGTCTTTGGGGTCTGTCAGATGTGGAGTTCAGGAGCCATCCGAGCTCTTCGTTGCTTGAGCATCATGCTGCTTTCAACAGGGAGAACGTGGATTAGAAACCTTGGGGAATGGTGTATGTGCTGGATGATCCTTGAGGAATTGCCAAGTAGGGAAAGGTGGGGAGTTCTGGGAATCTGATGCCTCACATGTATGTTAGAAAAAAAGGACTGTGCAGGAACTTGGCGGATTAAACGAAGGAGACGGCTGAACAGATCTATGTGTGTCTGAGAAGGAAACTGAGAGGCTCTTCCCTGCAGGAGCTGTGAGAATCATCTCTCTGCCTGCTGAGGTGGTTCCCAGAGCCTGATGCATCAATGGCAGCTGTGATCTTCAGTGGCGGTTTTGTTAATAACATGTCAACATAAATGCTTATGATACAAGGCTTTGTTTTGATTTTCATACCCATATATTAAAGCAGGGGGTGACATATAAAAATGAAGATATATCTGCTTCAAGTGCTTCATACAGAGGCAATGTTAAATGCTATTTGAGTTCTACCCTTTCAAATTACTTTTTTTTAGAGGTGGAAAGGAAATAATTTTAGATTTTTTTTTTCCAAAAGAAGTCTTCTAAAAAAAAAAAAACATACTCTGTGGTTATTCAGTGCACTATTCCTGATGAATTGCATGTACTTTCTTCCAGTTTTGATCTTTTAAGAATAACTGATCTGCATAAAACATTGTTAATGGTGTCACTTCAGCCTCCAAAAAACTGAAACATTCTGTTCTGATAAAGTTGAACCCTATTGAGAACATTTCATTTCAGTTTGAGTTCTTAAAAAAAAATAAAAAATAAAAAAAAAGAAAGAAAAAAATAAAAATCATTCAAATTGACGTGTTCCTCAGGATAGTTTGATTTCAATAAAATGCCATTTTTCTGTCAGAAGAAAATATTCCAGCAGAACATCTTTCAACCTCCAGTTATGAGTTATAGCGCATATATTCAGAGTTATTAAAATTGTATCTGTTGTTACACTTCAATCATTTCTTCTAATTTCATCCAACTTTCCTGAGGTACTTCAGACGTTAAATGAGTGGAGACAATCTCCCACCTATTTCTTCTAAAACTTTTAATCAAGTAAATCCTGTTTCTATATCCAGATCCTGGTTTTATGCTATGTTCACGTAGTTCAGATGCTATAGTTACCAGATACTGGAATGGTGTTCTGTATTATTTCTAGAACTGTAGGACCCAGTTAAAGTCAGGCCCTGTTTTGAATCCAGTGAAGTCAAAAGGTCGGAGGAAGGAAGCATTGCCATCATCATTGGGTGTGGGAAACCGAGGCACTGGGGGATGCCAAGACTAGAAATCATCTATCCTAATTCTAGCTATCCAAGAGGTATCAAGGTTAATTTAGTCACTTAGTATTAAGCAGAGAAACATCTCCAGAGTGTGAAGTGTTCCTTGTGTCTCAGTCAGGGAGCTCAGAGTGGGGTGAAACTCTTGGCAGAGCTCTCTCCCATATTCTATTGACTGTAGCAGGAGCCTGGGCAAGTACTTCATTCTAAACACTTGGTGTACTTTATGTCAGACAAAAACAGATCTACGCTTCTGTGATAAGCCTTGGAAAATCTGCAGTAGAGTCAGAAACTGTACAAATACCTCCTGAATTCAAGGCTAGTGCTTTAGTCATAAGATGGTACTTCCTCTCATAATCCTGACTCTATTTTTTTTCAATAATTTGGGATATTTCCTTCAAAGAACAGTGGGATGCTTGTAGAATGCTGAAAAGCAATTGTTTAGTTGGGCAGCTGGATTGTACTCACCACTTCTGCAATCCAGACTTCTGAAACCATGTGAACTTTTGCAGATGCTCTTGAGTGGTGCCGGAGGGTAGATTTCCTTCTCAGAGAAATGATCTGAGAGCAGAAAGCATTTTACACTGGAGGAAGCAACATATGCCACCACAACCAAGGAATAATGAGGAAAAATAGCAGGGGAAAAACAAGCTTTTCTTGCAGTGGTAAGAATGTTATTGCCTGAACAGGAGAAAGCCAAATCAAAGACACCTCACCAACAAATCTTATGATATATATGGCTGGATAATCCACTTTCGCTGCAACTCCTTCCTGTATAAGTTTACATGAAGGCCCTGCAAGTAGATGTGAAGGAATGGATGACAAATCTCTCCAATCAATTCTCTTTTGCAAAACAATTGCCAATTATTTCAGAATATCCAGAATCTGGTCTTATGTACGTGGGAAGGGTTTCTCCGCTCTCTCTGCAGTGACTCATTGCTGGGGAGGAAGGTGGGATCTGCAGGGCAGAAGCACACCGTGGTCAAAGAGGAGTAAAGGGAATCCTAGAATTATTTAGTGGCTTGGGTTGGAAGGGACCTCAAAGGTTGGGGTTCAAACCCATGTCATGGGCAGGGTTGCCAACCACTGCATCTGGCACTGGATGTGGAACATCTACAAGAGGATTGTATTCTCGTGTTCTCCTCAGGATGGTTGGAATGAGACCCAGACGTACTTAGGGAACATGAAACAGCCCAAATCTCCTCATCTTGCGTGTTTATTTTGTGTATTCAAGCACCATCTCAAGGATGCAATTCTTATCGCAACCACTTCGCAGTGTGAGGGACTCACCATTCTCAACAAAAGAGTTTTCATCCTCAAAAGACAAGACAAACAACACAAAGAATGATTTCTCAAGCATCCTGTAGCAGAGCAGTGGCATAGCCACCCTGCTGTGCCAGGCTCAGGGACTGGTGTGCCTTTTCATCAGGCTGAGCTGTCCTCTCAGAGGAAAAAGTGATTCATAACTGAGACAAGTTACTGCTTAGTGCACATTGGTGAGATATGATTTTACAGCGCTGTTCATCTTGATTGCCTCTTGCTATAATTTTCAGTCCTCTCTCTCAGCTGGTGCCTTGCTTACATGATATGTGGAAATACTAAATTAGTTTCCTTTACTGGAAATTATGTTCTATTAAACCATTGTCATAGCTACTAAGAGACCTCTCAGGCTCCTGGTAGACGTTGTTTTAGAAACATCTGACAAATCCTATGGCACTCTTACGGAGAGTTCAAAGCAAAGGCATCGTAAGCTTGGGCAATTACAGATTAAGTGGTTTATTATTGCAGAGAACAGAACAGGGAAAGGACAACGTGCTGGATATCTGCGGCCTTCCCCAGGTTGTACTTTGCTAGGCTCTTTGTGTCTGAACAATTGTCCTTTGCCTTTTACATCCATCTGCAATATTAAAACACTTAATATGGGTAGTAATTATTTGAGCTGATGATGCTTTTACTTTGAACTCCTTGCTGGAGAGCCGAAGGATTTGTTAGATATTGCAATGATATGGAGTGGTTTGAGGGACATTACTTTCACCCCCTATAGAGCACCTGCAAGACAGAACATAATTGGACCACAAACTTTGAACTTGCTGAGGTTTTTCATCTTACTTTTTGTGTGCACAAGTGGAGATGAGATACCGGATCACTTCACCCGTGATGATAGAGAACAATAATAACATTAATTCTTAGTTGCCACAAATAATTTTTACACGTCAGTCTCAAAGACTTTTCAAATGGTTGAGGGGCATTATTTTTTTTGGGGGGGGGGTTGATCTAAAGTTTTAAAGAAATGGTAACTTTGGAAAAAGGCTTTCATGTTGGGCTAGAACAGCAATGAAGTTGTGATGAACTTGGTGAATAGTTCTCATCCACCCCCGAGCTGTTTGAAAAAAAAAGAAAAGTGAAGGGAAAATAAAAAGTGGACAGATGTTCTGAAGCAAAGAGAAAGCATTCTTTGAGACATTGTGAAGACATTTTCAAAACATAACACCTCAATCATCTAAAATGGATCATTCTTCTACAGAGTTATGAACATGCTGAACAAAAGACAAGAAAAAAAGTTGTGGTTCCCCCCCCCCCCCTCAAGAATTAAGTGTTCTGGAAATGGAATGTAAAATTTAATCTGTGTTTAAATGACATGATTTCATAAAAGCATTTCTCACTCCATAGGTTCCCCCTCCCACTGTTTTTTACTTTTCATCAAATACATTTGAAAGAAGAAAAAAAAAAATCAAAACTTGTTTGGTTTGACAAAGACTTTCTGTGCAATCATTCTTATATGCGTTGTTTGTCTTTGCCCTCCCTGGAATGGATTTACAATTTATTCTCCCTTCCCCTCCTTTCCATTAGAGTTGCTGCAATTGTAAAAGCATTAAATTCTTATCTCTTTCCTCAAAGTGAGCAATTGGGTAGAGTGAAAACTGGAAGAGCCTTTGGAGGATAGCTGCAGAGTGAGATTTGAACTTATTTGGCATTGGAGAACCCTCATTCCAGGCCAGAGAAAGTGAGGTTTCAGGATGTCCTCAGTTCAATCATCACTTTTTTTCCCCTTTCTTTCTAATTTGATTACAAATCAAACTTATCTTGGCTCATTTGTCCTACATTTCTTAGTGATGGGGAAACCAATGCATAGAACGCAGGTGTTCTTTGATCAAGTTCTTCAGCATGGAGAGAGAAGGAAAAACTCAGCTCTATTCCAGTCCAGTCCTTGAGTTTCTCTCATGGTTTTCACCTTGCTTTTACTTTGTAACTATAAACAGCAGTTTCCATTGCTCAATGCACTGAAAACCAAAAGGATTTCATGTTGCTTAGGTAGTTCAACATCATTCTCTGAGAGTCAGGTGAGGCTGTGGGTGTTAGATTTGTTCTGGGACCATCCTGGGAGCTGGGATTCCTGAAGAGGTCATTTTCCACACCGTGCAGTATTATAACCCACACCCTGAGTACCTTCCATGGCTCAGTGAGAACTTCTCTCCAGCTGTTACGGAAGAGATGTGCCAGGTGAACTGTGAAGGAGTTGAAATGCTCCTTTTTCCAAGCTATTTGGGTCTGTAAAATTACTTGCAAGGCAGTGAAAGTCATGGGACTGAGATTCCCAACTCTGTATCAGACACAGCTCAAGGGACCCTAGAATACAGCCTATCCCTTCAGGCAGGGAGTACATACGTTACCTCTGAGAGGTACCCCATTCTCAGAAGCTCATCCAGTTAACCCTCCTGCTCTACAGAGCTCTTCTGTGGGCACTTCCCTCAGGTGAACTGAGATGGAGTTTCATCTCCTGTGCTTGATAGACCATAAACAGGGATTGAGGGAGCTAGATAAAATGCAGGCAAAGGGGAAAATAAATTCATTTCAATCTTCTGCACTAAAACAAAAAACAACAAAAAACCCCATGGACACAAATTATTAGAAAAGCAAACTTTAAATTTAAAAACAAATGAGAGAAAGTATTCACAACTTTAACTCTTTTTTTAATCGCAAATTCTATTTGTATCCTTTTCTATTAGCTCTTCTAACCTCAATTCATCCAAGTTCTTATTAAAATAGGAGACAGAGAAAGCTGTTGATTAAAGGGAGTAAGTCTCTCTACTGAGAGAAAATATTGGGTATTAAAGGATTCTAACCTGGCAGAGAGAGACAAAACAATAAACAGTGGCTGGAAGCTGAAGGAGATAAGTCTTCACATTTGAATTTGTTTTATTAAGGTTAGGACAACTAACCATTGGAAAAAACGTGCTAAGAGGAGTGATGGGTTCTTGTGCTGGGTTCTCTAACCTGAAATCTTCAGACCAGTACTGGATTCCTTTCCAGAAGTTCTGCCTCACCCTGGTACAATTTATGGACCTGAAAGTTAAAATAACGTATTGAAATTATGACTCAGAGCAGAGCTTTTTCTACAGAAATCAGTGCATTTACATCTGAATAAATGGAGAATTATGTTTTGATGAGAGAACTTGAGAGATCAGAGGATGTGACACTTAAATGCAATGCTGGATATGACATTAGGGAAGCAAACTTTACTCACCCCTGATATCTTTTGGAGGTATAAAGGTGTGAAGTGGCTCCCAGTCCAACAGAATGCCTTTAAACTAGCAGTGTCTGTGGATGGTGCAACAAACATTAGTGTGGAAGCAAATTCATTGGGAAAACTTCGTGTAGTTTAACAAAATATCTTACAGGCTGGGGGCTGTGTGTGAACTTCACTTCTGATTTATGTGAACAAAAAAAGAAGTCCATGGAGCCACCCTTGTTGTTAGTTTATGCAGAGTGTTACATTGATAGTTGCACTAAATCTTTACGGGAACATCAATGCATAGATAAATAAACTAGAAAAATAGATAGGGACTGGAAGAAATTGTGAAGCTATAGCAGTTGTTCAAAGCAAGTCCTGAGCTAACTTATTCTGTCTAGAGATGACTTCTGCTTGTGAGAAATATCGGATTCACCTCCTTTTATGTCATGCCCTCCTCTGAGCTCTCTCCTGACAGCTGCCTGGCCATCAGTTCTGCCTCAGCCTGTTGTGTTCACCTGAAAATCAGGGGTTTCTCCTCTATCCTTCACTGACCCCAGTAGAGGGAAGGAGAGGAAAAGAATAACACCACCTCTCCTTTGGTCCCTGGTTGGCCTCTGCTGTCTTCCTCTCTCTGACTTCTACTGTCAGCCTCCAAAGATGAATTAGGAAGTCTGTGAAAATCTGTTATCTGCAAAAAAGTCTTTAGGATGCAGTGTATGGGAAGGCCTCCAGGTCCCAGAGCCTGTGGGTGGTGTTCAAAGAGGTGCAAATTACTTCACAAAGTGACAGTCCACATCCAGAACATCACATAACGGTTGCACTAAGAGCTCCATATCAGAAATACTCCATGCCTTCCTAATATCTCACTGTGCTATATTGGCTATTTGTTTTCACAGATGTGATCCAGAAGACTTGGACTGAAGGGTTTTGTGGGACAGCTGTGAAAATTGTTTATAAGAATGAGAATATTGATCTACTCCTAATCAACTGGGCAGCCTAATCTAGAAGTTGGCTACCCTGCTCAGGGTAGAGGTTGAGGCTAAGTTATCCTTAAGGTCCCTTCCAACATAAACTGTTCTGTGATTCTATGATCCTACGACTTACTCTGTTAATTCCAGGGGAAGGGATCACTCCTGTACTGCTGTGTAATCTGCTTCTTTCTGTGAAATCATACATGGATTATTTTTTTGTGTGATTCACGTACAGCAAGCTGTTCTGGAAGCTCTGATGAGCAACAGCAGAAACTGGAATGCAACGAGGGTCCATGAAGGTTGGGAAAGAACAGAATTAAAGTTCTTGATGCCTTCATAACCTTTGCTAAAGCCATCGTACAAACACCTGCAGTGTAGGATACAACTTCCAATTCCCAGCCCCTGTGAAAGGACAGGACTGAAATAACACATTCTGATCTATGGGGTCATTCCAGTAGCCAGTGTTAGGCTATTCTTATGCAATGAAAAGACTTGTTAATTACTGTGGCTTCTTTACAATCATAGAATGTACACATTTGAACCCTGAAGGGTCCTCTCCAGAGAATAACCTTTATTTGCTTGATTGCTTCTGTTCAGTTAATTCTGCCTAATTACTATTTTCTTCCTATTAGATCCTAATTATATACAGTATTTTCATTATAAAGTGTAATGTTTCCCAGGGAACTATGTCAATTACACAGACAATATTACCGGAGGTCTCATTTACTTCATTAAACCAGAGAGCAGTCTCTCTCCTGATTAAAACTGCAGTTGGAGGCATGGCCAAAGTAATGTCCTACTCCAATAGTGTAGATTTAAGAACAATAAGACAACAACTAGAAAAAATATTATTCAGATTTTTAAGGGTATTATAGTGCATATCTCTAAGAAATCTGCTTATTTCTTCTATCTGACTGTCTTTGTAGGGAAGTCCTGAATTGCAGGAATTTTACTATGATTTAATATTGTGTAAAACATGAATAAATATTGTGTAAAGAGATCAAAAGATTTGCAAATTTAGTCTTATTGGAACAACTGTGTGAGTGCATAGCAATACCATGGCAAGTACTGAGAGGAATACAGAAGACTTAAGAACATCTATTCTCTCTAATAGAAAATCAGCCTGTTTTTGCTTCAGACAGTAGTAGAAAGAGCATTGATATGAGAAGGAATACGTTTTGATGAAATGTGTAACTAGCATATAGAAGCTGTTTCCACAGGATCTCAACTAAGCCAAGTCAGCCAAGCTCATGAAGGAATGAAGACTTTCTATTTCCAAGCATAATAGCTATCTTATTCAAATCAGTAAGAGTAACCAGCAGCTTACAGTACACTGAGAGCCTTTGTGCTTTGTTGTGTGATATTGGGTTGTTCAGTTTCCTTGGAGCCCCCAGCATTAACCTCCATCAGTAACTTGGGGGGTACCATCTCCCTCTCTGCCTCTTCTTGGTGTTAAGTCTAGTACAGTAATAACTTAAAACTCACAGATCCCGTTCAGATCATTGCATGATGGAGGAGCCATCTACAGCAAATGAAAAATATCATTCTCATGCAAAGGCTGCAGGTAATAGCATTACATCATAATTCAGTAGACTGTGCAACTCCAGCGTAACTCAATGCATAATCATATAAGCATCTAGCACACACTTGGCACTTCATAAATAATAAATAATAATATTAATAATACAACTGCTGGCACAGTAACTTTCAATAATAGCGAGATTTTTAAAAAGTGACAGAGCCAAATGGGATACCCAGCATGCTCTGTGTTTACCAGAGCTTTACAAGCCTTGCAGGAGTATATACAGACATCCTGTTCCAGTCAATATTGAAAGGAACCTCGGGTAGAGCTGGGGATGTGAACACAGAAATGGGCAGCTCAGGTACAGAGCACACAGGGACTGCGTTAAGGTGCCTGTTGGTCACAGATCTACAAAAAGAAGAGACTTCAGGAGCTTACGTTGTCGTTTTCCTTATCTAATAAAAAAAAATCAGACCGTTCCCCTTCCAGACTTCAATCTGATCGTGTTCACAAAGACTTTCCATCGTGGGGATCAACAGCATCCTCAAGCAATCTGTTCCAGTGCTTCATTTCCCTGAGTGGACGGGGAAAAAAAAAAGCTTTTCCTAAGATCTAACGCAAATATCTCTGCTGCAATTTCAGCCCAGTGTTTGGTGCCTTACATCTTTACTTTTTAAACCTTTTATTCTGTGGCAGGTAGTTACTTCCTGATTCCTCCTTGAACTTTTCTGCTAGGAACACCAGGTCCTGCTGACTTTCTTCTTCGTTTTTTGATCGTTCTTACTGCTGTCATTTCTCAGTTCTCTCCGCTTTGTCCGTGCTTCCCCTAAATGTGGTGCCAAACCTAAACACAGTACTCCAGCTCAAATCTCACTGTACTCAATCTAGTAGAGAGATTATTTATGCATACCAGAATATTATGATTTATGTATTCCAGATAGTTTTTTCCTTTAGTATATGAATGAATATTGATGTATGTTATAGACTTTTTTGTTTCCTAAGCACTTAGCAGTTTTCCCATAATATTTCCTGTTCAGAAATTTAAGGTCTTATTTTTCTTTAATGTAATTGATCAGCTGACAAATACAGATGTGACTTTTTCACTATTACATAAATAAAAAGTGCTGTTGTCTCAATGAAGAGTTCGTCAGCAAAAGATTTTTTTATGCCTTCAGGAATGAGGGTAAGAATGGTTCCAAATAGAACATGAAAATATGAAGAAAAAAGAAGCAAAGAAATATAAGTAAGAAAAAGAACACCTCTTATTTTCTATAATATTTTCTTTTTATTGAAGGTTAAATTGGGTGTTATTTTTCTTGAATGAATTATTGACAGAAGTGCAGCTAGATATTTCCTTACTGATATTCAAATTCCTAAATCCGCTAAATTTTTTGCTTATCCCAGTCCTTCTGTTCACATCAGCAAACTCATCTCTGAACAAGAATGGGGCAGTAGAGCATTGCACAATGAGAAACGTCTAAATGCAATGAGTTGTGAGATTTCATCAAGTGAAAATAAGACTGAAGTGCTGCCTAGTCACTGTAATGTGTATAAGAGATGATTTGTAAGTTCAGCAAAGGGTTTGAACCATGTATCAAGGTTTTGTGCATACCTCTGAATTGGGGGAGAGGTGGTAGGAGCTGTTTCTGTTTGTGTTGTTCTGTTTTCATGGTGAAGATGAAAGGAAGGCTCGCTGGGTCTTGGGGCCCACAAATCTCTTCAAGTCAATCTACTCCTTTCCCACCCAGTGTACAAGCAAAAGGTTTGATTTAGATTGCATTTCTAGCTGGAAATGTAAGACACAGCATATAGGCAGCTCATCATATCCTGAACAGGCATGAGGGGGCACTCCAGTGAAGGTCCATAGGATGTGCACATCACAGTCTTTTTGGGGGCTGGCCTCGTGTTACCAGGAACAAGACACCGTGTCTCTTGCTGCAGTTCATTACATAGATTTGCAGAGGCTTTATGGACCATTACAAACATCTGATGGGGATTTTAAATCTGGAACAACACGGGGTATTCCTATGCCTTTGTGGGCATCTTTGCCTTTGAAATGTCTGAAAAGGGAAAGCTAGGCCCCCTGCCAAAGTACTGTGAAAGCCAGAAAAAACAAGGGGATTAACAGATCTGCTCTCTCAATATCAAGTGAGTCTGTGGTACTTCTGGTGGGAACGGATAGATCCCTACATAATTTTTCCTGCTTAAATGATTTGTAGTATTCCTCCAGCGTGTTGAGAGTCAGGCATCCTTAACTTCAGGATCTTGCAACCTCAGTTTAGATTAACTAGATTAACTACTTGTCTCTGTGGTTCATCTCAGAGCTCTGGATAGCATGATTGGTCCCCAAGTCTTTGGTGGATGTTCTGCTGGTAGAAAATTAACTCCATGGCAGGGTAAATGGAGTTATCAGGGAGCATACGGGTGGCCAGATGGAGAGACGTAAACACAGAGAGAAAGCTGGATGAAGAATAAGGCTGAAAGCTTGTGTGGATGGATGGACAATGATTCACTATGGACAGATGGAAACTGAAGCTGTTTGGAAAACAGAGTTTCTTTTCAACTGTGACATGTTGGAATTTGTTTCCATTCAGAATGAGAGAAAAAAGGCAGTACACAGGCATTTTTTTTTAACAGAATGGAAATGTTACTCCCCCTAAAATAGTTTCAGACACAAGACATATCTCAACAATTTTAAAATTTTGTAGTATAGCATGGAATATGTTTATGATTTTCAAAGTACTACCTATAAACATGCCATAATTAAGATTCTCTTGGATATAAAAGTCAACATGAAATAGAAAACTGAGGCTGTGACACCTTGAAAACAAGAGAGAAACATGTATGATATTTTAAAATAAAATGCTTACAAAATGCTATATTTTGTAAGAAAATAAATCGTTCCAAAAGGAGAAAAAAAAAAAGTGAACTTCCATTCCTAATAATTGCATCCTCCTCTAAATGAATCACGAAATAAATATTCTGAAAATGCTCAGTCAAGTGTGGTAGAGAGCTTGAAAGTGGACAGTGGGTGAAATGATGATAAGGTGTTAAAATATGTTTCTGGGACTGTAGCAATTGTCCTCTTGCAGTCAGTGTCAATTCTTATAAAGTTCAGCAGGACCAGCTGGGAGCCTGCCCCAAGCTGGCGGTGTCTAATGTAGAACTATAAGTCACCTCAGCCCATCCTAGGCTGGGGGAAGAAGGCTTATAGAGCAGTTCTCTCATACATTTTGGTGCCAGGCTTTCCAGATGATGTTCCTGAACATCCCTGCACTCCAATTTACTGTTTTGCAGAGAGGCCAAGTCAAGCTTCATCTGCCAGAGTATTTTTTAACTCAACTTTCCCTTTCTGTGGGAACATCCTTTGTGATTCCCCTAAAACATCTCCGTTACATATGAGTGGCTGTTTTGCACACAGCAGTCTGATGGGATAAGCTCTGCTTTCAGCTGCCAAGTTGTTAAATTATCAATGAATAATAAATCACCCCCTGAACTGTGCCGTGTTCTGCTGTTGTGGGTGATACTGCACGCTCTATCCTTGGGATGCAGCTCATTGCTTATGGGAAAGAGGTGAAAGCAACAAGAAATTGACAGTAGCCTGTGAAGAAGTAGCAAAATGACAAGTTTCCACTATGTTGTCGTTGTTTTGAATCCCTTCTATAGCAAATCCAAATCTCTCCAAAAGAAAATTGCTCAGCGACATGGTTGTCAGAATAGGAAAAAATACAAAGCCAAAGGAAAAAAAAAGAAAATCCTAAGAATGAAGCGTGGAGGGAAGATCAGGAAAGAGCACGAGTCTGTGCACCTCTGACAACACCAGTACAGTGTGAGATGGAGCTCTGATTCTCTTATGATCTACTCATTTCACTGATATTCCCTATATAACCCCTTTTTAATTTGGTATAGAAGGAAATACTGCCTTTTTTTTGGAGTTGGTAAGGCTCTAACCCAGAAGAAAGAGCACTTGGAGAATAGCTGGGGCCTGAGGACAAGACTATAAAGTCATATATAAAAGGAATGATGGATCCACCTCCCAGACCAGCTTTCCATTTACAGCCATGGCACCAACGTACACCGCATCTCTTATTTTTCATTCCACGACTTGTTTTTCACTGATCCCTCACAAGAGACAGCTAGGTGTTATGACTACCTGAGGAGGAGGGACACGTGAACAAGAAGTTTGTGCCTCGACGCTGAGCTGTGGTGAGGGATTTTCTCCCATGCTGAGAGAGTTCCGTGATTTTTCTGTGCTGTGTCGCACGCTGCTGCAGGACTTGTTGCGTATTCTAATTCCCCCTGGCTCCCTGATTTAGTGCTCCAGCTAATGCTTTTGATGTCAGCCTGAGTGAGATAGAAAGGTTTAAAAATTCATAGATGACCTTTTCCTGACACGGTTAGTTTCCGTTAGGCAAGCTCTGCATGGAAGGTCTAAGGGAGGTGAGGGCAGTATTTTAGTACGAGTTGCCTTTTTCTTAAAACAAGAGAAAGCATCAGCGGTGTGGGGGGAGTTAGCGTTGCAGTTCTGTACAGGAGAAGAAAGGGAGACAAGGATGAAAATTAAACCGAGGGAGAGAGGCCTCAAAGCTGAGAACAGGCTTATGAAAAATATATACCTTTACCAAAGGAAGATAGAAAACAAATTGGATCCCTTTTAAAAATATGCCTTTAAAACAGGCGCTTTAAAGGGTGAGAAGAGGGGATGAGAAGGGAGGGAGAGAGAGGGGACGAAAAATATGTCTCTTAAATGTGTTCAGAACATTTCTGCAGCCTGCAGAGCTGGGATTGTTTATTAGAAGATAAGATAGTGAAAAATGTATTTTGCAGAAAGAAAATAGTAAAGCTGGTTTCCCAGCAGATAAGAAGCCAAATTTCTATTTTATGCTCAATTGAATGATTCAGTTACATTATCTGAGAAGCAGCAGTGAAATAACACCCTTCGGAAATGAGCCTGGGCAGTTCAGGGATGGCAGCTCCAGGCCCACATCCAGCCCTGGAACAGCTCTGGGGCTGCAGCCCTCCATCCAGAGCCACGTCCCAGGAGCTGAGCCTGGAGCTGGGAAGATGCAGGATCAGTGCATGCATCTTCATGCCATCCATGAAGTGCTGCTGCCTTGTAAGCAATGCTTTTTTTTTTTTTTTGGATTCTTCCTTCCTTGCCACAACACAGATTATCTCGGATCTTGGTTCAAATGAATGAATGGGATCAGGGAGGAGATCTGTGTGGAGACAGCTGCTGTCTGTGCCTCTGCAGGACAGCAAGGCCTGGAAAGGTGGCAAGATTATGTTGGTTTTCTCTCTAGATCATCTTCGTGTTTCTTGAGTCCAATGTCCAAAGAGGCAGCTATGTCTTTTCCGGGAGAACTAATGTGATGTATGCCAGGATGTGTGTTTTGCAACTTTGACAATGAGTTGTGCAGCTTTTAGGAGTCTTGTTAGACCTCCAGCTTCAGGGGGAAAAAAAGAAAAAAGAAAAAGGAAAAAAGGGAATATCAAGTGGAACTTATTTAACATTCTGGAAGTGAAAAACAGCCCGCTTATATAAAATAAGCACTACTTGTAGCCTCCAAATCCAGTAAAGAAATCAGTATTGCTATTTTAAAATAAAAACTCCAAGTAAGCACAGAAAACAACCCTGTGATTTTTTACTCCAGTATTCTTAAATGACGGACTCTCCGATTTTGATTGCTTAGTGTTAGCTATATTACTTGCTGTGGTCCTTAGGAGACCTTACTTTTGTTTTTCTTTCCCTTAATATAAATGTCATTCCTTCTTAAAGCTTATGGCTCCCTCTATAAATGAAGGAACAAACGAAGCATGTGGCACATTAGTGCCAATCATTTCCTTGCACTAGAGGGTCTAGCTTACAACAGTGGTTTATTGTGTCCTTGATAAGTTCATTTTTTATTTACTGAGCCATTTAATTCATGATTTATTATTTGTAAGGGCCTGTAGACCCTGATCATCCAAAAAGAAAGCCACTATTAAAGGGCAAAGCAGCTCTCTGCAAGTTTTTACAGTCTTTGTTATGGGTGATCTAAGCTGCTAACAGAAGCTACCTCAGACTTGGAGCTGATGTATGGGTTTGGGTGGCAAGCATACAGCTTGGAGGGTGTAAAACTAAACTTCTACATTAGGAATTGTGGGAGGAGAATTTTTCTCTGTGTGAGACCGAGGTGTGGTGACAGCTGTGTCCAGGATGCACTGAGGGTGCTGGCAATGGACTGGTCCTCTTCAACATGACAATTTTTAGTGGCTTGCTTGGATGACTAATGATTGCAGCCCAGGTACTAGTAGGCAGATATATCATATTAATTGACTTATAATAGCGTCTTGGGTAATGACATGATTTGGAAAGTTAAGAAGTGAATGCCACGGGGGGGAAAAAAAAACCTACTGAGCAGAAGTGTTTATCATTCACCAGAAATAAGATGGTGATTTAAAGAATGAACCAGAGAAAATATTCCTACTTAACCACCACAGATTTGAATATGCCTTCAGGGCCTGTATTTGATTACTTGTATAATAATATGCTTTATTATGAGATTTACAACTAAAGGTTCCAATTAAGAGTGAATTGCCAGCACAGTAAGTAAACATTGATTAGACACATGACAAAGAAAGTCCTTCCTTCACCCAAAATTTCTGAGAGAGGATAAAAGAGAGAATGGAAGATCTCCAAGTTCATTGAGCAGTTGGGTGGAGACTGGGACCCAATTTCTATATTCTAAATCACAGCACTTACTGAAACTTCCTTGTCATTTTTGGAGCTGAGTTTCCTTTCAACAGCAGCATCAGTTTGATCCGTGGTTTTGACAACAACATGTCAAAACAAGTCCTTCTGAAAAGGTCTGAGGGAATTTTCACTTCTACTTTTAGGATGTATTTCAACAGTATGGAACTTTCCGTTTCCACGTTGCGTTTTCCCATTATGGTGTAACATGAAATGGTAAGCTGATAAAGTCCTGAGGAGACATGACAGACATTTTAATCTTGTTTAATAGTTTAATTTTTTGGATATGAGACTCTGGAAATTTTATTGTGCAGACAGTCTGAAAAACGCTGACTTGCAGGCAGTGGGGAGGCTGGGTGGTGGCCTGCTACACTGCTTTCCTGAGCCAGATTTCTTCTTTCAAGGCCATATGTTGACAATAAATGGACCTGATGGATTATACTGTCACTCCCACTGCTTTCCTCTCAGTGTTAAAGAGCTAGAAATATTTACCTTTTCTTCTCACACATCTAGTAATAAAATTTTAAGTCTTGGCCTCCGCTGACTGAATTTTCAGCAGAAATTCTGTACTGAGGGAGTATTTAGAGAAAGGAGATCTACTAAGCAGAAGAGATATTGAGAATTAGGGAGATTATTTATAGCTTGCACCATGCTGTGGATAAGACGGCACTGCAGTGCCCAGCTACTCAATAGCTGTGAGACCAGGAGCCCCAAACAGAAGCAGAGGTGCTCAGGAGAGCAAAGGCTGCACTTTTTTACAGCACACTTCTACTTTTTTTTTTATTACTACAATGTGGTCTCTGTCCTGTGACTCCAGAACGCTGCCAACAGACACACAAAAAAGAATATTTTGAGCTGTAAAGGCTGATCTGTCCTGTTAGGCTGTGGTGTGCTGTAAAAAATAATCGACAGATACCTTTGTAATTAATCATCCAAATGCCCCTTCACTGGATTTTGTGATTCAGCCCATTGAGAAAGTCAGTTTCAGTATAAAATGCATTCAGAAACCTTGGATGAACGTTTTTGAAAGACTCTGTACGAGTGAAAGTCTTGCTCTTCCTGAGCATCCATGCATTTGTCTGAGCACAGCATCAAAGCACACGTGGGCATTACTGAAAATAGTAGCCATGGGCAGATGGAGAGGAGCTGTGACTGTTTCCACTGTGCAGAATGGAACACGGACACACAGATCCACACAAAGTACCTACCGAAAAGAGGTGATGGCAATAGAGGAGACTGAGCTGATGCTGAAGATGATTTAACTGTGAGAGCTGCTAAAGGAATGGAGTGTTCAAAATCCAACAAATTCGACTAACCAGAGAAGGTACATGCAAGACTGTGAATTCTTTTTAGAAACAAAGGCATGATTTCCACTGACCTGCATGTTACCAAATGTCTCTTGGTATATTTACCATCTCTTGTCATGACTGAAAGACTTTGACATCCGATGGAGGATCAGGAGTCCAGAACGCTGTGGAAAGAAAATGGATTTTCTGTCCTGTAAGAAAATTGGATATTTTGATATCAGGTTTTTTTTTTCAGTAACTCAAGTAAAAATGAAACAAACAAAAAAAGGAGATATGTTCTTAGAGAATGAAAAGTACCTGGTCATTGTGACTGACAATTACCATTGTATGCTGAATTTTCCTTCAAAAGGGCAGCTGTCCAAAATATGGGAGGCTTGGCTGAGAAATCCCTGTGTGACTCTGTAATAAAGGCTTCATTCAGGAGAAATGCAAAAAGCTTGTTTATGGTAAGCAATTCCTAAGTGATAACTCTAGTCAAAGGTCAGAATGTATTGTGGATTGACAGTTGTGAAAGCCCACCTTGCAAACCCCTGACTGGCTATGAGGAACCAGGGAACTCCACTGACTGGGACCATCAACCCACTGCATTCATCACAACTAACTTAAATGAAAATATAAACCCTTCACAATACGAAGAAAACTCTAGATTTTTCTGGGACATTTCAGTTCTCTTTTGCCTTATGTTGAAGGTACAAGAAGAGAGAAAAACAAGGCCACCCAGCCGCTCTGCTTTGTGTTCTCCTGCTGCTGGTAGTATCTTGATATTGAGGTTTTCATCACTGGAAAGGCTTAGGACAAATTAACATGTCCTATAGGACATGAGACAGTCTGCCTTTCTCTGTGCTGTCATTTAGACAATTGCTTCCTCCCCTTCTAAAATTCCATTTTCTTTTCTTAAGATTTTTCTTCTGAAGAAGGTAATTAGTGGTGGGAATGGGCAGCCTAAATACTTTCCAAGAGCTGTCCTTTATTTTATTTTATTTTATTTTAGTGACATATCCATTTCATCTTCATATACTGAAGTGCGATGCCACTACGTTACTTTCAGTGCATGGAATTATGAAGCAGGATATTTATGCTTCAGCGTCATTCATAGCATTATATCATTTCTCTCTGAGAAGGACTTTTTGCTCTGCTGAAACAGGTGGAGTTTGTGTCAATTTCAAATATTATTTGGGATATTTTCACACTCGTTGAGCTGTGAATGTGGTTGTGTTCAATTTTTGGCTCAGACTCTGATCTATCGTACCCCATAGTGCTACAGTGATGTGACCAGATTAATCAACATAGCAGACAGGCATAGGGACTTCAGCACAATTCTATGTTGCATATTCTGCTGTACTATTCTCTATTAGAGTTGCAGACAAAAACAAATATTGATTCACTCAATCCAGTTCTTTATGTGGACTGCAAAACAAAGAGATTGCAGCTTGGCTGGAGACTGAGAAACAAACTCTACCAAACCAAACAGGCACAGTAGGAGTTAATGAAATGTGGAGGATAAAGCCATTTCTCATTGCATTTGGTTTTGTTTTGTTAATCAGTAAAAGAGACGTCGTTTCTCCAGGCCTACAGGGACTAAAGTAAAAGCCCCTGAGATGATTACACTGGATATGAGCTAAAGCATCTTTCCAAGAGATAAAAAATGTCTGGCTGACTAATAACTATGAGACAACAAAAAGAGAGAGAGGAAAGAGAGAGAAAACGTAATGCAGTGGAAGTCACGGAGGTCTGCTGTGGGAGCATTTTAACATGCGCGCAGACTCCCCCAGCACACACACAACCATCTCTTTAACGTGCCTGTTTCTCTCACCTGCTTTGTGAAAATACTGCCACGAAAGTGGGAGAGTGTATTTATAGAGAGAGCGCAAGAAAACAAATGTTTCATTCACTGAACTCTAACCTCCTTCGATATTAATGTGTGTGATAAATTTGATGGCTAAAGGCAGGAGATAAACGGGCTGCATTTACACACCAAATTACACTGCTTGCTATTCTTCAGTGGGAAGAGCCAGGGAAATGCTGGCGACTGGTTTTTCGTCAGCGCCGCTCCTATGATACTTATTAGGCAGTACAGGTGCCTCATAAGAGCAGCTCAGTGAGCAGATACTTTATCCCCACAATACCCCAAGAAGAAGCCTGAATTTCCTTCCAAACGGATGCCTAGACTTGAGTTTTACCTCCACGGGCTGATCTGCATCCTGCAGCTACTTGGAGCCCTATAGGCAGCAATCACGCTCCATACACTCCTCCTGCCTGGATGAGATTTCAGGCTCTGCCTGTGACAATCACATTGGAACTAGTCAAACAGCATTTGCTAGGTAATTTATTCAGTTGATGTTATAGTATTTTGATAGCGTTATTTGCCAATTTTCTCCTCCCTCTTCCTCCATTATATCTCCAGTTTATGGAACCGGTGAGACAATTTGCAAATAAGTTTAATAGATCAGATTCATAGCACTTTGCAAACAAAATACTACTGGAGTAATTCTCATGCTTCCAAGCCAGAAACTCAGCAACAACTAGAAAAGCGTTCTCATTTCTATTCCTCCATTCCAGAGCCTGGTGAGAAGGTATAAGCAGGTTTCTTGAAAGACAGATGCTTTTAGTGTGCACATTAAAACTCACAGAAGTCTTTAGGGTTCGTTCTAAAAAAATATAAAACTTGATAGAAAAAAAAAAAAAGAGTAAGTTCAGTATTTTATTCATTAAGGATGTCCTTTACTGCAAAACATTAAGCCATTGGCCACCACAGGAGCAATGAGTAAATGTGCCTTCTTCCATAGCATGCCTTACTGTATATATGATGTATGTTCTCTTATTTTAGTAGTTACCTGACAGCCATGAACTATTTAGTGGGATTATGTGAATCTAAAACAAAGCAAACTGAACTTTTCAATCCTGCTGCAGCTGATTTCATTTTCCTCGGGCAAAATTTTCCTCTCTGTCTTTGATTTGGGCACAGTTTTGGCGTCGTCCGTCTTTACCTACAGACATACAAAAAACCCACCGTGTCTTCAAGGTCTTTCCTATGAATGGGTTTTGGGAGTTCATCTGTATGTTTTAGCTAAGAGCAGGTCAAAAAGGGGTGTGCAAAGGGAACAAAGCCAAACTCCACCTGTCCTGGGACATTTTCTACCACAAGCTTTCGTATCTGGTCGTTGAATTGTCTAGAAACTGATTGAGGTTGGGGAGAAGGCCTCTTTGCTATAGTTTTCATATGATGAGAGTCTATAAACTCAGACTTCCTTAGGTGTCTTCAGAAAGATCTTGCTCCCTCCCTGACGGTACATTTTCTACACTCACACACAACATAAGCTAAGAAGAAGTTAGGTCATTCCAAGCTCCAGGCTGCTTGGCTTGTCTGTAGGCAGCTAGCACAGACAAAATCTCTGTAGCTGGGCTTCTGCAGGCATTCCTTCTCCCCACAAACAAGGCTATTCATTGGCTTCTAATTTTATTTTATTTTTTTCAACTGACTTGGTAGTGAAATGGAGTTTAATGAAGGAAGATCTAACTGTCTGAGACTGATGACTTTAATAATGTTAATGAATCCTATACAAGTTATGCGTAAAATAGACTACTTACCAAGGTCATTGTGTATTTGCTTTAGTGAAGCAACAAAAGTATCAATCTCTCCTCTAAACTCAACTTATTATATAAAACCAAGTCAGTATTTAAAATCTAACTTAGAAATATGAATAGGGCATGTTCTCTCAAGGTGCTCACATGATTTTTTGGAATTAGCAGATGATTTAGTGACATTAACCTTGAAGGGCCCCAAATCTATCCAGCAAATCTAAAAGGAATGGAACCGATTTCTCTGGATTGGCGAGGTATAAAATTACATCGTCAGTGTATAATAGCTGAAACTCTCTTATTGATGATTAACCACATTTATTAACGGCAGGCTATAATCCCGAGATGTTATTTGTACAATGACTGAGATGTAGCACAGTGCTTTATAAAGGACCAGATCATGAAGTTCACCAAAGTTCACCGTGAGACCCTGAAAAAATTATAGCGTCAGTCTCAGAAGAAGCATATAGGCAGTCCTACTGACCTTTCTATCTAGTGCAAAAGAACAGTTCCTCCAGAAATGTCTTTATTTTTATTTCAACTCATTGCAAGTTTAGACCCAGGCTGGAAGTTTTAGCTACCAGTATAACTAATACTGCTGTAAACATCCAGGCTGCGAGAGAAGTGTTGAGCCTTGGTAAGAAAATGATCTGGTGAGATTCATGGCTGTTTGAGCTGTCTGAGGTGGGAACGTTTTTTCCAGGACTGTTAATCACGCAAAATTTTAAGCAATTTGTAAAAGACCTGATTCCTGGAAAATGGATGGAGGGGTGATTGGGTGTATGAATCATTTGGAAGGAACAGTTGGTGAATGGGAAAGAGAAATGCTTCTACCTCAAGTGGAATTTCATGATGGGTTGATTTTCAATCTGATCTGCTTCCCATGCCTGCTGCTAAGTGTGTGCTGAGCACCAAAATCCCCACAAATATATCTGCGTACTAGTATTACTAAACAAGCTTCTTTATTTTCATTTGTTTAAATCCACTTTCAATTTCAAATTCAACTTAGGCTTCCTCAGCAATCCCCATGTTCACCCTTGCACGGCATTGCTGTATTTTTTGTCAATAACTGCCATGTTCCATCTCAGAGGCAGTGGCATCTTGATGTTATGGTGCCTGTCTTCATGCATGTTGTCTATAAATCACTCTTGCAGCTCTTAGAACAGAAAATTGTTTTTGAATGCAAAGGCAAAATCATCATTAAAACACAATGATGTCCAGCCCACCTACCCAGAGACCACATAAAATGCTACAGAACTGCATCTCCCTTTCCACTCTCTGTCCCTCTCAACCTGCATGAAATTATTAAGGCAGAGAGGAGAGAATTTGTCCTGAATTTTAAATAACATTCAATTTAAAAATACTGAGGTTAAGACTGGCAGCTAAAAGCTCTGCTTTGGTTTTTGGAGCCGAGGGAGAAATGCTGTCTAACCTGTAGGATGTAGAAGAAAAAGAAAAAATATATATATTAAAGAAATCCAGTACTGAACTGTTCTCCTGAAAATTCTTTGAAAAGGGCAAAGTATTGGAATTTGAGACAATAGGAAGAAAAATGATCTTGGTTTGGAAAGTCTGCTTGCATTCTAATGAGAGAGGTTATTCTTAGATAAACAGGCAACTTTGCTGCAATAGCTCTGTGGAAGCTGGTATGTCAGGAACAGATAGCATATTTCCTCTGACTTCTTCATGTTGGGCAGATGAAAATTAAACCCAGTGACCACAGTTAACGAGAACATCCGAATGGCACCAGTTCTGTCAAAGGAAGCTATTAGAGCTACAACTGGCTTTCCTCTTACAAAAATGTTATGGAGAGCTTGGTATGTTCTCTTCTCTTGAATTAAGACAAGAAGTTGACATCTTTAGTACCTTTGCAAAGCTAAAATCTGAAGAAATATTTTACTTTGCAAATTTGGCAGTGTTTCTGTCTGATATTTGAATAGTTCCCTCCCTTCCACAACCAAATAGTTAAAAGGTAGAGTAACCTTTTGTTTATTATAAAGCCATGGCGTTAATAATTCTGTACCAACTTTAAATTGGCATTTCATCCTAACGTGGAAAACTGGCATTTTTCAGAGAGAAAGTCCAAAGAAAATGTTTTGACAACTCTGCAACTTAAAAAAAACAGAGATGAGGAGCAAGTCAAAAGGATTCCCCAGCTTGCAAAGTTTTACTGTTCTGATAGAAAATGTTTTTGAAAATAAAAAAGCCTATTATTGTTAAACTGAGCACTGACCACAATGACAGCCTTCTAGAGTGCTCGGAGCTGAGCATTTGGATTTTGGCTTGCTTGCTCACACACGGCATAAGCTCAGCTCCTGCCTGTCCCTTATCCCCACCCTACCTGCAGCAGCAGCAGAAGAGATGCACAGAAATCTCTTTCCTGCAAACTTGTGCATCTCTCCCTGCAGATTTGTCGAAAGAGCAGATAAAGAGGGCTGAATGACTGAGTAAGGCTGCAAATGAACTCCCATTAGCTCTCGTGGTATATCTCTGGTGGAAGGGTTTGGTAAACAGTTAGCACTTATCTCTCTGCTCAGCATTTAGCTGATTTCCATAATGAGCTCCATTGAACTGAGAGGCCTCGAGGTGTCCCAAGGCTTCTGAGACGCAATGTGTTCTCTAAATCTGATTTATGTAAAGGTGAAGGCAATCGTGTTAACAAAGGAGAGGAACACGATCAACATGCAGTCTGCAGACACCAGTATCGGTGGCTGCACGCAGAGAGGGATCTGACTGGGGCAGCGTGGGGATGCAGCCCTGGAAAACACAGCCAGAGGGGAGATGCATGAGTTTTATTCGTTATTGCCTTCATCTTTTTCTCTCTGCTCCTTCAGAATGAAAGAAAGCTGCAGCTCTGAGGCATGCAGAACCTTGAGGAGCCAGCCTGGGGTGTCCCTGCTGAGCCCCATGCCAGTGCTTGCTTCCAGCCCCAGCCCTATCTCCTCCTGCAGAAATCTCACTTCAGGTCCAAGCGCAATCCCAATTCCTCCTGCTCAGTCAGGCAAAAAATCCTGAGGACTCCTTTTGTGGGCTGCAGACTATCTGTCACCACCATAGCAAAGAAAAGAACATTCATACAGGTTTTCACAAAATCATTTGTTTCTTTGCATCATCTCTGAGGGCCTCTGTTTCTTTGCAGGGTTGCTGGGCTCCATGCTTACAACCAGAGCCTTCCCAAGGTCATGCACGTCAGCAGCTACATGGAGACAGCTCTGAGATGTGGGGACCTAGGAGGTGTTTAACCCCAACTTAAGATAACCCCAACTTAAGATAACCCCAATTTTGAGGTAAGTGTTTAACTATAAAATGATTTCACAAAGAAGAAAGTGGAAATCTTCTCATGTGATGGTATAAAAATTAAGACATTGGAAAAAAAGATGTTGTCATGGGGAATAATTCTATTATCTAATCATCTATCTAGTAATGCAACCTCTTTTCCCAGGTTACTAGCAATAGGACAAGAGATAATGGCTTTAGGTTGCATTAGGAGAGGTTCAGGTTGGATATTAGGAAAAAAATATTCTCAGAAGGAGTGGTGATGCAGTGGCACAGCTGCACAGGGGGTGGTGGGGTCACCATCCCTGGAGGTGTTCCAGAACCATGGAGATGTGGCACTGAAGGATGTGGTCATTGGGAAGTGGGGATGAATTGGGGTTGGACTTGGGGTCCTTATAGATCATTTCCAACCTTAGTGATTCTATGATACTTTGGTTGTAATGGGAACTGAATGATGCAGTGGAGTTTCTGGGTGGCTGAAAGCTTTAAGCAAAGATAATCTTAAAGAGAAAAGAGTAGAACACAAAGAAAAGAAAAATATATTTTTTTTCATGATAAAATAAGGGAAGAATGCAGGAGTGGTAATTCAGACAAAGCATATGGAGTAGACTGCTATCATGACAGAACCAGCCAGCTGCCTCTGCTTTAATCCCTGCTCACAGGGTGGAGACAGCAATGTGAGCATTTCTGTCGCCCAAGAAGAGAGGTGTTTTTCTGCTAGTTTGCATTTAATTATGTATTTTGCAATTTCTTACCACACCAGCTATTCTGCTAAACTTGGTTTAATATGCAACTAACACTAACCATATAAACAACACGCCTGTCCTAAACCCTTATTATAATTCCCAGAACCACTTGCAGACTTTCTGAAACCCATTATTATAATTATAATCAAGAATTGCAGGACACTGTGATTTGTGCCAAAAATACATATACACTGTATTGTTAGTAAAGACCACAGAGAGGGAGCGAGATAGAGATGCTGCTTCTGTGCTGCTCAGTTCAGGAGCAGTAACTCCCATTCCATTTCCTTTTTCCTCTTTCTTTTTTTAACATGACTTGTAACTGGTGAGATCCAGACTAATATTTGCTTTGCCCTCTGTGCTCTCCTCAATGCAGGGAACCTTGAGTGATGCCATGTCAAGGCAAACGTAGAGGAAAGTGCAAATAAAGCATGGAGCTTAGCTTTATTAGTCTTTTTGCACACAGTTCCTCTTGAAACACTTTGCAATCAAAAGATACTGGAGTGGACTATTTTGAGCCCTGGTTCTTCACACTAAGAGATAACACTGATGAGGTGGTGCTGGCACAAGGCACTGATACTGGTATTCTCTCAGAGGACTTTCTCAGAGATGTATGAAGACAGATTCTGATCTTGTATGAATGTCTGTGGGGAGCAGCACCGCGAGGGTCAAGCTGTTGCATGGGCATGTGCATGTAACACATTGATCTTCTCAGGTCTGACCTCTGAGCAAACGCTTCTTCAGTGTTGCACTTACACTTGCATTTATACACAGGAATGTGTATATGTATGTGCATATGTGCACAAATGTACGTATTTCCATGCATTTGTGTAAACATCAGAATGTGGGTGGAGAAGATGGTGAAGCAGAGAACTCTGCATCTGCTGTAGGACGAGCTATGCTGTGTCAAACTTTTAATGCAAAACCTCTCCCTATTCAAGAGCAATCCTTGAGCACTTCAGTACAAATCTCTTTGTTCAGAGCAGAAGCCCTAAAGCTCAATGCATAGTTTTCATCTCAGAGAGCAAGAGAGAAGTGCAGTGGAGTCAATTTAGTGGTGTTCTCCTTGATCGTGAACTTATGATTCTCCAATAATCATAGAATGGCTTGGATTGGAAGGAACCTCAAAGATCATCCAGTTTCAACCCTCCTGCTATGAGCAGGGTTGCCAAGCACTAAATCAGGTATCAGATCAGGCTGCCCAGGGTCCCATCCAGCCTGGCCTTGTGGGGATGGGGCGTCCACAGCTCTCTGAGCAGCCCATGCCAGGGCCTGACCATCCCCTCTGTTGGCACGAGTTGTTAATATTCTGTGCAGTCAGAACTAAAAGTAACCCTTCACCTGAGTCGTGTTCAGTCATCACGTGTGAGTGGCAGCTTAAATCACTGTATTGTGGAGCTCTGGGCATCTTCTCATTCCTGTTGCTACAGTAAGACTTCTGATTTGCACGTAAGGGAACACGAGGGCTCTGGCACGTAACACTAGCTCATGTTCATCACTTCTTCAGAACAAACCAACTAATCACTATGTGTAGTTATTCATTTCTTCAAGTTGATTGCTATGAGAGAGCTCGGCTTAGTTCAGAAACCCATTTACACCCAAGGGTGGCTCAGAAGACACTGCAGAGGACAGAAAGCAGGACGATGCAGTCTGAGATCCCTGGGTAGAGTAAATCAAATCGGAGTTTTAGATTTCTTCTTTCCAAGTCTTCGGAATATCACAAACATCCATTGGCTAAATTCAGTTTGTTATGGGGCTTCGGTGAAGCCAGGCTATGCTACACCAGTGGAGAATTTGACCTCTTTTGTTTAATGGTCATTGCCAACTCAATTTGCACACACACACACAAAAAATTGCCCAGTCTGAATCTGAGCCAAGATGACCAAAGAGGTCACGAAGCTTTTAGAATTATTAACTCCTATTAGTATAATAATCCTTTTTATGACACCATAAAATTACATGGTGCCTTTCTGGACATAGATAAACTACATTCCCTGTGCTCTCTCTCATAAAAAGCATAGGATTGCTGTATCTGTAACCTCCTGCCCTTTGTCCTCACCACTCTGGTAGCTCATCTGTCGATTAAACCTTCTATGAGAGGTGTCCTTTGCATCTGTATCCTTAAATCTCCCCTCCATAGATCCAACAAAGAGGCTGCGGAAAGATCACACGTTCTTTCTGATTTCAGTAGACTTAAATTGGAAAAAATGATGTTTTTTCTGTTGCATCTTTGGGCTATAACTGCTGTATCTGTTCTACAGGAATATGTGGGGTGTGGTGGGAGGAAAGATGTGGCTTCATTCTGGGAAACTAGGACAGATAAAGTTTTTGCATTCTTTTTTCACATGAGATTGCTAGATGATATGAAGGATGCTATAGGGAATCAGAACTGGGTTTGTATTAAATCACAAACATTGTGAGATTTTGTACAGCCCAAGGTCTTATCCTCACTAAATGGGTTAGATCTCTTGAATTGCAAGTGGTGTTGTGGCAGAGTATATTATGATGGACTGGGTGATCTTTCTGGTGTTCTCCAACCTTACAAATTCTATGATTCTATGATTATTGCCAGACAAACAGAAATTGCACTTCCTAGGCAAGTGGCTCTTACCTGCACACTGAACTCTGGAAGCCTTTAGAAATAAGACATAGGCTTTTTTTCCCCCTCTAGTATTAAGAGATAGAAACAGATGGTGTAGAAAGTGGAGTTTGTATTAAGCATGACTAATCAATTCATTAAATATTGAAAATTAACCTGGAAAGAAGTTGAAGTTTTCAGAGACCCAACCAGTCCATTTCTGCTGCTTGTGTGAGCTGTGTGAATCGAAGGCATCTATTGATGTACAGTTCTGCTGAGTCAGCGTGTCTGGGTTACATGATGTAATCTGGTACAGTTTGGTGAAAAATCCAGGCTAAATCTGATTGTTTTTTTGTTGTTGCTGTTGGTTTGGGATGTTTTTTAAACCAAAATAATTACCTGAACATTGACTTCTGGGGAATGGATTTGTTGGCCTCTGGAAGAAGAATCTCTGTTTACAGGGACTATTCAAAGGATTTGATGACAAGATAAAAACTGATTATGGTTTTGATGCAGAGGAGGAATGAAAAAAAAAAGAATTTTCCATGCAATAGTTGTTTTAGAAATATCTAGCTTAAAACTACTACTTACACAGTTCCTTTACTTATTTTTTTTTTTTTACCCTGAAAACTCTCTTGTTTCGAACATAAATGTTATTTTTTAAATGTTATTTTAAAAAAAGGTGGTTTTGATTTGCTTGTTTCTTATTCCCTTCCCACCTCCTTCCCATGATACCAGCACCGTTGAGCAGTTTTATTCCACTCAGAATCAGCAGATCTTACTTGTTTAAATTAAAAGAAAAATAAACGATGCTTTAAGACTTGCAAAGGAAAGATCTCAGTTTGACCAGGAATGCTGCTAAAGCAAAAGCAACGACCCTGCTATTGACTGACACACACTTATAGACATGGATATCATCACATAACGAATACTGAAATTTCAGATTCCGGCTGATAGCGAAGTGCAACCAAATGGAGTCTCAGTGGCTTGGATTTTCCACCCTAGAAAGGAATAAAAATAAATCAGTGATTGCTTAATGAAGATGAATAGATCCAGGGAAAATGGAATTTTCATGTTTCTAGGGTCTTTAAAACAACACTGAGTAAATTCCTCCTAATAACATAATTAAAAAAATAGCATGCAGATGTCAAATTAATCTGGGCTGTCACTGCATTGACTTCAGTGGAATTCAAGAGGGAGGGCTTGCTTCAAGGAGAAATGTGTGAGGGATGTTGAGTATTAGGACCAATGGCAGTAGAAAGTGACTCTGTTTTAAATATTCCAGAGTTCTCTGCTTTAAATATTCCAGAAGAAAAGAACAGTTTTTTCTATCAACCTCTCCAACTCTTGGAGCTGGAGTTCCAGGTAGGTCTCACACAGCAGTGCTTTGAAGGAAAGAGGAGAAGAACCCAGATGGGAGCTGTGATACGGTCATTTCCAATACCAAAGTGAAAAGTGAAATTATGCTCACAAGGAAAGAAAAGAGCAATAGAACACTAAGGAGCAAGATAGAGGGTGGTTATGTGACAGAGAAGCAGAGAGCAAAGAGTTAGAGTGGGTAAATGGGGTGGCAGGGAGACCTTGTTGCAAAAATTTGGGAACCAACCTGTGGGTAGATGGAAGGCTGCAAAAAGACAACCCATATGTCCAGTCAGAGAGTGAAGAATGCTGCTGAGGCTGTCTCTGAGCATGGTTTGATCCAGCTTCTGGCAGCAGCTAGTTCTTGAAATGCCTCTCCATCTTCCTGAAGGATTGTCCTAGCAAAAAACAGTGCTCGGTGTTGCCTAACAGAGTGTCGTATAAGGTCAAGCTCACAAGAAATATGGTGGGGAGAGCTCAGGTTCCATACTGCTATAGCACAAGGAACCGTTCTTCCATTACAGGCAGATCTATAAGGAATCGCTGCCATTAACGGACTCCATTAAATGCAATACTTGTGGGAAAAATTGCAGTTTGATTTAGTTTAGCAACATGGAGATATTGGCAAGATAATCACATAAAAGTGACACCTTTTATGGCCGAGCTCTTTGATTTTATGTCAGTGAGTTTCAATTTCTCACAATTTTATGTTCATATATAGGTTCCTGTTCTAATGTATGCATTAGCTGGCGTAAAGGTTAAATAGATTGTTTTAGCATTTCGGGATACAGATTGTGGGTATGAACAAATCTTCAATGAGCTGAATGAGTTATTTTGGGTAGGCAGGGACTGTGAGAAGGGAGCAAGAATTATTCATTTGACTGGCTGCCATCTGAAACAAAAAAAAAAAAAAAAAGGAAAAAGAATTCTAAAAGGAAAAGGAATAATGAGGGAAAATATCTATTTTATATTTGTTATGTCATTTGAAACACAGACCTGCAGGCTTCCCAAGTACTGTCAGAAAGAGCAGATGGTGAGGGTCACCCTTGCTTCATGAAATGCTCCAAATCTGAATATTTATTTTTAAATGCAAAAAAATATCCACTCTTTCTGAGGCAGATTGTGGTCTCCCTTACATCAGCAAAACTGTCTGAAGATGGGATTGGCACTGGATTGATCCTGAGAGTTGCAGAGGGCTGAAAACATAACCTGGCCCCTGTGCAGAAAGCCAGTCTCAAGGTCTGGCTCCATGGTTAAGCAGCAAAATGAAGCTCATCTCTTACTCTAGCACTTCCAATATCATTGTTACAAAAAATTCCCAGTTAACGAGGTACTCATTGCAGATAGAATCATAGAGTCATAGATGCTAAATCTCCTTTAACAAGTATGGGGAAATTAGGGATGACTTCATCGTCTCTTTTGATGCTTCTAACAGCATTCCAGGTTTTCTCTGAAAAGCAGACAAAGGCAGCTGATGGCAGCTGGCTGTCACAGACCCTGCTGTTACAGACCATTCCTTGTCATCGTGTTTAGTCTGGGCCAAACAGAAACCTAGGTGAAGTCATATTTCAGTGTTCCTTAAATCACCTCGGTACGTTTAATCCCTCAGTTCACCTTTTCCTTACACGTCCTTGGTCTCTCTTCCCCAAGCCCTGCTCCTCATTTCTCTGCTGCTTTACCAAAAAGTCTTTGAAAAACCAATATTACAAGTCTGGATTCTAATAAGCAATTTCTTTTTTATTATCTTTTCGTTCCCCCTTTGTTCCTTTTATGTAAAGTCTGAAAATCTTTTCCCCCTATGTATTCCTGAATCTGGACAGATTACTCTTCATTTCATGAAGGGAATTCAAGTTGTCTCTTTAAATCACCCCACTCCCCTCACCTCACATACTTTCAACACCTCTCTGTCTTTTCATTTCACTTCATTTAAAAATTCAGCCCAATTTCAGGGCTTAATAATGATGAATAAGATTGAGATTAGGATTTAATAAGAGTGTTAAGGAAAGATTTGTCATTCCGATGGCTGCAAGTCTTGGCTGAAATTGAATTGGCATCCAGCCTCTGGGCATGCGCGGTGTGAGCTGCTTGCTAGCTCCCATAAAGATCTTCAGAGAACATGAAAAGGTTTTCCATACTCAGCCCTCATCACATGGGCCTGACTAGTAGTGCCCTCAGAATCTTCTTTATGGATTAAAGGCAGTTTGAATCAATGACTGAAGAGCCTGGGAGTGCCACATGGACTGAGGTCCTCCTATGTACCACATCTTGATGCTCACTACTGCTACACTGCACATCCAGATATGATTTGGGTAGCTGAATCAGCTCTTTCTAGGACCTAAATTGCTACCTGGGAACTGAGGTGACACTCAGTCTAAATCCTTAACCAAATCTCAATCTCAGCTTCTAGAATAATAATTGGTCCATGTGGAGGTGTAGCCATCAGATCAAAGCTCAAGGAGAATGAATGTGTTTTGGATTCACTGAATTCCTTTACTGCTTTAAAGTCATTCATTAATAGCATTAATACACGCTGAATATCTCTGCTGGGTGCTGAACGTGAGGATATGTAAATAATGACACTGAGCAAAGCTAACCCAAACTTGAACGTCCAGGAGTAAGCTGGTGTCCAAGCAGAGAGCTGAGATTTGAGGACCCACAGCCTGATGTGCCTGGGTGCCAACGTGGCGAAGGGTGGAACTGATGGACTGGAAATACATCTGAGAAGCTGCTTCCAAGATATTTTCTGTTATACTGTGCCCCTAATAGAAGGGTCTGGCTGTGAAAAGCTGTTTATGTCTTCTTCTAAGATAGATGAATTTTTGCATATTCCCATAGAAAGTCCCATGCGTGAGATCCCTCAAAGCACCCTGCAAACTTTGGTCATTCTCTGTTCCCAAGGAGCAACCCTACAAGTTCTGCTCGTTTCAGTACTTTGGACACTAAGAAACGGATCAGGTTTAAACACTCCTGAAATGTCTACAAGGTCTGCTGTGCTTGGGCTGAAGATGCTGCTCTAGCAACGGCAGCTCCAACTGCTTTGACAAGGGCTTGCTGGAGTGCCTTGTGCACACCAGGCCCAAAGAGGCTTAAGGCTTCTAAAGTTTCAGGGACAGATTCCTGGCAGAGGACAACTGCTGGAGCTCTTTAGAAATCAGGGGGTTGTGCCACTTTACTCCAGGAGAGGGTGGGGACCTGAGGGGTGCTCGAACTGCTTAAATTGCTCTGCAGTTTTAGGGAGTTTGCAGTAAGCCTCTTAAAGTGCTCTAAGGGCTTACAGTATCTTAAGCCTCTTAAATTATATTTAAAACTTACAGTATTTTGGCAGAATCTACAGTTTGGAAGGATTCAAGGTTAGAAAAAAAAAAAACACACAGACTTGGCTTGTTTGATAGATTTAATTGGGAATTAAATGTTTGATAAAAAATGCTGTTCTAATAATTTTAAACTTACAAACTATAAACTGACATACTTGCCAGTATATGTTAAAGGAATTGATCATGAGCACACATTAACATAATCAAACCGGAGGAAAACATCTAATTTGCAAACTCACAGTTTCCTTTTTTAGGTGTTATTAATTTTACAACCACTTATCCTTTTTTTTTTTTTTTTTTTTTAAGTTTGAACTTCTATGTCACAACCCCCTCTACAGAATAAGACAGTTTTTCAGGTCCATCCTGATCTAATTCTGAGAAATCAGACTGTAAAATATCTGATCAGAACAGATGCGAAAAATACATTAATTTCCAGACTGCTATAATTAATAGGGATCTACTGGCATTCCTGAAAATTAAATAACAAACAAAACACACACACACACACAAAAAAGCCCTTTAGGCTGAGACTAAATTGAACAGTTTTCTTCATGCACAATTGAAAGGAGAGATTAAAAGGAAAGAAATTGGAAAGTTAATGTGACTACAGACATGGCAATATGCCTGTGCTCTCAAACTCATTAGCGACTACATTTTAGCGATTCTTTGAGCATGATGATTTCTGTGACACACGAGAAATATATTGATCCTATGTTCCATTGTAATTCAAGTTCTTTTGGAACGCCCCAGCAAAAGCACTGCAGAACTGCCCTTAGATGTACACACACAGTAGATTCTAACGCTTTCCTTCAGGTTTCAGCGATGAACTGCATCTCCCATCTGGCTGTCATAAAAGTGTTGGAAGAAGAGGCAGCAAGTCTTTCCCATGGAAAATCTTGTGCCACCTCCGTGAGGGTGGTCTGCATAACAGCACTGGTGCAATGTCTGGAGTCTGTCCACGTGAACAAATGGGCACCATATGTGGTTGACAATCAGTCTTTTCAATTCCAGCAATGCCAATTGATCTGAGTACACCGATTTTACGTTGGCCTGTTAGGAGCCATCAGATGGTCCTCAATTTTTAAAACTCAATCAGCAAGAAGGTTATGCTCCTTCAGGACAAAGGATTGAGTAACTATTCCCCATTCTTTGGGAAACCAACTTTTAACATGGTCTGCTAGTAATAGAACATGGTTTTAAGATAAAAGGGGGGAAATTTGGGTTAGGTGTTAGAAATTCTTTACTCAGAGGATGGTGGTGCCCTGGCACTGCCACCCAGAGCTGTGGGTGCCCCGTCCCTGGAGATGTCCAAGGCCATAGATGGGCCTGGGGCAGCCCGAGTTGATGAGGAGCAGGCAGCCCATAGTAGGGATTGGAGCAGGATGATTTCTGAGATCTCTTCTAACCCAAACCATTCATGGTTCCATGACTCAGCACCCCCCTCTAAACAATTTTTTGTTTCATTTCTCATCTATCTACTAGAACTTGGCACAACTGAACCCCAGCCTTTTTTTTTTTTTTTTTCCCTAGGAAAAGATGAAAATAGCAGTAATTATGGGGGGAAGGGGGAGTTGTTTTGTGTTTATCGTTATTATTTTGTGGATATTTTTGTAACATCTTTTAGAGATTAGGTTCAATTAGGAAACAGATGGCACCAAAATATCGTCAAACATTTCTGATGGGCAGCAAATTACTGACTTAATTATGTAAATAATTAAAATTTATATTTACACCTGATCATCCAAATGAGGGTGAAAATACCAATTTCAGGGTTTGTTATGATTGCTGGCAGGGTGTCAACCTGTGAGTGCGACACTTCCTTTTTTCAGCTTCACGTGTCTCCCTTAGATCCTAGAGTAGTCAAAAAAACACCTGGAAAACTGAGAAAGAAAGAATGAGTAAAGACTCTCAGCTACATTTCTACCATGTAGGCATTGTCCCTACTTTAAAAGGGATCCTTGTGTTGGTTGTGGGGATGTTGTTATTATCATGCTCATGGCAACCACATCCAGAGGTACCAGCTCAGATCAAGCTGGCTGTGTACAGGAGGCCATACAAAGATATTGTAAGAGATGGTTTTTGCGTAGAAGAGCTTATAGGGCAAATAAACAGGGCTGACAAGTAGCGGAAATAAGACTGAGACGGAGTCAGGCAGTTTTATTAACTTCTATATTACAGGTGCAGAAGTGAAGCACAGAAAGATAAAATGTGTGATTCTCATTTGCACTAAATTTGCTTTGCACCACCCTGGCAGCATAAATGGGCCATGAAGTGGGTATATATTATATTTACACTCACTTTGCACTTCTCCTGTGATTTTCAAATGCTTCAGCATTAGTGAATATCAGACCAAATATGATTTCTCTCGGATCACAAAGGAAATCAATGTCATTGAACCCACATTTCCTTAGTGCCACTTCAGTGCCTTATTTACCTGACATTCTTTCACCCTTTCCTGGGCCCTAATTTTGTACACATAGCTATCCATAGTGCTATAGTTCCTCTTGGTGTTATTAAATCTGTTTCAAAGAATGGCTTTCCTGGGAACACACACGCCACCAGGAAAATGAGTCAACACTTCTCTGTCTTTTTGCTTTAACTTACTTCTCTACATCATGATGGAGATGGAGTAGGGAAAGCTGTGAGGCACAGGCAGAGATCACCGTGCTGGCCCCTCACCTGGCAATCTCACCTGGCAAAGCCTCTGAGATGGAGCTGCTAAAAGTCATCATGAAGTCATGAATCATATCATTACATCATATTGTAACCATCCATTATTCTATCACTGGCAAGGATATTCCAGAGTAGAGTTGAATTTGCCTTTGAAAAACTAAGTCTCCTGGTTGTCTAGGACATGGATTTGCTTCAGTTAACTTTCTCCAGAGGTTGGGATGGGTAAGACAGATACAATCCATTGGTTTTGATTCTGAGCTATCTTTGAAGGTCAAAATCACCTGTTGTGGTTCTTCATATCTTTTCTGTTGAAGGTTCTGCAATATTAAGATTTTTATCTTAGCCCTTTTTTATCAGCTCTATTCTCCCATCCCTAATTTGGAGCCAATGGTGTTGGGGGGGAGGAGAGGTGACAGGGAGGTCAAACAAATGCTTCTATTGATATCCCTGTAATAAAAAGAGCTTTACTTTCCCTTCTACTGATAGCAGTCAAAGGCGCTTTGCTTTTGATAAAATTAACCTTGGAGCCAGAAACAACAGAAGCCGCTCTGATTTCATCAGCCCTTCTGTCTGAGGAGACGTGATCACTTACTAGCAATGAAAGGGGACGTGTTGCCTGTACTGGCAACTAATGTAAATTCCTTCCCTCAGTTCACTGCAGTGGATCCCTCTAACAGTTACTGCTCAGTTTCAGAGCCTCATTTCCACCACACGAATGGAGAGAAAGAAAAACACAGAATTCATGCTGTGCGTAGACCTACTGACTCCCATTTACCTCTTCACTGTGGCTGTGCTTTGCCTTCATCTTGCTCCCTTGCACTCAACATGTCTACATATCTTCAACAGAACGTTTGCTTGGAGCACAGCTACCAATGTGCTGAAGCATTAAGTTGGATCAGGGTCCAGAGGGTTATTTGCCCAGGACAGCACTGATCGGAGAGGCAGCGGAAGGACAACAGCCTTGTCTTTCTGGCCATCCTCAGCACTACTTGGAAGTCAGAGATGAGTCTGCCTTGTCAAACTTGAAACCATGGTGTTATCACAAGCCAGTTTTACAGTTTAAGTACTCCCTCAACCAGCCATTTATCAAATGTTTCCCAGCTCTCAATTCTTTATTTAATGTGTTAGTAACCACTTCAAAATAGTACCTGTGCCCCATAATACTAAAGTACTTCACCATAAAATATAATGATTATGATTATGATCTGCATAAGCAAAGGCCATTGCCTGGTCTGTGCTGATAGTATAAAGGGATTTGCCATACTATTCCCTTCACTCAAAAATGTTCTCCTGTGCACCCAGAGCTGTTAACACCATTCTGAGCTGTCTGCACACGTGACTGAAATGACTCATAGCCACAGCTGTTATTCAAAGACAGAAATAAAACCTACTAATTCTTTTGGAGGCTGCTTCCCCATGTGGCCTGAAGATCATGCTTGCATTGTGGTCCTATAGCCGGGACTGGAAACAGGATGCTCAGCAGGGGATTGGGTTAGTCTCAAGAGATGGTGGCTCTTACAGAAGGCTGTTAGGAATGGCAGTTCCTTATGGTGTGCTCCTTCCCTCTGCCTCCTCTTCCTGGCTCTGTCCCAGAAGCTGCTTGCAAGCTATGGATTAGCTATAGAAGTGTCACTCAGCATCTGAGCTGGTAAAGGTGCTGTGCTATGTTGGATGGCATGTACTGTGGTGTAATATTTGGACAGACTCAGGGCTGTGCTCAGAGCTTTGCTCTCATTATGACAATGAGTTTGGGTTGAGAAGGTCAGTACCCATTGCTCCACCAGAGTGCCAGGGGAACCTGTGCAGTGGATTTTCAACCCGTGCTTCTAAATTTCCACGTATCTAAGAAAGCGTTATTGGAAAAATCTTCAGCCCTAGCAGAGTCATCAGTAGACAGAATGGATCTCTGTGTCTGCTGAACCTTGTCAGAAAATCCTGGAATCATGAATCATTACAGTTTGGAAAGACCACTAAGGTACTTTAGTCCAACCACCAGCCCAACCCCACCGTGCCCATTGACCACATCCCTCAGTGCCACATCTCTGCAGTTCTGGAACACCTCCAGGGACGGTGACTCCCCCCCTCCCTGGGCAGCTGTGCCACTGCATCACCTCTCTTTTGGAGAATAATTTTTCCCTAATATCCAATCTGTGATCCTCCTCATCTCTCTGCTCTGGACAGACCTTTCCACGTAAAACCAGCTAGCAGAACAGTTTTATCTATTCCAAAATTGTCGGTCTCCTGTATCCCCCATGCAGACTACCTTTGAATAGGTTGGTGAAATGATAATAATTGATTCAGAAAATGTGTCTTTTTCCCTCTTGCTTTCTGCTGGAGCAGAGGGATGAGAGGGACATTTGCATTCTGTGGGAAGGGAGCTCTACAAAGCACTGCTGCAGAAGGTTTCCAAAGGGTTTCCAGGGGAAATCTCTGGCAATCCACTCTGCTGTTGATTAGCACAGTGTTTTAAGCAGGTAATATTTCCTCAGCAGACAGCTGTAAATGCTCATTGTCAATATGTACAAATAAATATTTCAGGTGAAACAGACAAAGACATAATGGCTCATGTCTCTTCTCAAATATACTGTGTGCTCTTTCCTGCTTTTTTTATTTCTTTGTTTTATACATCAGGTTATTTCTGATAAAGCCCTGAAAAAAAGGGACATCAGAATGTAAATGGGGAATGAAATTCCTCTGATTTTTTTCCCAGCTCTTCTGCCCTAGCCAGGTTCTGCTGCATGGCAGCATTGCCCAGTGATGAGGGTTTATCCAGAAGAAATAGTTTCTGCTTCTGCTCTGACAATATGACCTTAAGCAAGTTATATTTGCTCTCTGGCTCTTTCTTTCTTCTCTCCTACTACTTCTCTTTTCTAAATTAATTTTTTATTTTTTATTTCTTTAATTTTTTTCTCCAGTTCTGTCCATTTTGGATGCATCTGAAAAGAAATCCATGTCCAGTGAGAATGCTGGAAGCCTTTGTAATAGAAATGAAAGTTTTTAAGTCCCACATGGCCAATTGCTTGCTTACACTGCTGTGTTGTGGATTGTACAATTAGACCTAACAACTCAGCAGGGGGAGTTGGAGATTCTCAAATTCACTTCCATTCTTATTCATTTTCATGGGGGAAAGAAAAAGCATTTTTTTCTGTATGGGTGAAAAAATGTTAATATCTTGTTTGGTGTTGTCCTACACAATTGAAATATGCAGCCACTTCACTGGTTTTAGAATCAAAGCATTCCCTCGATTATGTAGTTGTGTGAGAGAGAATTGAAATTTCCACACGCCCATTCACAGCCTAATTGATTCTTCTAACTGTAATGCAATTTTTCACCCTGTATCTTTTGGACAAAATGTTTACAGTGATATTGTTTTGCTGCAAGCCCACGCTATTAAGTTGTTTAGAGAGAGAAGTTGGCTGGAGAAAATCAACAGTGCTAATTTCATGCTGGTTATATGGTGGATTCCTGGGGGAGCAACAGCCTGGCTGCAGGTGCTGGGGCTCTCAGGGTAGTCAGTGCTTGGAAAAATATAGGAAGTTCTCAGAAACCAACTGGCCAAATCCTTCCAGAGTAAAAGATGTGTCATCCCCTAGAAAACCTCGATATATGGCAGCTCTCTTTGTAAGATTGCAGCACAATATTTATAGGACTATTATTTATACTTCAGATAATTCAAGCCTCCCTAAAAGTATCATGCTTGGAAACAGATTTTCAGATAATCAGTGCCCCTGGTAACCCCACATTTTAATGTAAGATGTACAAAACCAGAGGCAGAGGCGGGGATGGGTGAAAGCATGGAGGCTTGTTTGAAAGAAGGAGCAAACCATGAGATATCAGGGTTTGGGAAATGTGAAACAGAAGGAGCTCTGGAGTCAGAGTACGTTTGTGGTGCTCACTCATGCATAACAGACTGCAGCAAAATTACACATTTTTGGTTGGGTGGTTGGATTAATAGCTAACCCACTGTTATGTGGTGAGAATATATTTAAGTGCAGTGAGGTACTCTGCAGAAGGTTCTTGGTTGTAGTGCTGACTATAGAAATGTTGTGATGTTCGTTAATTCAGAAACCATCAGCTATTTATATACACACACCTGTATCTGTATCTCTCTATAAGAACAGCCTTGCATTGAGTTTGATAAGGGAACATCTCAGCTGATTTATTTGTGATGCTGCAGAACTGCCCTGTTTTCTCCAAACCGCTTGTGAGGCTGCTATGTTTCTCACCTATATTTAAACAGCTTGACTGAAATAAATATGGCCTGATTTTCACCCTGAATGTTTTCTGTGCACAGCACTGGTCTTTGATGCATACACAAGATAGTAATTAATTTGCAGTTTCATTCACTAAGAGAGACATGAAATGAGAACGTCTCTAGATAGATAGCAATTACTGTTTTACAGCACACCACAAGACTTTAAAAGAGAACGCCGTTTCTTCCTACAAATTGTTTTCCAAAAGATCAGAGTTGGCCCCTCTACCCCATTATCTCTTTCTCTGGAGCTTGCCTGGAGAATCTCCTGTGTGATGGGAAGAGGAGGGCCTCGTGGAGTGACAATCTGCATCTGGCTGCACTCAAAGCATTTGTAAACAACTCACTGTTTGCTCAGAGGTTTTTTTTTCTCCTGCTGTATTTCTGATGAATGCAATGAAATGTGAGGGGAATGAAGGTCTCCTAAGTACGTTTTAATTTAGATGAAGAATTATACATTATTATAGCATACTAGCTGTTCTTCTGACATAATTGATTGGGAGGGCCATCCACAAAGAACAGCAGGAACGCTTGACATTGAGGAGACTACAGAACCTGAATTAACCATATACAAATGTGATGGGAAAACAGCTGAACCCAGTGGCCTAGACTGGAAAAGTGGAAAACTGAATATAGGTTTGAATGCTGTCATTCCCAGGGGGAATCTCTTGGTTGTTTTTGTTGTTGTTGTTTGTTTGTTTTTTTCCTGTGACTTTGTTTTCCTTCAACAAAGCATCAAGACAGGTTTTTATTAATTCCTGAAGAGGTAAATATGAGATAAACATTGGAAAGAGACTTTTCACCTGTATCTAAAACATCAGTGATAACAAAGATCAGGGAAAATCCATCTCCCCTCAGTACCAGATTGTCCTGCAGCCATCTTCTAATCTTCTCCATCACCTTGTCCAGGCTGTTGGACAGATGAGTGACTGCAGTCTTGCAGCCTGCCCCAGTGCAAGTGCTGGCACTGATGGCTTGGGTAATGCTGATTCTGAATGTTTAGGATATGATGTGGAGAAGTCCTTTAGGTCCAAATGTCTTGTCTGGCTGTTCTTCTCCTAAACTTTATGAGGTGAACATCCATCAAATGGAAGGAAAGGATATTCATGCAATAGTCCTCACAGGTAAAACAACTGAGATATCTGTAGCTACATTCCTCTTTACATTTAAAGGAAATTTTTGTATCAATGAGTTGTACATCTCTGTGTCCTGAAGAGAATAGTCCTTATTTGATGCTGTGGATAGCAACGTCACTGATGTATCAGGTATTGTCAGGAATCACAGAGATAGAAGCAGAAGCTGAAAATAATTGAAACTTAAGAGAAAAAGTTTGCTTTGGGAAGAGTTTTGGGCAAGCCATTCAGATTACTTTGAACTGCCTTCCCTGTGCTGCTGAACACTCAGTGCTTATCAGCCCGCAGGAAAACCTGCGATCCAGAGGATGCTGTGAAATCGAAATGCTTCTTGTGAGTGTTTGTTAGGTCAGAGGGAGATATATCTCACCTGCAATTGTGTAATCCAATGCAATAGACAGCTTTGGTTTATTCAGATCCTCATGAAATGATTGCCCTAAACCTTTTCCAAGCTGAATTAGAGGATGTGGTTTTTGACTGCAGTGGATTTATGCTATCTCCAGAGAACCAGCTGGAAGCTCATACCCAGCTCAGTTCTCTTGGTACTGACAGCACTGAGAAATGTGTTTTGAGACAGTTTTGTAGTGACCATTCCTTACTTCTGTCTGGTGCAGGTGTTAGCACTCATTCAGTGGGTCTCAAAGCAAGCCCTTATGTCTAAAGGCAGCACTAGCAAACTGGTGTAAAAATGTCCCAGCCTGGCGTGAAGTGATGGGGTTTTCACACCACTGCCAATAAAAGAGAGCTGGAAAAAGGCTACGTATGTCTTACAGTGTCAGAGTAAGACTTCAGTGGTCTTTATCTGATGCAAGAGATGTATTCTGCTTGCTCTTCCCCGGGCTAAATGTCATCCCCATGAGAACAAGCGCTCTGTCTCACCTCTGCATTTCATAACTGAATGTATGTTTCATAATTGCTTCTTTCAGACTGGAAGTGTCCAGTTTCCTTAAGCTCTCTCCATCAGTATTAGGCTCCTACTCCTTTATACCTGTGAGTTCCTTGAGCAGTTTCCCCACCCTGTTTTTTTCTTTTTTGAAATACAGATGTGTATAATAAAGCTCTGAGCTCCAACTGAACACACTCTTCCAATTAAAGGCCCTACCAGAGCATAGCTGAGTGGAATAATTGCCTCCCTTGTTTTACACAGAATACTCTATTAGCAGTTCTAGCATTTTGATCTGGGACTCGACATTCACCCAGAATATTTGGTCTTTTCCTTTTTTAACCATCAGCAGCACATGAAAAGACAAGCCAAGTCTGACACTCCAATAAGCTGTTGGTAACAGGAAACGCCGTCTCTCCGTTTCATCTTTCCCACTTCTCTTGGTTTTGGACAATATTTGCATCTGCTCATTTTATTGCCTGCACATCTTTGTACCCATGGAAGGTGTATTTTTTTCCCTGAGCCTTCCACTCCACTGCAGCATAATGTGTAATGCAGCGCGCAAGATGAAAGCTGTTATCTGATTTGAGTTTAATGTTCAAAAGTCCTCAAGCTGGTTTATCTAAAGACACTCCCTGTATAATTGTATACTTAGAATTCAGCAGCAGTGTAATAGGGCAGGCACTCTGTATTCTGTCTGGAATTACAGAAAAGACACTATTTATTTTTAAGCAAATAGGAATGGGGGAAAAAAAAAAGTGGAAAATATCACGACGTAAGAAAATATATTCAACAAAGTTTCAGAAAAACCTAACCTGGGGTTTGATATATGATGGAATTAGATTGGATTTAAGGGCAGTGAATGGGAGGAAAATTAGAAGTCTGGAGAGAGAGGGATTAAAATTCAGCAGTAATAGAAAGACTTTAGGCAACTCTAATCAAGGAATCAGCCCTTTTGGGCAAGGTGGTGTACAAAAATATCATACAGAGTTTCACAGAGATCCTGGGATTTCAATCCAGTTCCTGTATGTATTTCCCTTTAGATGTATTTTTAAAGCCACTTTATTAATATTATTAATATAATGAGAGCAAATTACTTAAATGGTTCGACTGGCTTCAGAGGACCTAAGTCAATCGACTCTGACCAGAATTGTCATTGTGTTGGTTCAGGATCTATTAATATGATTTCAAATCTGAGCCTGAACGTACTGTTGCTATGAAAAGTATTTACGGCCTCAAATCCACCAAGAAAACATGGCAGAGAAGTAAAACAAATAAATCATAGAGACAAAGAAAGAGGAGAACGGAAGCTCTGCTGTGTCATTTTATTGGGGGAACTGAAACACAGGGAGATTAATGGTTTCATTTGAAGCTACAGCACAGTCAGTGACAGGATCGGGAGCAGAATCCAGGTCTGTTGCTGAAAATTGGATTTTTGATGAAAAACTTCATGCACTCTCTAAAATTCAGGAAATTTCCCCTCACTTCAGCCAGAAGTGAGGCACTCTTCCTCCCAAGAGTGGTGAAATCTTAAAGGCAGAGAGAAGAGTGCTCTAATCTTCCTTCTGCCTGTTTTCCTTCCATAGAAAGGCTCATTCCAGCTCGGGTTGATGGCTAGCTGATGATGCAGATACTCAAGGATGAAAGCTATGGTGTCAGGCCAGGAGGTATTTCAAAGAAATTTTGTAAGAGTGCCCCATTAAATCTCCATGAAATTTTACATCTTTTTACTGGAAGATATCAGCCCTTTTTCGATCAGTTAGTTTTATTTTCCCTGAGATTTAGCATTAGCACTGATGAAGACCATTTTTCATATCAAACTTTGAAACTCCCTTAATTTCACACCCGTCAATACTGAACTACCATTTTGTGAAGGTTTCACTAAGGAAAAAAACAACAACAGCAACAACAACAACAACAACAAAACCCTCTAAGTTTTTCAATAAGGCTGTTCTCATGCAGCCGTGAAATATCCTGGGGTGTAATTAAGAAAAAACCCTTCATGACATTTTGGGGGGAAAATATGTATTCAACTCTGCTCACACCATTCTAGAAAGGAAATTAATTCTACATAAAATGGTAGCCTCCTAAGACTTTGTAATGAGAACAACTGTCTGCTACAGAAAGACTGAAATAACAATGAGGGTTGGTGCTATTTTAATAGAGCAGCCCTGCTTTTCTATTCTGGAGACAGGGAGAAAAAAAAAAAAAAAGTGGGAATTTAGTTGAAAAGCTCCTGAATGGAGGAAGCTTCCACACAATCCTCCTCCGTGGCAAAGACCTTCACACCTTCGTGACAGCCCGCTTCCCCCAGGAGCAATGAACAGATGTAGGTCTGCCTGCAGCCCCTGAGCCAGTATTGCAGAGATATAGGAGATGGGATTGTGGTTTTGAGTGTGGTAATTATAATAAAGCTCGATTAGAAGCTTTTTTTAGCCAACGTGGCCAGGACAGGCAGGTTCCCTAAACCAGTGATGCCTGGGGGGGGGTGCATTTAGCATAGAGTCATTAAGGCTGGAAAAGACCTCTAAGATCACCAAGTCCAACCCCAACCCACCCCACCATGCCCACTGCCACATCCCTCAGTGCCACATCCCCATAGTTCTAAAACACCTCCAGGGATGGTAACCCCACCACCTCCCTGAGCAGCTGTGCCACTGCATCACCGCTCTTCCTGAGAAGAAGCTTCCCAAAAATATCCGATTTGATGTTGCATCATCCTATCTTCGAGTGCATCTTCATTACAGAAAAACCCTCACCTCTACTTTGCCACAGCAAATGAAACATAAAAAAAAGCTGCCTTCATACATGGCCACCAACATGCACACCTTTGTCGACACGCACAGATTTTATCTCAGTGAATATTTGCTGCGGAGGTTTTTTTTCTGCAGAAATCACTTGACTACTGGAAAGTCACTGGAATTTTTTCATACCCTTCTGTTTTGTAGCAGCAAGGGCATAAAGGTGCCAATGGAAAATTGCTTTGGTACCTTGAACTGTAAATGATGCTGTTTTCATGATTCATCAAATCCGTCTGAAGCAGAGGTGGCATGTCAGCAGGGCTAGGCAAAGTTTAGAACATAATAGGGCCCAAGAGGTGAGAGACATGTCTTTCATTTCAGTGGAGCATCTTTGAAGTGACTGCTGGAAATAATTAGGTTCCTTGATTTCCATTGCCAATCGGTGCTCTTCACGCTAATCAGAATAACTGAACATTTGCATGAACTGGAGGGAATGGAAGTATTTCATATTAGGAAGAGCTTATAACAAAGATAAAGGTCTCCAGGCTTCAGAATACGTTGTCCCTGCAATTCTACACCACCCTTCATATCTGGCAAAAAAAAAAAAAAAAAGGAGGCGAAAAATGTATATTTAATATTTATTAAAGAGCCTCAGATCTTTATAATCTTTAAACTTTGGGCCCGTTAAATATTCCAAACTCTTTTTATTTATTAATAAATGTTTCATTCTGTCTCTTCCCAAACCTGAATGAAGCTCTTAGGTCACACCGCCTGTGAGATGAATCACAGAGAGGAAAATGAATAAAATCAGATTTCTAATCACTTTGAAGGATCCTTTAAGGACTTTAGGGGTCCCATGTTTAAAGAAGGGAGTGGGAGTTGTGATGTCTGACCTTTCCCTTCCAAATTCAGCATTAATTTATAGTTCTTTTATGATCCTGAGCACATCAGCTTCACCTCTCTGTATCTCATTTTATCTATATGTAGAATTAGAAGAGAAAAATATGACCCTATTTTACAAAGGTTTTACAGGTCTTAATAAATTTCGGATATTAAAGTGCAGTGAAAGCTTTGCTTTATAAAATACAGGGTATGTTTTCAAAAGAGCTCAGCTCTTATTTAGACACCTCTGTAAGAACCTGAGTGTTGAGGGCACCGTATGTCCTGGATCTTTGCAAATATCTGGTTATGAGAATCACAGCATTCTCTGTGGGAGGCTGAGCTCTTAAAGCAGCGTAGATTTTACTTACGTGCCAAACTTGGAAGCAATCACCTTTGAAAATCTGTTACTAGTTTGAGAAATTTGAATGCAAGGGGAATCCAGTCTTGGGATCACTTGATCTTCTGAGTGAAAATAATTTGAAGAGGGACTTTTCACAGGGTTTGAAGTTTATGGAGGACTCCTCACTGGGAATTTGGCCTTCTTCTTCTTCTAAGAGCCAGAGTGTTGCCTGCATGGGGTATTTCATAGAGCAAGCTTGAACTGACTTTAGATGAGAAAACTTGATGAGAAAGATGCCAAGTAACATTTATCTTGACAATTAAGAGGGCCTCCTTTGCTTTTGATTTACTTATTTCCTTACATGTACATCATTCTTTCTGCCAATAAGTGTTTCTGAAAGGTGAGACTAAATGTTCATTTAGACTATTTAAAATGATGAGACAAAAAATAAAATTAAATTAAATTAGAGAGTGACTGAAGGATTGAAATTCTGCAGAATATGCTGTTCTTGCCCTTTTCTGATATCCTCCTTATTTTCCTTACAGCAGTCCTTCCTGTGGTGTGAATTTGTCCTACTGGGACAGATTCTGCAATGTGCTTTTATTCCATGAACCTCCTGTGGCACTTTGGCTGTAGTCAGGGAAATGTTCATGCTGACTTCAGAGCAAGTCTTCTCCACCAAACGCTGGTAGCAAGGCTTCTGCTTCCTGCCATCTTTAATCATGGAAACCTGCAGCAGCTCCATTGGGATCCACAGTTTCTTCAAATTTTTACTGAATTAATGGAGCAGTTAATGTCTTTAGGTTCTTTACAATGTGGACAAAGCACATTCAGTGGTCTGAATTGGAGGACAAATGGGTGATGCTATTATATATGGTGAGAATTCACTCATCCTTGTTGAGTTGTGAAATATGTGACATTAGACTCAATATGGAACTATTCATGGTAAACATGATATTAATCTCTTCTTGATTTGCTAGATAAAATTTCTTTTATCTAGCCTAACTTCATGAGACTTCTCTATAATCAAAATGAAGTTTCATTGGAAGCAGAAGGGCTGCACTCAAAGCATTCTCTGCTCTTTCCATATCCTGAAAGTGAAAAAATACATTGCTCCAAACCACGTTTCACTGCTTTTTCTTTTCTTTCTTTTTTTTTTTTTGACCCAAGTTTCCAGAGTCTCATGCAGTGACACTGAAATTTTCGGAGCATTGAAGTTGTTGCTAGTGAACTGCATGGGGCTGTCTTGAAAGCAACGTCCATTCACCAAGCAGCCTGAGGGAGAAAGCCTTCTCCCGTTAATTTTGTTTGTCTGAAGGTAGAACAAAAACCGCAGTGAAAAGAGAACAAAGTTTCCAAAGGTCCTTCCACATTTCCATTTGGAAACAAAACATTTATAAACTTTTGCTTTAATTTCCTTAGATCTTTGTTGCAATTTCTCACTACTTTTATAAATGCAGAAAAATACAGCTAAATTCAAAGGCACAGTGGGAAAGAGACATAAGCTTGAACCATAGGGGTTATAGTTTCTAGTAAACAGTTCTCTTCTCACCACCAGTGTAAGATTTCCATGGCTGAATTTAACCTAGTGGCGACTTACTAGCTATCAAAAGCTTTTCATCTCTGTAAGCTGACTTCCCAATTACCTACCATTTCGAAATTAAAGAGGGGGAAAAAAAATAGCTTTCTTAATCAAGCAGGAAAAATCCTTCTCTTGACCCGAGCAGGTGCTGGGATGCAGACTCCTTCTGAACACCTGCAGGATGCCTCCAATGGATTTATGAGTTACAAGGCTGATTTTCAGCTGCTAACGAATGCAGTTTGATTTACCAAGGTGAATGATTCCCTTACCCAAGGGAATTTTATTTTCTTACAGGTGGATTTTTGTCTTTACAGGTATTATTTCTTGCTAAAAAAGAGACTGCTAAAGACTGTTACATATTGCAGTCAAGAGAGGCAACATCAGGATGAGCTGAAAATAATACTGTCATTAGCCACGTCTCTGACAAACTCTGTACAAGTCCCAGGTAACATCAAGCTTTGCAGTTGACAGCACTTATGATTTTAATTCCCCATGAATGGAAGCTAAGTTTCTAGTTTGCACATTCCTGCAGGCTATTGGGGATTGGATGCTCCATGACTAGAAGACGTAGCTCGAGAAGCAAGGCTCTGAATCAATGCCAAGTTGCATTTTGGCCAAGTTCAAGTGTCTGAAGGAAGCATGGATATATAGAATCACAAAATCATATAATCATTAAGGTTAGAAAAGACCACTAAGATCACCAAGTCCAGCCATCAACCCCTCACCACCATGCCCGCTAATGGATGTCACTCAGTGTGACATCTGTCCTTCTCTTGAAAACCTCCACAAATGGAGGATATACACTGAGGAGGGGAAGTTATTTTAAATACTCTGATCTGGGTCCTTTTGCAATATCAAAGCTAATTTGATTTTGAGCATGGGCTCTCCTGTTTCATTGAAATCATTAACCACCGCTAGCTGAGGTCTTACCTTTCCTTGAACTAATTCTCACTTGGAAATAAAGCACTGAGTTGGCTTGATTTCTCAGTGGGTGCTCTCCATGACTTTGATGCACTTCGTACTCATCTTGGGCCAGATCTGTGGGACCTACAGAGAGGGAGCTCATGAGGCAGCCTGCGGTTCCCAAGTCTTAAAATAAAGGAACAACATGCCTCGTCTTTTTCAGTGCCTACACTGCCCCGTGGTGATGATGGACTTCAAGCTTTCTTCTTTTTCTGACCTATATGGGGGGAAATTTGCATTCAAGCACTCTCAAGACATTTCCAAAATCAGAGAATACAGCTGTTAGATGATGTGGGGTACTTAAAGAACAAGGGAAGATTGTACTCAATGTGGACTGCTTTCCTGATGGTTTCACCCATCCCATGATTGTGCTGTGCTTTCATAGCTGAGACTGTGCTTTTGCCCAAAGAGTGTGACTGCTGGGAGCATGTCATGCAGGTATACACCTCACCAGCTACGGAGCAGTGGTTCCTCGTGGCAGGCAGTGTGGCCTGTTGAGGGCAGGCTTTGTACGTGACCTGCACGTCCTCTTTCTCTCACTTGTGAATTTAATCCACAAAACTCCTCCGGGAGATGGGGGAGTGCCATTTCCACCTTTTCACAGGTGGGGAATGAAGATGCCGAGAGCCTCCCTGACTTACCTACAACTATAATTGTGGGTTGTGGGGATCAGAGGAGGTGGCAGCTGAAGAGGGAATTGATCACAAGCTTTCTGATAGCACCCTGCTGATTAGAACAGCCTGCTTTATCTGTGGATAGGCGTAATTCCACTCTTTGTACCCAGCCTTTTGTCTGCCTTGTCTTCTGAGATAGCAGGCTCTTTAGAATAGGCACCATCTGATATTTTATGTAGCACTTAGCAAAATATAGTCCCAGTCTCAACTGGGCCTCCAGGCATTACCATAATCAGTGCATTAGGGGTCATTTTTTTCAGACTGAAATTTGAAAATAACTTTGAGTAGTCTTTTGTAATGGAAGTTTTATTTTGCCTCTCTCTGGAAAGGAGGTGGAGAAGGGGGAATTACGTTTCCTTTCTCTTGCATGCAGAGCTGCACATCGATGTTGAGTCCTGAAGAAGATGTAAGTCCCAAACTCCCCAAAAGAAGTGGAGCCTTCTGGATGTTTAGGAGGAGAAAAAAAAAAAAAAAAAAAAGGGAACGATTTGAAAGAGCCAAGATATTTAGCTTTGAAAATTAGCTACTCAGCAGGCCAGCATTAAAATTAATTTAATGGAGTGTAAATTAACATACTTGACACTTTTTTGATCATTTTTCATATACAGTGCTGACCGATGGAAAGAAAAGCTTTCTCCCCCATGAGATTAGGACGGGGAAATTCACAGATTTACCACTCCCACCCCCTGGGGCACTTTCCTCTTCAGGAGTCAATGTAATACATCAAATTAAGTCTTTAAATAGTAAGCATTGGCAAAAGCCTTTGCATATAATAAACCGACTTTAAAAAAAAATGTTTCATTCACTGATACTGGAATGTGTAAGGAATTCTCCTTTCAAATACATTGTGGAAGTTAATTAAGTTCACTCAGAGTTTATAGCAAGGATTCTCTAAAAAGTGTGGGGGAATATTCTTACCCCAGTCCGAAAATGCAACATGGGGAAACTTTCAGTATGTTGATAAGTGATAAGAATGTCATTTGAGGTTTATTTTTTTCTTAATAATAATTTAATTGTCATTGTAAAATGCCTCATAGTTGGGACAGATTAAATTGCCACAAAAGCCATTACTGAGATTCATATCCCCCCATAAATGTAAAGTGTTTGCTGCCATTCCATAAATAAGCACAGTCGTTCCAGGAAAATGAGGTACAAGAAATAAATTAACAGAACCCAAACACATAGGACATTCGGTTGCAACAATTTGCAGTAGAGGCTGCTGACGGGAATTCAGCTGTGCCCAGAGGGGAGGCAAATCCAATGTTTAATTATGGGCTCGGTAAATCATGCCCCTTCTGTGTGTTTTGCCATATTGACAAGGTTCGAAGATTATTTCAGAGTCTGGTCCAATAGTGCTGGTAAAGTAGGAACATTTCAGATGGTGTTCTGCTTGAAGGGCACAATATTTCTCCAAAGATGCGTAGGATCAGCTCGTGGTTAAATGGAAAGTGGTAAATCAATTGGTGTCAGTCTCCTGCTAAAGGCTTTAGGTCCGAGTTTCGATCTTCTGCACCTTGGGTGGTCAGTGTGCCTTGGGTAGCAGTGAAAACACAGCCACAATTCAGAACTTTCCATCTGTTTAAATGGCCACAAAATGTTCAAATAAGAGCTTTTATCTGGAGCGTGGCATCAGCCTGGAAAAGGAGTCAGCTCACAGTGATGCGTGTTGGAGAGAGGACAGGAAGGCTGGGGAGGGACATAGCGGGTGGGAAAAAGAGATTTTAAACAACTTAATTGTCACGCAGAAATGGCATCTGTAGCAAACATATTGAACTGATAAACAATGCAGCTGCTACAGATTTCACACAGAGAAGAAAATGCCGTGGCCATATGCAATTCATTACCTGTGTTAATTAGGGAATTAAAAAAAAAAAAAAAAAAAAAAAGTAAAAAAAATGAGAAGGAAAGAAACTGTAGGAAAAGGGGACAAATCGGAGCACCAGGAATAATGTCTGTCTGTGGAATGCACATCTGTCCTGACCGTGCACATGTTCTTCTGCTCCCATTTCTAGCCAAGGCCAGGAGTTGCCAGAACCATTCCTGCCTCAGGATAATGCACCAGGCACTGGCACTAACTTGCAAACGTCTGTGGGGAGAAAAAAAACAAAAAAAGGATGAAATAGAAGAAATTGAGGGAAATTTACTTTCAAATGCCTATTCAGGGCATTAATACTCACCTCACTTTTCCTCTCCGCTGACCTGCAGTAAAATCCCATCAGTTTTAAAGCAATGTAAGGCCACTCTGTATGGCACCTGGATTACAATGCATCCCCCTAAAATACACCTGGCTCCTGGTTTTGAAGCTAGAAATGGCTCCAGAATTAAATACAGGCACTGAAGGCACTTTGGAGTGTGGAGCTCTATGGGATGGAGCATTGCTGCTTTGCAGCCAATTACTGCCTGAACCCACCACCATGGGCTCCGTGCCACATTTAACAAAAACAGCAGGAACCCACCTTGAGGAGACTTTGGATCCACTCCTGCAGACAGAAAGTAAAGCTAAAGATTCCTTATTAGTGAGCAGGAAAATCGCAGACAGCCACTGAAAAATAAAAAGTTACAAAAAACTCCCAGGTTTTAGATGGGATTTCATGTTAGTACTGTAAATTAATGTAAATGTCACTTTAAAAGAGAATACTGAATAAAAACCTAATAAAGCTGCTCAGCACTGCAGGGGTGGTGAGTAAATTGAGGGAATATTTGATTAGATTTCAAATGCTGCTCTTTAATTTGTATGCTCTCACTTATTTCTCCCCCGCCCCTCCCCATGCTTTCCTCATCCATTATATCTGCTGGTGCATAGTGAGTGTTACAGCTTTAGGAAAGGGCCTCTCATTGCTGTACCAAAGCCCACATCAGCTGTGACACCTATGGGGAGAGTTTTGAATCATAGAATACAGAAGAAACACTAAGACCCCCAAGACCAATCCCAACCCACCCTCACCGTGCCCACTGTGTCCTTCAGTGCCACATCTCCATGGATCTGGAACACCTCCAGTTACGGTGACCCCACCACTCCCTGGGCAGCTGTGCCAATGTATCATCACTCAATGTTTTGGGGTTAAATCAAACCAAGAGATTTTGGGAAACTGAAACAAAATCCTTAGTGAAAGCCCCTGTGTGTTGTCTGTCTGTAACTCCAGGGCAAGCAATGGCTGCTGGTATCAGTGCCATGGCCCAGAATCTGGGACATCCCCCAGAAATGAATCCTGTGGGCTTGGGACATCCCTAAATCCCCTTTCCTGACCATCAAAACTTTTCCAGTGACTTGCAGCCCTCAGGGATAATAGTGCCAAGGAACGAATGCAAAGCTTATGTTAGGGCCATCCTGCCTTTAAAAGCTCTTCCCCAGGCAGAGATCCCCTCTCTGGTTAAGCAACACTAGACTTGTAGTAGAAAGAATGATCTGAGATCTCTACGGCCTTCAGCTACTTCTCTTTTGCCTCAATGAACTGCTATTGTGGAATCTCTGCAGCTGCAAACTGGCCCCCTCCGAGCCAGTCAGGCTCTTATCTGCATTCCCTGAGCTCTGGTCAGACTTGCAGAAGAAATGTGCTTAAAGGCTCTTCTTCTGTCTCAGCCCGAGTGTTATCTTGGCATCACTGAGCCTTTGCTCCTCTCTTCTCAGGTGGCGTCACTCACGTCCTTGCAGTTTGAAGCTGGAAACTATCTCCTTCATCCCTCTACATATTATTTCTTGAGTTGAGCAGAGATTGACCTCTCCCTGTCCTTTCTATTCCCCTGCTGCTTAACAGACTGGCGGGAACTGATGGACTCTCTGCTTTTCTTTTACAGATCTGAGGGCTGGCCACAGAGTGTCTATCAGCTGAGCTGTCTAGCAGTTATCCATGCATGCTCACTCAGATAATAACACTAACAGCAACATGCATATGTTTCTCAGCTCCCTACCTCCTAACATTTTCAACATTTTCAAACCTTTCCCTCCCAGGAAGGCAGGAAAATAGGATGGTGGAGACGAGATCAGCCAACGTGAGGTTTCTTAGCCATACTTCATTATTTCTTGTTTCATTATTTCATTATTTCTTTAACTTGGCAAGAAGTGGTGAAGCTGCTTGTAAGAGTGCCTTCAAAATCAGGCTGACAGGAGCCACAACCACACTGTGATGAGTGGAAAAGTGAGCAAAGAGGGAGGAAACTCCCATTAGGAAAACAGTCAATCTTAACAAGCCAGTAAGCTTGCTTCCCTTTCTACTGGCAGTATCTCTGTGGCTCAATGCCTATGTGGGATTTCAGTTTCAGAGTTTGTTTTCATTGCTGTCTTAAATGCCTAGGGACAGATAAGAATGACAAGCGACATAAATTAATGATGCATGGATTCTGTTCTGCTTGAATGGGAGAAGAGTTGGGAACACGGAATGGGGGCAGCAACAGCTTCAATGCAAACTTTGGCCATATGACACATTAGTTTTGCCTTATCAGACTCCTAAGAGCTGTGATAAAACAGTGATTCAGCTGAGAAAAGATGAGACGTTCACTTTCCTTATGCTCTTACTCACAACAGTTATCAAACAGAACCAAGTGATCTTTATTCTGTCCAGGGACATTACCAAAATTGCTGAAATCGTAGGCATTACACCTTCTTCCCTCAAATGTTATGTAGCATTGGTGATACCCATCATTTGACCATGACTCACTGTTGTTTTAAAGATCCTGTCCAAAAGCTAAATTTATAACAAATCAGAAAAGGCCAAATCAGAAAAAGATTGAAGTGGAAATTTTTTTCTGTGGAAAGTGGAAAGTTTTCTTGGAGATCATTACGTTATCAAAAGAAACCTATGAGAAATCAACTGGAAAGACAAAACCTGCCTTTGCTTTGATGTTATCCTCTGCAAGGGCATTTTGAGGAGTCCCAAGGCTCTCAAAGGGGAGATCATTGATGAATGGCAGCACCCATCTCTTCACCGCTCCCACCTCTTAGGGCTGAGATATCTTTGCAGTTTATGTGCACCCCTGCAGGAGTACGTAGAAAATACAGTGTTCAGCACAAGCCTAAATGCTCAGCAGCTTTCACGTCTCTTGACATCCTGAAATTCCCTAACCTTGGCAAGGGGGAATCATAGTTTTTGCATGGCCTTTCATCTCCTTCCTTCCACCTCTTTCACCCTCACTGGGGCACTCATCTCCCACACTGAGGGATCCCTGCCTTCATCCTTCTATTGCCCACTGTTTTTACAGGCTGCACACTGGTTTTTATTCTCTCTTTCTCACTCCCTTCACTCCGCTCTGAGAACTCGTCAATCAATCAAAATTGTTTCAACAACCTGTGGGAAGCCTCTAACCTTGTTGTCATTGATTTGAATAATGCAAATATTAATGAGTGGAAAACTCATTAGGATGAAGCGGGAGAATTCTCTCCGACAATTTACCTCTGCAGTAATGCCAGGTGGATCTTGATACAAATACAGGAAAAAAAATGTTCAGGCTTTTAATATTTGCTGCCCTGGCATGTGTATATCTGCCCCACAGCCCTGGTACTTTGTGCCATCCATGTGACTCTGTTTTTAAAAGACCGATGCTCTGTTTTTGTGTTCTAGACATTACATTTTGAAATGGATTAATCAGGAATTGTCCAATCTCTTTGTGCTGAAGCATCAGTAAAACAATTACTTCTTGGCTAAATGAGGTCCACTGAAGAACCACTTGATTAAAGTGAGAAGTTATAATAAATAAATACTTCAAATATTTCATTATTGATGCTCCAGGGGGAAAACAGCTCTGATTAAGTCAAAGAAGGGGGAAAATATTTAAATGTGAGTAAGTATGATGGACGGTGTGTTGGTGCAAATCAGCGTAACTCCAATGAATTCACTACGTCTGTATCAGTGCAGATGAGCTGAGTATTGGATATAGAGTACTACTTCTCACTGGATTCAATGGGGATATTGTCTAAAAGGGGTCAGAAAGAAAATGTTTGCATGCCACGCTTAGCTCAAATATTTTCTTGCTGTTTTCCTTTTTGGAGAATCAATCTGCATCCCTCTTATTCCAGTACCCATCCCTAATCTAGGGCTCATAAGATTTATATGTATCACAAGGCATTTGTGGATCTTAATGAGCAGTATTCAGGAAATGTCATTTCTTGAAAGTTGATGCCCAGGTGCAATGGATCATGCAGTACAGCAGAAGTATTTTCAATTTCTTATTAACACTGTATAGAAGAGATAAGGAGCAGTCATTAAATACAAACATTTATTTAAATGCAGAATTTAGGTGGATGCTGCAAGCAGACAGAAGCTGGAACATTTCACAAGATGAAGGGTCAACGTTTCCAAGCCTGGAAGTTTCAGGTCTCTAAAATTCCAGTTTACGTGATGGCTTTAATAACACAATACCTACATTGAGCACCCCCAGACCCCTTTCTCATTTTGCTGTTTTGCACCATTTCTCACACATAAGTAATGTGGTGAAATGCAGCACCTGGGAGAGGTGAGGTAGCCAAGTTACAGAGTTTAATGGATTTCCCATAGACAGCTGAAAGCTGTAAGTGAGCCACGCAGTGCTGCTGCACCTCTTCATTGCCTTCCCACTCATTGTCTGCTTTGCCTTTGCAGCATTCAGGCTCTTGAGAAGAAGATTGGGTCTTGCAAGGTTTTCTTATGTGCCTGCCTGAGTAAGGTCTCAGTCTTGATGGGAGCCCATGACACAGATAATAGAAACAGCAATAATACAGACAGGAAAAATTGGAGTAATTCAATTAGAGGATATAATAGTACAGGAGGTTGTAATGCAAGGCAACATAGCATCTGTATGTCAGAGGAGTAACACTTTTCAAGGTATACCTGCAGCAAAGCCAGTGAGCTAATTTTTTCACCTTTCAGGGCAGTGGCATTGCACCATTATCCAAAAATTTTGCTGAGTCAGAGTCGGTCCTTTATACAGTGATAGCAGCAAATCAAACCAGACAAGTGTATCTATGGCAAGTGTAGGAAAATCAGTGGGTATTCTCAATCACAGAGAACTGCACAAAGCATCAATTTTTTTTTTTCTGAATAAATTCAGTTTTTCATTTCATACAACTTTAAACTGACCAGTAACCATTTATTATTATTAACACTCTTTGTTCCTCTACGAATATAAAACCAGAGCTGCCATCTGAAGATGAAATCACAGAACCATGGAATCATTAAGGTTGGAAAAGACCACAAATATCATCTGGTCCAGCTGTCAACCTATCACCACCATGCCCATGATAATTAAACTTTATTGTACAATTTCTCGCTCAAGGAGATGCATATGAGACAGTTTCAAATGGATGGGAATGTTCAGATAAATGGATTTTAGTTCAGAAACAAAATTTAACATAAATTAGGAGCTTAACCTCAGCTGAAACACAGCCTCTTGAAATTAGGGGTACCCTGAAAGTTCAGCAGAAGTCTGCACTAAAGCTTTTCAGCTTGAAATAATCCAATAGAAACGATTCAAGTTTCTGAATAAAATCCTGGGGAAGAAAAAGTATGAAAAAATTCTGAGAGAACACTATGATTTAATTTCAAATGATAATGAAGATATTTTCAAAGTATTTTAAAGTCTCATATGGTGAATGGCCTTTCATCGTTGAGAAGCATCAGCATCTCTTCTTTTGTCTAGCAGACACAGTAGCAGTGTCACGTAGTTGGCGACTGACACAGAACTGAGTTGAATGGAAAATGATTTATGTATTTGTTTGTTTGCTTTTAACTATTAATTACTGGAACATCATCCATGTGATGCAGATAATTTGCTATTTCTCTCTGGTTTTATCTCCCACCCGGATATCTATTTCTGAGGCATTCCTAAGGTAGTGAATTATGTGTTGCAATATCTACTATCCCAGCACTGATAAAATGACTCAAATCCCTTTCTATCAATGGAAGTTATGAATCTTCGATGTCTCAGGCAAATAAGGGCAAGGTCTGTGGTTTGGAACATAACATCTCATGTCAGATTCAGTGGCTTTAGATACACTGAAATATCTCAGGAGGATAATGATTTTATATAGAAGCAAATTAGTTTGACATCTGAAATAGGGTTGTCTCTGAAATGGCTCACAACCAATTATATGTATTTTTCTCTATGTAAGCAGTGGTTACATACCATCAGTATGTAAAACATTTCCCAAATGAAATAAAGCTAGAGGGAACAAAAAGAAGTCCTGTTTTCCACGTGTGCATGTTCCTCTTGAAATGCTCCTTCTGTTCAGCTTCAGAAACTCCTGCCCACGCCTCCCAAACATTTAAGGATGCGATATATAAGAATCACTTTGGTGTACCCCATGCATTTTCAGTGCTGCTGAAAATCCTGGGCCTTCCTTAACATATTGCGAGAGGCAGAAATTGTGTCCCATGTTGGGAGATCAGGATTCAGTATAGGACTGAGCTGCCAATGGTTTGGGCATGCAGAGCCTGGCTTCGTTCCAAGCTCAGCCTTCCAATGTATTCAGGGGTCCGAGGTCTCCTCTTTGCCCCTTTTACTCAGTTGGGCCTTCCAGAGCCCCACGGCTGTTGCCCCCAGCTATGTTTCTATTTTATTTGCAATCCTTTGAAAGCAATAGCCAGTGCTGGCAGATGAATTATATTCTGTCGAGAAGCAGGAGGGGATGGCTGGGACCGTCTCTTTCTCCCTCTCTCCCTGAATTCTAATTTAAAACGAGGAAACAAGATTTCATTGAATTTTAACAAATTAACCATTAATCACTTATGAAAACCTCCTGATGAGGACATGGATCGCCTGGGTTATGAATGGGAACAGCTTCATTTTGCTGTGATTGCTAGACCATGTTAATCCCTAGCTCTTTCTCTACCTCCATCGCACTCCTCGCTGCATTCCCGCGTCCCTCATTGCTGCTTTTGTCTCCTTTCCCCCACCTCCACCCAACGCACATGCCCTGCTCCCTCATGTACTCTTCCCTGGATGCACAGCCCCTGCTGAACTCGTCTCTGAATCATTTTTTGATGTCACGCTGAATATGGAAATTAAGGAAAAAACAATGTCTTCTGCTGGCTGTGCACTGTGAATATTTATGAGGGAGCCAGCGAGGAAGCTAAATAGGAGCTGCGAGCGAGCCAGCCAGTGAGGATGGCAGCTGACAAGGGCTCATTCAGCAGCACATCCTTGGCTGCCGGCAGCATCCTGGCAGTGGGGGCTGTATGAGTGACAGAGCAGCAGCATCCTTGCCTGGGCAGCACAAAAAAAAAAAAAAAAAAAGCCCTCTGTTCCAGCCATTTCTCTGCTTCCTTTGTATTCCTCTCATCGCCAGCTGATCAATTCCAGCTAAAATAATAATAATAAAAAAAATCCTTGGATGGCATTCAGCTGCAGCAGACGATGAGGCCCTAAAAATCAATGTTTATGTTCAACAGGGCTATAAAAACCAATGCTTCCTTCCACTTATCAAATCAGAATTGGAATCAGAAAAGCCCCTTGGCTCATCGTACAAGGGGTCATGGATGGTGGCACATGGTGATGAAAACCTTGGTGAGCCAAGGCTCTCTCCAGCACCTTCTCTCCTTCCGCTGCTGTATTCCCATACTCGATAGCAGTCTCTCCCACAGGGAAGCATCACTCTGCTGAATGCCACGCAGGGGGCCTGAGCACAGATGGGTACCAGAGGACCAGAGAAAAAAAAAAGAAAAAGGATGGTGTAAGTCTATTCATTGGAGCCCCAGATGGAGCTCTAAAAAATGCCATCTTTATTTTTTCCCTGAAGAATAAAACAGATCTGGGAAGGAAAGCGATCTGGACATGGTACTGGGCATGGGCCAGCTGGGGAACGACACAAGTGCTGAAGTGAAGAATTGATCCTTTTGCTTCCTCTGAAGTCTGCAGAGCCTCTGAGTTGTGATTACTCTTTGCCTTGGCCTTTGGAGACTGGGCTGTTCCTGCTGCCAGATGCAGGATGCAGGGGGAGTGAAAGGAGAAACTCTTTCATATATTATTATATGATCCTGCCAAGGAGATGCTCATGATTCCAAAGGTGAAATTATTAAAAATTAATTACTAACAAAATTATTTCTAAATAGACCAATTTGTTGACTGTAAGTTGTACAAATCCCAGTTGATTGGGCTTTGTTGCTTTTCTGAAGAACATCATTTCTGCCCCCTGGATGGATGGACATCACTATTAAGGGTGTTACGAACAGCAGGTCTCCCCAGAAAGCACGTTTCAAGCGATCTAGCAATTAGCTGCCAAAGGAATGGATACTCATGAGAATCAGTGCTCCAGATGACACCAAAGAGACTCAAACACAGATCTATTACATATTTGCATTGCTAAATCCCTCAGCCACCTGACCGTAGGCTGTGGGCAGAAGATCCTTCCTCTGTAGTTACTATTCCTAGCCCAGACCCAGGATTTTCCCCATCCAGTATCTCTCACTGATTCCTTTTCAGAGTGCTCTGGACTGACTCTTCTCATGGTCACTTGCAAACAAGCACATGACTTTCTGTAATGATGTAGGACTATGCATTCCATCCTTAATTATAATCTTTTCACAATGATATATAGCCTTGTCTGACTCAGCTGGAATATCATTTCACTTCCAGACGCACACTGTGGCTTGTACATATGTCTGGGCTTGAAATTGCTTGGTCCATCTGGGTAATCCTGTTAATCCTTCTGCTCACACACACTGCATTTCTGGTCATGGAGCTGGTGTTCACTGCTGCTTTTCATCTTTTTCCCACCAAGATTTTATCAGAGGCACTCAAGGTCTGTGGCAAGGCACAGGCTAGTGAATGGACTCAATGGTAGAGGAGCAACCTGAATCATAAAACAAAGAGGCAAGAGGGTGAATCTAATGAGATGGATGAAACTATTGATATATGAATCCCATGGGAGAGTGTGTTGGAATATATCACCTACGCCATAAGAAAAAAAGTGGTTCTACTGTCTGGCACTGCAACAAATAAGATGTCTGGAACATGCTATAAACTTATGTGAACCACATCACTGCAATATAGGAGACTTTTAAATTAAAATTGATTAGTCTATCTATCTCCATTGACAAATGGTACTGAAATCCATACAGGCAACTTGGGCAAAATCATCCTAAGGACACTCTAAATTCTGTACCTCTGTTCATCCTCCTGCTTAGATGGACATTTATATGAATTGTGGGGGCAAAAATAAACCTGAAAAAAACAAATGTCAGATTTCTTATTTCCAGGGGAACTCGGGGATGGCCATAATGTAAGATGCTTTAAAGGATCCTGGATATATCTGTGCTTCCAAATGTATCACCATTTGGATATTGGTCAGGATCAGTCATTTTCTCAGTTATTAAGTCACTTGAAATATCTGTCCTCAATCATAATCGGTATTAAATTCCTGCTTATTTACTCATTGCAATCCATCAGTCATTCTGACGGTGAGAAATTCAGAAAACTTGAGGACAGCAGCAAGCTTGTTTCAAAGTTGGCTTCAGTGAAATGGGAGAAGCCACACCAAATGTAGCTTAAATGGCATTGCGTTCTCTGAGTCAGTGCAAATCATATGCTTGTTGTCCCCAACTCTGGGCCAGAAGAACATAATTTCATTAGGAAGATTTGTTGAGGGAAGCACGGCTAATTGAGATGACCATTAACTAGCTGATGTACAAAGGTGTATAAAGCTCAATATTTTACTGCATTCTAGCTGATTAATAGATATGAAGACTGGTCATAGATTCACTTCTACAGTGGAAAGCTCTGAGCAATGAACGAACACTTCCTTATTTGTGAAACTGCAGATAAATAGGCAAGCAGCTTTCCAGGTAGATTGTAACTCACTGAAATGTATTAATGGCTTGCCTACAAAGCTGCAGAGATGGTGTAAAATGGTGACAGCAACTCAGTGCTTCTGGGTTTCTCTGCAACAAAAAAGCCCAAACACCCAAGCTCGGAAGAGGCCATTATTTAAATAGCTGTCTCATTTCGTGTAATTTCAAGTTCAATGGTGCGGCAATTCTGCAGTATTAGATCTACTGAATGATTATTAAAATCATACCTATTCAAGATTAACCATGAATTAATTATGAGAGGAATTCAGAAATTCAGATGCCTTCTGAGATAGGCTCTGGGATAAGGAAAGGGTAAGTGTCAAAATCTGGCACAGGCTCAACCTGCTGTGAATTTTTCCAAGTGTATCTTCCTCTCCATTTTAGCACCCGTCCTGGACAGGTGATGACTTGCACTCTGCATCTACGTAAGGGATGCATCTAAAAAGTCATATGAGACATATTTGAGACATGTTACTTCTCTCCCTTGAAGATAAAGGGAGTCCAGATGATTATCTCAGAGGTAGAGAATGACATCTACATCTAGAAAGAATGAGTCACCACTGGAGAAATCTAAAGCATGCAGCCACTGATGGAGATAACAAATGCAGTGTGGGCTTCAGCCCTTGCACCCAGTCCACCTCTGCTCCTCTATTCCTTCATCTCTCAAGTCTACCAGGGCTTCTGTTCTCCTGTCAGTTTTACAAAGGAACCCCTCAGGTTCTATGGCAGTAGGTGGTTTTATACAGATGTAAGATAGCTGGCTAGACAGGCAAATAGCAGAACAGATCCGGATGTTTCTGTGCACGACAAAGTAAGAGAAGTAAGAGAAGAAATCATTCGTGTTTCTACGTCTGCAGCAGGTCATCAGAAGGCAGCTGCTGCACATCAGGCTCACAGAAAGGTCTCTGGCTGGGCTGGCAGCCCTTCCTTTCTAATAAAGGAAGTGATCCCTGCCAGAGCTCCTCCTTGATCTGTAGGGTGAAATGGGAACTTTTGTGGTCCAGACTTTTGTGGCACATTGGTCGCAGCTGCCTCAACTGCTTGCAATAATCCAGCTGTGCATCTTCTGCTGGGCAGTGAACATGTCTGCTCTGTTTCCATTTCCTTCCAGGTCAGAAACCACAGCATTACTGGGAACCAATAAAAGGAGGGAGCATCATGGATCCAGTCCCTTCTCTGCTCGAGGCACACAACCCAAACATGCACTGGTTGTATTCATTTTATTCACTACAGTGGCAATCACATGGACATGGAAGAAATGGTGGCATGGCAGAGACTCACAGTTGGTAGTTTGCCAACCTTCCTTTAACACCAAGGTCTTGTATATGTACATTTATTCTTTCACCACTGTCCAAAGAATCAATCAATTACTGTGGTGCCCAGCTACCATAGTTATTAGATAGAGCAGTAGATTTCAATGACATAGGATTTACCTTCAGTGATATGGCTGAACCTCTCTGGAGCCAGCTGTGATGTGTGGGCATTACTCAGACAGAGCACAGCTTACTGCATGATGGACTTTTGCCCTTGCAGTTGGGGCAACTTCTTTAGCCCCAAACTGTTTTCTTCACCTCTTCACCCAAAGATAGACATGAAAGCCACACCAGACTGCATCCACTAAAAATCATCTCCTAGGTGGCAGAAATTTAGGTTTGGACCCAATATCTCAGGTTACAACCTGATCTTCCCATCTACATCAAAAAGAACCTTAGAAAAGGGTCTATCTGGGGACAGGCTGAATTTTTCAGTTGGGGGCTATCCTCTTATTGCCACACTGAGTTTTCTGAGCCATTTGGGAGCATGCAAAGTTTCAAGGCAGGGCATGAACAGCTGCAAATACGTTACGAAAAGACACTTTCACGCGATTTAAAGGGCAACAGACTGCTCTGGGAGGCTGACACTAAGCAAAGGCCAACGCTCAGGAGAAATGCATGAATTTGTATCAGAATCACTATTACTTTTTCAGCAAATTTGTAACTTCCTCACTTGTGAAATGGCCCTGAAAGAAGCTCAGCTGGAGATGCACGTTCTGTATTTTCTCATTAGGGTTTGGCTGTCCCCTCCTGCTACTGCTTTCTGTTTCAAATTGTCTTCTAAGCAAAATGCGAAGCCACCAGTTTTCCAGTGGGTTCAGCATTTGGCAGATCAAATTTGTTCATAGCTAATTAAAACAAAAGATTTCAGAAGCTCTTTCCACTTTGGTTTATTAGCTTTCCTGTGCGATAGCAAATCGGAGCCCTTGTTACACTGTCAGCAGAACTATTATTATTATTATTTATTATTTACAGTACAACTTGTGAGTCACTTCCTATGTTGGTGGATCTTTCACCATCTGTTAAAAAAAATAATAGCAGTCATTTTCTGAAATATTATTCTAATCCAAACGTTAAAATAGAACCATATGAAGCCAATTAAATAGAGTGTGTGTTGTTAATCTGAGTCGCTTCAGCTCAGCTAAAGAAAAAGCATTAAAAAAAAAAAAAAGAATTGAGACAAGCAAAAATGTAAAGCAAAGATGCAGGCTTCAGAAATCTGTGGAGGTTCTGCCAACATTTTCTTGGAATTCTAAATTTCAAAAGAAAAAAAAATTGTAAACGTCATCTTTAAGGTTCACTTTAGGAGTGGATATGGATCCAAATCTGGATGCAAGATTTCAACTCCATACCAGGCTTTTGGGGAATCCTTAAAAGACCAGAAAATTTCTGTTTTAATCCCTTTAATATTCAGTGCTCTTAGCTGTTTTTGTTCTTACTCTGAGTGAAAAATATATTTGATCTGGTTTGGTTGCCTCCACCTGAGAGTTCCATGTAAGCTTACGACTAATTAACATGAATTTCCCAATGGTGCTTCCAAAGACATTGCCCCTGCCTGCAGAAGTCAAGGAGAGATGAAGCAAATACATCATGAGGAAATTACAGTGGTCAAGCATGAGTCTGCTGTCCCTACAGCACGGCGATCAATAGCAGCTTCACATCAAACATGCACATGTGAACATTTCTTTGGACTTTAGATTTCTGAGCTTGAGTCAAAGCATGTTTGAAACAGGTTTCTATCTAATTTCATGCTAGGTATATATATTTTTATGATCCCTCTGGAGCTGGATGTCCATTCGATATATATATTTTTTTAACTGAATTTGGGCCAGACATTACAAACCCTCAGCCAAATCCTGGAGCAGCAGGGCGTGAGGTCGGAAAGGGACCTCAAAGATCATCTTATTTCCAACACCTGCTGCAGGCAGGATTGCCAACCACTAAATAGGGCATTAGATCAGGGCCCCATCCAACCTGGCCTTGGACACTTCCAGGGAGGGATGGGGCATCCACAATGCCTCTGGGCAAAGCTTGCAGTGTGTGTGGTTATCCTATGCAATCAACTCATGACCTATGTATAAATGGGGAGTTGGTCATCTCATGGCTAAATCAGTGTAGTAGAAATCTGAATCACTTTCTGAACATGCCATGCCTGCCCCCATTAAAATCTAAAGAGAATTCTGATGGTTATGGTTCCAAACAAAGTACCTGGCCAAAGATTCCAGCATGGAGGGACCACAAATACACAAATGTTGAATTGTTTTCTGAAATGTTTTTCACATCAGGATGGAAATGTCCCTTGAAAACCAGTCTCCACTAAGACATCCTTAGCTCTGCAGAGGCTGGAGATGGAGGCAGAAGGGCTGTTTTGTGAACAGAGCAGGGAAATGGCAGAGGCTGACTCCTGCTCCTGCCCTGCAACTGAGAGACACGGCTGAGCTTCTGGATCTGAGTGGCCCAACTGCATTCCTGGCTGCAGTTATTTATATTCCTTGAACAGCGTTGTTTACACAAACTGCATGAATGCAAATCAATGTGAGGAAGTGCTGGAGTCGGTGAGGTGTGCAGCAGTAACAGTCTCCTGGGATTGGTTTTAGTAATGTAGTGTTAACACAGCTACACATGGCTACACACACTTTCATATCCAAGCGAGGGAGAGGGAGAGGGAACACTCATTACCTGGGACACTGGCCGAGTCCTTGTACCTTGGCAAGAGATAAAAAATAAAAATGGACTTCATTATCACAGGCCGCCTGTCAATCAGCTGCCATTGCACTGAGCCTGCTGCGCATTTCTCCGACTGAAAGGTTCCCATCACCACTGGCAAGGAAGAGATGTGTGAAAGGAGCCAGAGCAGGTAACACGATGACTAGCATCACTCTGCTGGCTGCTCTCTCGCCCTGCAGCACACACACGTTTGAGCACAGCCTGCTAGAAAAGGGGTTTGATGACAAATACCCATGCAAATGAATGCAGTGTAGGGTATATCTCAGGTGGTGGGCCAGTGGCAGAGCTCACCTGCAGGTGATGTCAGATGGCAACACTGGCTGGCCACCCCCTAAACGCTCACTTGATTTCCAGTGCCACAGTATCCCTACGCTTCTAAATTTGCCAGTTTGCAAAACAGAGGCAACCAAGTGAGACAAAACTCACTGATATTTAGGTATTGAATCTCCCTCTGGGGATCCCAAATACTGTTGTTGGAGATCTTTAGGGCTGCTTCTTACCTCTGTTTTTCTCATGAGTAAAAGAGGGTTAATGATGCCTCAAAGCAGGTTTACCGACGTGTTGCCAAGATCTCTTGAGTGCCAGTGACCTTTTATTTAACCCATCAGCATCAAGCTGTCTTTCATTCCATCACTGTCTATTCTCAGGAGGCCTGGTTGGCAATTTAGTCTTTCCTTTCTTGGCACTTACCTTTTCTGAAGTACTGTAAAACAATAATAATAAAAATCTATTTAAACAAGTTCCTTGCTAGTTTATGGTAATTAAAAGCAATAAATATTCCTGCACGCAATGCTGTAGACCTTGACTCAACGGTGGGTCAATACTGTTTTCCTGGTGAGGCTGGGTAATAAATCTTTATTCCTTTTTGAATGGAAATAAGGACGGGATTTTATTCATGAATTCCGTGACCCGTTGAAGTGACATTTTCAAAACAAACACTCCAGAAATGAGAAGTTTTCTCCGCAGAGTGGGTTAATCTGCTCTCTTCTCAGCGTGTCTCTTTCAGCCCGATGATTTGCCTGATGCCTTTTTAATCCCAGCAGCAACTTCTCAGTGAGAAGGAAGAAAACTGAAATAAAGTAGCTCAGAGAGAACCGAGACACACGTGCTGCAGGGAAGCTACAGGGAAAGGGGCACATAGATGAGGAAGACTGTCGAGAAGAAGTCCCTGAAGATCTGGCACTCCAGATTTGGTGTCTGCTCATGCTTTTGCTTGCTCTGAGGCTTGGGGTGGCCTTGGAGTCCCAGCCCTACACAGCTACATCGCTCCTGCCTCCTCAGCTGTCGGCCTTCATTAGTTTTTATTACTAGACAGAGGGTGTTCCTCTGAACCCAGATCAAACAGCAGCTTTTTGTGCTCATCTGCAATTGACTTCATTTGGTTATATAATCTAATTGGCTTGGGATGCTCTGTGAGCAGGGGAGTGAAGCCAGTGGTTTATAAAACAAACTTGCAGTGCAAAGCATGCGAGTTTCCATCAAGTCCCATTCTTTCTGAGCACTATGCAGCGTAAGCCAAGTACCAGGATGAAGACTCTGGATTATTTTTCCTCTCTCTGAGAGACTGCTCCTTCTTTGGAGGAGGCTAAACATAGCAAGGGGCTCCTCCTCCAGCAGAAAGGATTAATCGTCAGCTAAGTTGCTGCTTGTCACTAAGCACAAAATGCATTTGGGTCCAGGCTCACCATGGTGGGAGGGAGTGTAGATGCTGTCTGCATGAATTGGTAGGAAGAGAGAGCTTTCCTTCTGTGGTACATGCACTGGATTTTAATGGCTTCTAGTCTGTCCCTCCCCAGGTCCCTTCCCTGACTGTGACGGGACAGAGGGAGATCCATTTTGTTTCTATTTATTAGGAAGGTGGAAGGACGGCTCTGCCTCCTGCCCCAACACTGCACCGAAGGGGGCAGAGGGGAGGAAAAGGATCATTAACCAACATCAGGCCAAAAGTGCTGAAATATAAACATCAATTTGTCATCAACTTGGTTTTTCTCCTAGAACTAAAGCAGAGCATCATATCAGACACTCTGAAGAAAACCATTGCATCCCAGCTGAAACTAAGACACACGGTCAGGGAGCAGCTCTGCCATCACCTGCTTCCCTGGGCAGCACTGTTTCCATTCTGCTGAACATGATTCACATTCAGGCTTCACAGGGAGAAGCTTTGAGGTGTTCTGACCTACAATAGCTGCTGCAAGCCATGGGAAGGACACAGATGCTACAGTGACCAGAAAAGAATCCCTTTTAATGGGACAGAACTCTTGTCTGGTGGTCCCCATTCAAGCCAACGTGTGAAACAAAAGAGTCAGGAATAAAATGATGCTTTCTCCCCAGGCTCAGAGCACTGAAGTGGCAGGGGCACTCACCAAGACTAATTTAAGTTATTTTAATTATGATTCTCTCCTCTCTCTCCCGCTTCCCTTCTCCTCTCTCACATACACTGCATGGACAGGGAACTGTAGGTTTTCTTCCACTTAGGATTAATTAAAAAGGAAAAGTCAATAAGTTTCTCAGCAATTACTGTCTTTTCCATTTGGTCATTTGAGACAGTCAGGGGCTCAGAAATTGAATTTCCAGAGAGAAATCATGTCTTGTGGATTCTAGCACAAGGTTCTTGGAGGGAGAAATAGCTGCATTTTCTTTAGGCTGTCACCATGTTGGTTTTCCAGCTTCCTGCCCTTCATAGCAGAACCAGTTTTGCTATTTCAATAAATCCTTAGTTCAGATGATCTGGGAGGATTTTCTCCATGTCCATCCTGTGCATCTAAGATGCCTGAGAGAGGGCAAGCAGCAACACAGAAAAGAGACTGGAGGTGATAATGACAAACTTTGACTGGCCAGGGATTTATTGACATTTTTTTTTACCAGATAAGGTGGCAAGTCATTATCACAGCCTTAATCTAAAGCCTCTGTAAATCAATGGAAATCTTTCCACTGACATCAATGATCTTTAGATCAGACTTCACCTGATACCTGTGACCATATATAGGTGGAGTACAGCAGCAAGGCATGGCTGCTTTCTATATTTCTAGTATGGCTCTGCCATGTGAGACCAAACAAGGACAAAGTAACCCACTACACAATTTAATTTCAGGAACAATGGGAGCTGGAGTGGAGAAAAGGTGTTTCAGATCCAGAACATGGGGAAAGGAAGTAAAACAATCAGAGGCTAAAGGAGAGTGATGGAGAGAGAAAAATAAAAGAAAGAAAGGGGAAAAAGGAAGTTAATGTGCCAACTTGCTTGGTTTTGATTTACAGCAGGACTACCCCATGCTACTGCATATAAGAAGTGCTGATTTGCTCCTTCTCCTCCTCATTTAAACTCAGCAGAAGCAGAGCTTCTGTTTTATTTTCATATTCCCATTGAGTTCTTTCTGCAAGTATTTCTCAGAATGAAAGAGGAGAAGAATAAGAAAACAAATATCACTGCCTCTGTGCATGCTTTTTTGCTAACCAGGCTGCTTTGCCCCAGAGACCCTGCTGGGTGTGCGGCAGTGCTCCCTGCAGCTTTGTTTAGGAAAGTTACATTTGCTTCTCCCTTGGTGAGGCTATTAGCAGCCTCTTCCAGAAGCGAGCCTCCTTTTGTTTACTGTCACCTGAAATTGCTGGGGAATGAAACAAATCTAGATTCAATGAGTCAATAAATAAATAAGAAAAAATAAATAAATAAGAAAAAAAAAAGAGAGAGAGAGAAGAGGGAGAATCAGAAAATCAGAAAGATTTTTCCTGGGAAAAACTGAATCCCAAAGAAATAAACCCCAAACTTCAGTACTCTGTTGTTTCTGATATAGGGCTCTCTGCAGCTCCTGGTTGGTTGGACTCTGGTTCGGGCACTCTCCCAGCAAGACTGATTATGCTGTCACCACAAACAGCGTGTAAAAAATGGTGCCTCATTTTATTAGCTGGAAAACAGTGTTTAATGCAGCTGGAGCTGCAGCTCAGGGTAAACGATGGAAGTTTCCTCTTGGAAAACCGTCAGTGCTGGTAATGACATCATTTCTCCATGGGTTTGGTCTAGTTAGGGCTGTGGCTATCTGCGTTTGTTCTTCTATACTCTCTTCCCTGACAAATACACCATTTTTAGAGAGCTCAGGTGCTTTAAGTCTGTCCTGCCACAGAGAGAAGCCATGGGCAGCAGGGAATGGGCCCCAGCCTTGGTTAACCTGTGACTGAAGGGCAGGTAAGGGTTTCCTTCACACTGTGGCAAATCTGTAATGGTGAAATTGAGAACTGGGATTAATTCTCATCTACTAACAACAGCAAATGACTTCAGGCAGTGTTTAAATCCTCTCTCTGCACCCTGTCACTGTGAAATATGGGAGGGCCCAACTTTCCCTAATTTTTGTCTTTTTGCACAAGGATCCTGAAAACCTTCTTTGCAGCAGAAAAGGTCGTCAGGTAAATCCGTGGCCATCAATACCTCATTTCCATCCATTAGCCTAATGTTATAATTTCCAGGTGTGACAGCATGTAACACAAAGTCAGTCATGAGGAATAGCATCCTCAGAAAGATCAATGAAAAGGTAACTCCTGAGGTGTGAGATGGGCCGGCAGCATTGGGATACATCTGCCATAACCCATCCCTGTACATCAGTACAAACACAGGACAACAGCAGGGGGTTGAAGGCACAGCAAGACCTACATCCAGGCAACACAGACAGGATTGCTTGTTTAGCAAAGTGATTCACAGAAGGCTGTTTTTCTCAAGGAAACTTGCATGGTGAGCCCTCTACTGTTGCCACAGGAGATGGGGTAAATCTGTGTGAATCCACAGCGCACAGTGAACACAAATTTCCAGCTGACTATGGTGGAAAATGTGACTTGCTACTGGTTTTCTGTCTATCAAGCTGGAGTATTGAGCTTTCCTGACATTCAGAGCTAGGCAGATAACCAGAGATTCGTTAGAAAAATGCAGTTGTCCTCTCCTGCAAATTGGCCACTCACAAAATGCAAAATTCCCAACTGTTATTCATTGCTAAAATGGCTGTTTACAAATATCTTCTGAGGGTGAGAATCGGAGTTACTAAGCTGATCACCAAAAGTTGATTGAAAATATCCAACATTCGAAGTTAGAAATTCAAGCTGCATGGATAGTTACATGAGTTATATTGTGTTATTTCTGTTCTCTCATTGGGCAACTTGTGTAACTAATCACATCAGAACCAGCATCCATTTCGAACTGCATGTTCATGTGTGTAATTTGGAATACGCTTTTGGAAAATATTAAGCTATTTGAGTTCCAAATTGACTTCTGATGAGTATTCACACTGGTAAAGCTCATTTGCTAGAGTATTTGTGGAAAGCAGCCATAGAGACAGACCAGGAGATTCAAAGCAAATTTGTTCAGGACTTCAAATGAATATACACAGACATCTTTCTGCAGTATTCACTCACCATTAGTCATGTTGCAGTAATACCTGCAGTACATACTTACAACCGAGTTAGACTTCCCACTGTAAAGCTCTTGTTTGGGAGATTTATTAGCTCACTGGTTTCAGAATGGGCTGAGATTTTTAATACTGAGTTCCCAGCCTGGAGGGCCACTGTCTGAGTCCATCCCCTTCCACTCCCTCCCCTCTTCCCTCTGCAAACCATTACTATAGGTTCAGCAGTTGATCTCTTCTATAGCTCAAAATCTCGAATGCAGAAAAAATGGAGAGGAAAAAGGGTGGCTGAGGGGAGGGTCAAAGAATTTTAAACACTGAAGCGGAGAAGCCCCGTGTTCTCTATAACCTGACTTTCTCATGCTCACTGAGAATCCCCAGAAGCGTGAGTAATAAAAGAAAATGCTCTAAAGGTAAAACTTAAAGGACAATATGTGAAATTTCATTTACAAGAGGAAGCAAATGAGGCAGAATCCAAATGCTATATAGCAAAGCCGACTCTAAATCAACATTTATAACACTGACTTGGCAGGTGGGTTTTAGCATTCACTAACCTGCATATGCTTTAAAGTTAACAGGCCAAAATCTGTTCTTTGTTACATTCAATCGACTCTGAACTAAATTTACTGGATATAAGAAGTTGAGCAGACCAAACTATGGGCAGAATGTGCCCTCAAAAAGATCTGCTAGGGAACTTTTAACTTCTAGGAAAACTTATCTAAACCAAAACATCTCTAAGAGGATCTCATTTGCAGAACCAATAGGTCTTATAAAAATAAATACCAAAACACCTTCCCAGAAAGATACAGTCCAATTGTAATGTAAATGGAATTGCATATAAACATTGTTTCATTGCTTTCTATTTCCCCCCTTTCATTCCTCTGCACCTCATTCTCAACATTTTCTCTAGGTCTCTGCTTTTCAAAATCAATCTGTATTTACGTGGGACAAGCTGGCTGGCCCCAGAAGTTTCTGTCCGCTTCATAGTGTTGGAGATTGGTGTTTCAGCTAATCAACACAGCCAGAATTCAGAAGACACAACCAGAATCGCGGATCTGTTCTAGGATTGTCATTTGTCCAATTGATAGCAGGTGAGTCTGTCAGTAGATCCCATGGTGGCGGTGTTCTGGCACACACTGGCCCATCCATGCAATGGTCCTGGTATTGTCCCTTGCTGTTGGCCCACAGGGATTCACCACTCTGCTGCAAAGTGTTGGAGTCCAAAGTTGAAGCACTTGAGCTCTCAGAAGAAGAGTTGTTGTTTTTGCTGCTCGACAGCTGTATCTCAGTTCATTGTTTGCTATAACCGCATGCTGATTGAGTCTTGTAGCAACAAAATGCATTGCCCTATAAACATAAAACAAGCTGTCACAGCATATCAACACATGAAGAGGCAAAGCAATATTGGAACAGGGCACCAGAATAACGTGTGTGTTTCCAGTATCATTCTGGAAGAGAGCTGTTCCTACCAAGACAGAGAAGGTTTTGCACTTGCTGTTTATAAACTCTGGTGCTTCTTGTAAAAGTTAATTCCAATCATTTTATAGAATGGAGAGACAGAAGCATTAAAAAGTTAAATCACACGTGCTAAGAAGGGAACGGAGTTCACCTGAGGCAAAATTAGGACTCAAACCAAAGGCATCTAATGGATATTTTGCTCTTACCACTAGTCGATTCAGCCATACAGGAAGGCAAAAATGGAAAGGAACCACCTGAGGGAGATCACAATCCCATTTTCTCTGATTGCAAGCAGGCATGGAGAAGAAATGTCTCTACCAAATAGAAAATATTCCTCAATGTCTAATCTGGGGAAAAAAAAAAAAAGGAAATCTTTTAACAGAAAATATGTTTCAAAATTCAATCAACCTGCTTTTTCTTCCTTCATGAACCTTTCTGTCGGTTGCAGAAGGCTGTAGGTGGTTCACAGCAGCTGCCCTATATCCTCTCAGCATCTCTGATTCCTCTGCAGAGCTTCCCTCATGGGCAGATTAAGCAAGAACTCCTGGCTGCAGAGCTAGCCTGTGCCTTTCCAGGCAGCCAGATTTCTGAAGGTGTGTATCTGATCTGAGGAGTCACTACTTTTGCTTTTCCTACAGTTACCATTTGCAAATATTTCAGCTTTCTCCTTGAGCAAAGGTTTGTGCACCGTAGCAGAAATGCTTGAAATGGTGATTGAGTTCCTGATAGGGAAGCAGGGCCAACCCAAGGAAGATCAGGTCTGTGCAATGCACTCAGAGACCAGGAGGAGTGGATCCTGGCTCCACCCCTTCCCAGAGCTCATTTAAAGGTTGGCAGTGGAGGTCCCTGTGTATCTCAGGCCTTTTGAAGGTAAGGAGTTTGTTTCATTTATTTCTGTGCCTGCAGCTGTTGTATTTGAGCAAATCTTCACTTGCTGCAGCCTGGAACCTTACTGCTCTGTTATCATTGCTGCTTTCCATCACATTACTGCTACCAAGCTGTAAGTGAACAAGAATACATTCCAGAATAACACCGTGCAAGACACAGATTTGCTCCTTAAAAAAGAAGATGCAAAGCTACGAGATTTCAGTATAAGTAGTTATTATATCGTCGATGCCTGCAGTTAGCTAGTGGTGAGGCTCATTGCTGGGCCATAGTATGTAACAAGGAACTCCTTGAAGCAGGTATTGTCTTTTTGTTCTGCACTCAGACATTCCTAGCAGCATGTAGTCTTGGTCTGGGGCTGAGGGTCCATCTGTGCTACTGGAATACAGACCAATAGTGGAAAGAACATCTTTAGTACTCAATTTCATGCTCCTAAGTGTCTCAGTTTTGTACTTAGAAAGCAATTATTGCAAGATTACAAACTGGCAAATGACAGCTGTGGATAAAAATGCCTTTCTATAGGGCAGTAGGATTTTTTTCAGGTTAAAGGCAAGCTTTTTTTTTTTCCTAAAAAAAAAGAGTAACGTAAGTAAATGAAGAGGACTTGACCCACACTCTTTTTTAATGTTAAATTAATGGGATGGATGAGTCACCAGATTGTTATTAAAATGAGAGAACTGCATGGCTGACCATGCTAGTAATACTCCCTCTGATGCTCAGCTTTGTTTAATATGCACCTGAGAGAATATGCACACTTGCTGGGCAGTTAAGGAAGCCAGGAGTATGTATTGAAACAGCCTTGCTTCACCTTGAGGAAAGGAGAACATGAACTCACCCTCCTCCTCCCCTGACAGCGAGGGGATAACCAGAACTTGCTCTCCAGCTTGTGCAATGCTTGTTAGTGTAACAAACCTTGGTTCCATGCATGTTTTTGTCTTTAGGCTTTGGAATTGATTCTCACCTAGGATTTGCCTTTTTGACTGAAAAGAGGCTGAAGATGCTGTGCTCAGACATGTGTATATCAAGCCTGGGACTGATGGCTCTCTTCTGCTAGCTAATGGTTGTTCCAGGAACATCCACCTTCTTACGCCCACTGGTAGAGTTGGTCTTTGGTACAGTAGGAAGGGTCTTCCTGGAAAACCTTCTCATCCCTGCATCAGAAATTTGTGCTAAGGTCTGAGGCTCAGCATTGCTCTTTGGAGAAGGTGTGTTTGGCTTGGAGTGAATCTCCTGAAAGCAAAAAGGAGAACCACACTTGTACCCCTTTTCTCTCTTTCCTTCTGCACCTGTGGCCTCATGGCTTTAAATTTCAAACCGAGCCAGCAAAGCACCATAGCCTCTGCAAACCTGGATTCTTAATAATCCCCAGGTTGATCATTTACCACACAACTAATTACAACTCTTCCAAGGCTCCTGTTTATGTCTCCTCCCTCCTCTGCCTACTTTTCATTTCCTGTGTCCCAGGCCTTGAAATGCTTGGTCTCAATGTGATAATTGATGGCTGCTGGCTGTACAAACACAAAAGCCTGGAGTATAAGTAGAGCCAGATGGAGCTGGAATTGTACTGTGTATTTTTCTTAAATAAGGAAAAGATTTATAAATTGATGAAATTTCTTGTAAATAAGAAGGCATTGTTCATTCTTTTAAAGTAGTTTATTGTAATTGAAAAACATCCGTGCCTAATCTGCTCTTGGGTCACATTGCTTTGTTTTCCCTTTGTTTCTCTCTTGAAGCACTCACACAGATGCTTTGTGCCTGCTGTACCCAATTGGGCTCCATGTGTCACGACTGCTGTCACCGTGTGCTGCTGAGTTCACAGGTATGATGTTTTACATCCATAACTTCTGTTTAGGACAGGTCTTAACAAAGCTAAATGAGGCCAAGTGCCACAGTCTAAGGAAGAACAAAACCTGGACTGAAATTTTGGTAACTCTTGACACCATTGGACATTGTGCAAGAAGAGCAGCTCTTTTGGTGTGGGTCTTGAATTTCACTGCAGCTCTGTCTTGCTCACCTTTTAGGGGCAGCCCATGGGACTTGGGAAAGGCCTGCCAGACTCCTGTTGCTCTTTTGCTCGCTGCACAATAAAATCCACCATAAATCCTGCCCTACAAATTCTTTATGGAGTCCACCTGTCCACAGCAAATAAATCAATTGCTCTAAATTAAATTCTGTAAAAGCTGAGTGGCATAGGGTACCATGTTTGGATTTATTTGGGAGCCAGCAAGACTGTAATTTTCTAAGTCAACACTCTGACCCTGCTTTATTCATTTGCTGTTCGTGATAAAACTGGATCTCTCCCTATATTTTTGGCTGGCTGTTTCTTCTCTCTGTGATAGCTGTAATAAGCGTGTCCCTGAGAAGAGGGTGGTGGGGAGGAGGCACAGAGGGCTGTCATCCAAAGGAGAGAATTAAATCAGGATGTATCTGCTCACGCTGGCTCCTGTTTTTGCACAGCCTTCTGCTTATATTTTCCCTGCATTAACTTCTCACAAGCAAAGCTAAAGCGCCAGGCAAAGGCCTTGTTAGACACACATCTTGGGGAACTCTGATGTGCCATTAATTAAGCTCTTTCAGTGCCTCTTTCCTGCTGGTTTCAAGGACCAGCCTGCGTGCCTTAACTCTTCTCTGCTCTTTCATCTCCCTCTCCTCAACAGTGTTCTGACAAGAGATGAGCGGGGCTCTGCTGCAGATGGGGCCAGGATGGTGTGGTGCCCTCTAAGTGAACTCTCAAGTTTTCTCTAGCAAAGGGAGAGCCCTTGCCAAGTTTGTCAGACAGCGGTGTGCAGAGCCGTTCTCTGTCAATGGATTTGTTGGGCAAAGTCAGGGCTTGACAAAGAAGAAGTAGATGCCAGCACATCCTGGCATGGCAGCACCGTACGGATCAGCCCCCTGCTGCTACCCTTCAATTGATGGCACCCGAAGCCTTCCCATCAGAAGGGTTTGCACTGTCAGCCTGATTGATTCCCCCAGCTAATGACTCAAATAAGAATTCGTAATATATCGCTCCCAGTGTTGCTTCTGTTTTATTTTATTGTTTTTCTTTCCCTGTTGTCCCTCTCAGCAAAGTTTAGGGGTAATTTAAATCATGGTGGCATGCTCTTAGAAATGCAGGGTGTACTGGTTGAACTATTGCCCACTGTGCTTACGCTTTGCCTCATAAAACCACTTTACCAGGTGACAATCCTGGTCCCAACCCTCACCACGCAACCAATGGCTGATTAAGACAAGGCATCCTCCCCCTGAACTTGAACTAGAGACTATAGATGTACTTCAAAACTGCACCTATCTATCCTAAATGCGCTTTATGCCAAGAAATGAGCAGTCAGGACTAATCCAACTTCTGGAGGTATATTTTAATGTGTATTTATGTGTTAGAAGGAAGGGAAATGTAACACCATATATCTCTCTCCCAGCTAAGAAGCTATGAGATGGAGATGATGCTGGTATTTTGATCTCTATCTTCCCTTGGCAGCTCAATCTTCTTTTCATACATCTTAGAGGAAAATTGGGTGTCGCTTTCTGCTGAGTCTGCTGCCTACTTAACATCATGCTTTGTCCAAAACCCCGGGTAAGCAAGGATTTAGTAATGGGTCTTATTTTGGGTCCTGAACAGTCTCTTTCTTCCCTTTGCAGCTGCCACAGCCCTCACTGCCTGTCTCTGCTCTGGGTTTACAGGCAGGGGTGCAGGTGCCAGAGTGCACCTCAGTGCCAGCATGAAATCCCTCTGCTGGCTCCTCCTGCCCTGCCGTTCTGCAGGTAGCAGGGCCAACCAACCTCTGCTCTGTGTGAGTGCCGAAGCAGAGCTCCGTTGGTGATACAGAGAAGGTGACAGCTCAGCAGGAGGACTTCTCACTCCTCTCCACTCTCTGCCTGCTGTAATTAATATCCTTTTCCCTTCAGGCTGTGAGGCTCTGACAGGCTTTATTTTTAACTCCACTTAATGACAGAGTATTAAGACAAAATGCAACTTTGGTGAGCTGCAGGCCTCGGGGAGGCGTGAAGGCCTCGGAGCGTTGCTATGCTGGCAAGGCAGACCTGTGTGTGTGGCACAGCGAGCTCAGCATGCCACCATGTGTGATCATTTGACACATCCAGTGGTGGGAATTCAAGAGGGTGTTCCCATGGGACAGGTCCTGCCTCATGAACCAAAGGGGTATTCAGCAGAATTAGGAGTATATCTACTAGGATGTAGTGGGTATATGATCTTGGGACAGATGGAGGTTTAGGTTCTCGTGTTTAATGAGGAAAGTGAATGATGGGAGGGGTGTCTTGAAGTTTCCTGCAAGGTAAATTCATGGAAGATGAGGAGTGAAAGCAGGCAATAAATGATGCTTCCAGTTTAACCAAGAGACAAGGCAGGGAAACAACATAGAATTGGAATCAATACAGAGTGAGCAGCGAAAGCATCAAATCTAAACAAAATGTTGGCCACAGCTTGTGTGTCCCTCACATAGAATCACGGAGTGGCTTGGGTTGGAAAAGACCTCAAAGATCATGCTATTGCAACTCCTGCTGTGGGCTGACTGACCCCCACCAGCTCAGGCTGCCCAGGGCCCCATCCCTGGCCTTGGGCACCTGCAGGGATGGGGCACCCACAGCTCTGGGTAGCAGTGCCAGGGCCTCACCACCTTCTGAGTAAAGAATTTCTTCCTTACATCTAACCTAAACAAGCAAGAGAAGCATTTAGAAGCAAAGTGCGGAAAAATAGTGAATGAATAAGTGATCCTCCTAGAAATAAAAGTTCTTATCATTCTTCTGAGATGTTAGTAAGATCGGGAAAAGAACTACCTTATGCTTTTTCTCCTCCTAGGTCCAAATAAAGGATAACAAGAAAAAAGGTATTCTAAAATTGCTAGACATTAATGGTTTTTGTTTCAGAAGTTAGGCTTTGAGTAAACACCATAGATTTATTTTCAACTGTCCCTTAGAAATAACAAAGATAAAGATTTGTTTTCGTTTCATACCATATGGTCTTCCCTCCACTTGTGACAACTTTTCAGGAACTGTTCTTAAGGAAAAAATTCTGATTAAACTCCAAGTTTCTAGGCTGGGAAAAGAGCAATATGGAAGACTTCGGTGCGAGCTCTGTCTCTGCCATAGCTGTGTAGTACACTTATGACTGACTAGTGATATGAATGCATATTTCTCAGGGTTAGCCTTATACAGCTGGAAAAGAGATTCCTTTTATTTGGGAAAGAAACTGAGCTCCATCATTACAGAGCTGTGCATGCATCTGGTTAAACTTCATCCAAGATGAAGTTACTAAGGCATTTCCCACTACGTTTTGTAGGATGTTTCTCTCTTTTCTGTGTGGGCAGTATGAATTCAAGAGGGAAGTGTTTTTCTGTGAACACTGAGCATTTACTTTCTGTGATAATATTGTGTTTAGAGTGTCACCAGGCATTGTTTCAAGCAAATGATGCCAAAATTCAGGGGGTGATAAGCAATGAAATTAGAGGAAGCCACAAATCTGACTTTTATCACTGCTTTGCTTACCCCAAAGCCTCAAACGGTACTGTGGAAGCATCCTGAGTCTATGCTTGTTCTTGCAGGACTCAAAATCCTGCAAAATCAGTTGTCACTTGTCTCACTACCACGGTGTGTTCTCCTACTAGGGAGGAACCAGCATCTCCTCAACATTACTTGAAGTAGCTGTAGCGACTTTTTGTCTGGCATCTTCTCTTCTGACATGCATTCAGTAAAAAAAACACCATCAGTGGGCCAAGGTGACCTCAAGCACATCCCTAATTTATTTTTACTTGCTGTCCAGAACTCCGGTAGCAAGAAGCAGGTGTTCCCCTTTTAGGATATTAGACTTTCCTTTAGCCCACGTTCCCAGTGGTCTCTTTAGAACAGTGATCCTTCCTCATAATCCTCTGTCCATCCTCCAACAGAAAAAGCTCCCCTATAATTAGTACCACTGGTACTGCCGATGGATTCCAGGCCAATGCACAGAGTAATTGCTGCTCAAGATTACTTATGACACAAATGTTGACATTCTGTTGGCATAACTTGCAATAATGTATGCAGATTGCATCCTTCTAGTGCCTTAATTATTACTTCTCCGCAAGAAATAGTCAGGTTATCCTCTGCTTTGATTTGAAGGAGATAATTCCACCTTGAAGCACAGTTCTTTAGAGAAAGGGGAAGGGCAGAAGGAGAGGGAAGGAATGGACCAAAATGCTGTTATCATGGTTTTTCCTCCACATGGGATGAGTTTGTAGCTCAACCTTGGCTACATCTTCCTCCTTTTTTCTGCTTCACTGTGGGAGTGGGGAGGTCTCTTTCAAGGTGAAACTTTCCCTGGGAAAACACAGAAGTGCCGCATTTAATGAGCCAAGACAGATGTCCTATTCAACAGCCAACAGCATGCATGAAAGTACTTAGTATTTATTATCTACAGCGTGACAGTGTCTGGAGTCCACAACCAAGGCTGAGGTTTTGTTGGACTGTTAGACAAAATTCTTAACCCAAGAAGTTTATACATGAAACAGGAGGCAGAGAGTGCGGGGAAAGGAAAAAGAGATCCATCTGCAAAGCACAGATCTATGCAAAAACCCGAAACAGAAAAACAGTTAATTTAACACCTTCCCCTTAAAAGTTTGCATTTTGTCTCTAGCTAAAAGAATCCTGGGAAACCTGAGAAATTATTGTACAGAAATGCTGTTTTCAGACAAGTTTATATGAGAAGAACAACAAAGAGCTCTAGAAACCTGGTCTAGGAAAGGAAGCACATGGCTCAGATTCTCCTACATGTATAACATTATAATTTTATTTTTATAAACTGACTAACACCTGAAGACATTCAGAATAGAAAATGGGACAGAGGAAAATATCTCGCAAAGTATATCCTTGGAGAATACAGTTGCACAGCAACAGGGGATGTATTCCTGGAGCTCTGGAAATAAAACCGCTAAAGACTCATGTTTCATACATGGGGGAAGGAAAATGCTCCATGTCTTTCCAAGGTGGGGAAAAAGTTCTCTGCAAGAGGACGTGCCACTGCTTTGATGTGCAGATAAACAGTTATTTCTTTTTCCTGGCCAAAGTCCTTTCAAATTTTTGAGTTATGCAAAGATTTAGTCTGTCCTGCTTTTTGTACTGACCCTTATTTTCTAGCATCCTGCACGAATACCCAATGGCTTGGAGAAATCATGTCAGTCAATCCTTCAACTAGACCCAGTTCCTAATGTATTTAGCCACCTGTGAAAATCTCATGGTGGAGAAGGAAAACCCCTTCTCAGACCTGCCCAAGTTACCCATGTAGCTTGAATTGAGATCTCCTTCTCAGGCTTGTTTGGCAATTAATGCCATCATTATATAGGAAAATAACTAACTTTCTTAAAAAGAATTTTAGCCTGGTAGATTCCTTGTCTCAACAGCCTGCCTGAGGTGCTGAGCTGTGAATGTCACCCTTAAGCTGGGTGCACCTCCTGAAGCTGCCTTTTCGGTTTCTCTAATTGAGTCTGTGTTCTTGCAGTGTCTGATGGAAAAGGAACAGGTCTGCTTAGATTAAAGTGAAAGGGATTGTGAGAAACAAGTCTCCTGAGATAATATGGGGAAAATAATTGACATCATTGGGAGCATTCAATTTCTGTAAGTTCTTTTTGGTCAGGAGGGATCAATTTTCCAGGATCGAGATAAAAACGGAGCCCCCGTAAATCATTTCCTATCATTGTCCCAGAAGCCAATAAACACAAGGAACCATGACCATTCTTTCCTCCTGGGGACAGCTGAATCGAAACCTGAAAGTTAAGTAATACACTTAGATACTATGGTGATCAAGTTCTCCCACAACTGTAGGCACAATCAATGAATAATAAGTCATCTCGTTTTTGAATGGCTCGAACTCTACCTTTCCAAGCAGAGGGAGAGAAGTTGTAGAAAAGATCGATCTAATTATTTCTGTGGGATCTTGGTGGTACCATCCCAACAGCTCCAGCACAGCTGCAGGTCTGGATTGCAATGTGTCCCTTAGCATTGATGCTGTTCCGTGCCAGGCTGGAGATGACAGTTCAGCAGTAAAAATGAAGTTGAACAAGATCATGATGTTGTGAGTGTTTCACTCTGTTTTCGAAACAGCAGCTGACCTGGCAGGACTCTCCTTCATGAACCAATTTCATTCTGCCTTATTCAATAAATGCATGAACTGTTGTCCAAATTGTGTGTATATATATCTGTGACAGCACAGCTTTGTGCCATATGAGTCTTCTTCTATGCAGGAGCTTGGCTAACCCCTGGGCCAAGATCTTGTTTGCATTTTCTAGGAACAATTTACATTCACTTTCTAACAGATTTGGGGAATTTCACATGCAAGTTTACTCCTCCCTTTTCCTGTCTTCATCCATCCACCCCTTTTTTCTGTTCTTGCCGCATAAATGCATCATTTTCTCCCCTTAGTGAATTGCCTTTCATTTGTCTCCCATCTCAGGTGGATGGGAAGGGCATGGCAGATCCTTGCCCTGCCATTATGGAGTCTCTAGGGCAGGACCTGCCTCATCTCTGGCCCCTTCCCCTTGCCTTTGGCCCCAAGCCCTTCCCTCCCATCCAGCCCCATCACGATGAGGTCCATGGGCAGCGGCATTGCCCCAGCCCTGGCAGTGGGATGGGGACAGTGTCTTCTTCCCATCAGCACTCCGTCCCTACTGCTTCCCATCTGCGCTGCTCTCTCCACCTCCAGTGAAACACAGCCCAGGTTTGTTTAGTCAACTTGAAGCGAAATGCTGCATGTTGGCCAAAACCCTCCATGAAAATCCTGTTAATTTGTTTGATGAGCTGCCTCCAGCTGCAGCCAGACGAATAAATGCTGATTGGCTCTTTTGCTTAAACTCTCCTTAATGAAATGAGCCAGCTCCGTGCCTCGGATGCGTGTGCCAACCGGGCTGGGTGAGAGGTGGGTGTGCAGGGCTGCGTGGGGAGGGGAGTGGGAGGCAGGGGGAGATGTGTCTAATGGCATCATTTCCACTTCACAATAGCTAATCCTGCCTAAATCAACGGAGCCCTGGCATCCTAATGAAATTGGGTTGGAACTTGTTCAGTTTATGATGAGCTTTTTAACCTCGGCTTCTTAATTAGCCTGATGCGGGTTTGGAATGGGAAAAAAAAAAAAAAAAACGTTTTTCTCTCTGACCCATCTCTCATCGGCGGTGTAGAAATGGTGAAATTAGATGCTAATCTGCTGGTTGGGTTTAAAAATAATCTCAGCATTTAGGTCTTCTGGGGATGTGGGGAGGAAAATAGAGCGGGTTTTTTGTGTATACAGTGTTGGCATCTTGTTGAGATGTGCAGGTGTTTCCCACACAGGAGGGAATGGGGCCTCAGAGAGTCTTGCAGATATGGGGAGTGGGGCAAACCCTCCAGACTATGGGGAGGTAAAAGGGAAGATGAGAGGAAGGAGAAATTATATCAAGATCAGCTTGCATAGGAATGTTACAATTTCTTCTGTAGGAATGACAATGTTTTGGAATGAGATGGGATATTTTGATGCAACTTGAGGCAGCTGTCCTGAAAAGCATCTCAGGGAAGGAAGAAGACTTGTGGCTACCTAGGAGCAAAGGGACTGAATCAGCTTGAAGGAAATCCAGACACTCCAGAAGGGAAAGTCTACACCCTCCTCTGGCAGAAGCGCTTCAGGTCACACTGTTAGCTAGGTTTCTTTGAGCAGAAAACTTGTTTTCCTAGCAAGGGGGAGAAAACCTCTCTGCAACTCCTTTGGTAGATCCTTTCTTGGGAGTGGAAGGGCTGACATCCACTCGCTGCTCTTTACACCCAGGAATAATTCTTTGGTGAAGTCTCACAATACTAGGGAGAACTGGGAGGTCACTGGGAGACAGACAAAGCAGCAGCTCTTCTTGTTCTGCAGCTTTCTCCCCAAAGAGAGAGGGAAGAAAACATACCTTCTTTTCCCCCATCACCCTCTCCAGCAGAATAAAATGTGACTTCTTCCCTAAATAATTTACAGCCTGTCTTCTTCCTGAAAGTTTTGGTTAGCACAAAATGACACTTCTTACCCTTTAATGCTCTGATGAAATATCCTTCCATGTATAATTTAGGAACTGGCATCTGGTAGTAGCAGGGCAGGTGTAGTGCTGGCGTCTGCAGGCAAATCCCCTGGCACTGGTTTGCTCCTGGGTGATGGGAGGAGACAGCGCAGGAAGAGCTGAGGACAGAATCAGCTCAGAGATGCCCCTGCCAAACCTGTGCTTCTGAAAGGGTAAAGAGCAGCTGGGAAACCAGCACTGGTGCAGCTCGGGGGAATAGCACTCTTCCAGGCAAGACTGTGTTCAGCAGAGGCATTTTGGGCCTTTGACTGAGGTGCCAGCCTAAGGAAAGGGAAACAAGGTCAGAGCCTGTCTCTGCTGCAGGTTCCTTCGTGGCTCAGCTCAGTGCTGCAGGTTCAGATCAGCCAATGCGTCGGTGGTGTTTGCAGGCTGTGCTTCAGATGCTCTCCAGCTTTCACAAGAGTAGGCCCTTCTCTCTTTGTGTCCATAGAAGAGAAATGGCCACTCCTTGTTTGACTGCTTTAACCAGGAAAAGAATTACTTCCATTTTTAGAGATACATTTTTAAATACAACAGGTGTTTTATTGCTCCTGGAGCATTATCACTGTGTTTCAGGTTCCATTTTCAAAACCTCATAAGGAGTAACTACCAGCAGCTATGTTCAGGCTACGTTCCATGTTCTCCTGTGCAAAATTTGCCATTACATTTTGAGGACGTTTATTTTTCCTGCTTGTTTTTCCCTTGTGTAGCATGCAAAGAGAGGTGCAGATTGTTCAGGGTGTATCCAAGCACGGTCACGTTGTGCTCGGCAGCAGGAGCATTGCCCACTCTTTATGGCAGATGAAATAAAGTGAAAGTAAAACGGGAAATTGATATCGTTCTGTGTGCAAACCAATGAGGATACTTTTGACTTTTGCCCTTCTCCTGTTGCCCACGGCCCTGCCTGCAAGGCATAATTAGCCTTGAGCTCCTGCAGCTCTCCTGTGCAATGGCAGTGCAGTGCAGGAGTGCCATCGGCCATGGGCTTCTCACAGATATTTCATTAACGTTCAGAGATGGCACTTACTTGCTAATAATCTACCAACATTTAATAAAAACAGCCCAAGAGCTTTATAACCTGTTAACTTCTGAGTGGCAATAATTAAACAAAAATGATAAATAATTAAGGCCTAATTACATAGTATCAGTCATTTCATTTTCCAGCACGCGTGTTAAGTGCATTTGCCACTGGTGACTGGGGGCCCATTCCGTGAGTGCTCAGCTCTTTCTCTGCGTGCCTGGATGGAGAGTCAGGTTCCATGCAGCTTTATGGTGGAGGAAAAAGAGGAAAATGTGCTTCATTAACTGGGTAATTATCCCCTTCCAACACTGAAGAGAATTCCCTTTGAGGCTGTTGCATGTCATGAGTTTGGGAAACAGGCAAATAGATCCATTTATGTCCCCTGTTTCTGCGAGACACTGAGTTGTAGGAGGGGGGCCAGATGCAGAGGAGCAGCTTCATGCTGCCCACAGGGATCTCTCTTTTCACTCTCCATCATTTTATTTCTGGATCCCAAACGAATCATTGCAAATTGGGCCCTATATAATGGGATGAAACAAAACCCAGTGACTAGACAGATGGCAGGCATTTTAAATAGTTGTATCAGGACTCAAACCCGTCATGAGATCTACAACTGACAAAGATCCACTGTAGCACCAATTCACAGCAGCTGAAAATATCTGTCTTGGAACTCTTTTGGTTGGAAACTCATAGAATCATTAAGGTTGGAAAGACCAATAAGGTCATCCAGTCCGACCATCAACCCACACCTGTGACTGCTTTAGACCACGTCACTCAATGCAACATCCACACTTTTTTTGAACACCTCCAGTTGGTGACTCCACCACCTCCCTGGGCAGCCTGTGCCAACAGCTCACCAAACTGAGGACTACCTGAAGACAGATCAGCTCTCCATAATCCAAAAGGACAGAACTTGTTTGGAGCTAGTGAAAAAAGAAGGGGTGGATAGCACTGCAGCTCAGCGGGCGTTGGAGTATGCAGCAGGTGCAAGAGCAGGACACCAAAGTCCTCTGTGCACTTAATGGACAAGGATAGATGGCTGAGCCTGATACAAGCTAATAACAGGGGAGATGAGCTGACAGCACAGAAGACTGAAGGTCTCTGTCTGGTCAGAGCGCAGGGATTGTGCAGGGCTGGTGAAAGGATCGGGAGGGAAAGCATGCACTAAATCCACTTAGTTATCTGCTGCCAGGGCAGCATTTGTCTGCTACAGGGAATAAATGGCCTCCATTGCTTTGAAAGCAGGGAATTGGTTTAATTGATCTCTAGTGGACCCTTAGTCAAGGAGGAGCCTTGCTCATGCTTTAGTTGCTTCCCTGAAGCTGTGCATTGAGCTGGTTTGCTTCAGTTAATTTTCAAATGGTTGCAAAATCTTCCCAATATTCAAACCCCACTCTTTTTTTTTTTTCTTCAGCAGATTCTACTTCAGCCCCTCCAGGTAGGGGACATAATTTGATTTTCCACAACGAATCTATTTCCTCATTACCCAGACCTACTGGTGCAAGCTTTATGTCTGGCAGCCCATTGGCAATCCTCAACATCCCAGCACCATGGCCCTAGAGTATACAAATTTACTGCAATGTGAGGTGGGGTGAGATGCAAACGTGCTCCTAGAAATATGTTTTTTCTCAGTTTTTCCATTTGACTCTCTTAAAGGGTAAGGGCTACAAGCCTCTATACCAGAGAAGTGTCTGTTTAAGTCATGAGTCATGCAGGTGATCACTTTAAATATCTTCAACTATTTCTAGGGGTTAAGAAGGACTGTGATTGCCAGACTTCTTTTCCCAGCTTAAAGTGATATATCACCAACTGCTTATTGAGCTTTTATGCCTGGGTTCCAAGGTTTCCATGGAGTTTGCTTTCCAATTTATGTTTCTTCCCTAGATGGAAAGAGTCTGAGGTACAGGGTCAGGTGGTGGCCACTCCATGTTGGCCCCTCAGCAGGAACTTCATGCAACCTGGAAGCCCACTGCAAATATAGAGCAACACAGCTTAGAGGATAAGCTGGGATGAGTAGCCCTACATTTGCCATAGTGAAGGAATTTGTTTCACATCCGACATGGAGCCTCAGCTGAAGACTGAGAGCTATTGCTCCGCAGCATCTATGTGCACATTTCCAGGTTTAATTGCACACTGTGGGTGCTAGGAAGGAAGTCTGAACTGGCATCCCAGATCAATGTTTATCGTTTCTGCTCTCAGTAAGCAACCCTAGCCAAACACTACATTCATGCTCCTGGCCACTCACTCATCTTTCAGCTGAGATTCAAAACCATTTTGGGAAAATCAAACTGCCCTGCTAGCAAAATTCATCCTGCAAATCACAGAGAACCCTCAACATCTACCGAGAGCTCAATATTCCCACTTCAGCAGCTGGGGAGTCAATCAGGCAAGGTGTTTCTTTACCACCCGGAGCATTACATAATGAAATGCTGAGGAAACCACCTCGCATGGACAGAAAGTAAATTCTCCACAGGGGAGAATATAGTGAGAGAAGCAAGTGGAGATGCATTAGCAGAACAATGCAGATCCTCACAGAAATGGGGGCACATGTCAGCTGCATCCCACTGTGAATGATGTGTGGTGCTGCGTTCGAGGAACTGAAGCATCATCAAGTGCACTGGATTGCACGGAATTGCAGGACTGCTGCTAAGTAAGTAGCAAACCCAGGTTGCTGTAAGTCTGTGTGCCGGACTTGGTGTGCCATTGGGGATGTAAAGGCTTACACTGCCTGGATCCAAAACCAGATGTTCTCATGTAGGTTGGCTAATGGGGGATTTGAGGTTTGACTTGAGGTTTGCCAGCGCTCATGGTTGTGGCTTTTGAACCTGTGGATCTGTTGGAAGATCCTTTTTGGAGGAGGAGGTGAAGAAAGCCCAGTGACAGCTCCCTGTGTTCCCATCTCTTGTTGTTCCTAACAGATTATTTGCAAAATGAGGCTTGGGGAATTATTTCTCTTCAAATGACACTGCATCAGTTGATGCATTACCCCAAGATGGAATGCTCCATTCTGTCCAAGACCAAACTTCTTCCAAAGGTGGCTTAAAGGAGGGTTATTTCCACACTCAGGAACCCACTTAGCCAGGAGCACTGAGCTGTTTAGAAATGTCTTAAGTACTGATTTTAGGGAATCCAGTTAGAAGTGCTAGTGCAGCCTGTTCTGAGTTAAAAATAGACCTCCTCTACCCAAAGCTGGAGAAAAAACAGCATTTTCCCATTTTCCAGTTACCCTTAGGTGGCTGTGTTATCACAGTATCCACACTTAGTCCAGCCGTTAGAGTGCACCACCGTGCTAGTGGATTTCACCCTGGGTTAATGCAGTTTCAAGGCAAAGGGATACCTGCTTAGCACAGTAGTAGTATGCAGAGCCATTGCTGGAAAGGCTGGATGCAAGAAGAGTTCTGCAGAATGTGCTTGCAGAGCTACAATCTCCAGCAGCAGTAGAGAGGTGATATAGAAAGTGTAGCTATTACAGTGGGGATACAGGATCTTGACCCACTGACAAAGGCCCCTCTCAGGGTTGGAAAGACAAGTTCAGAGTGGGTAGTGCAAAGTCTGAGCACGTGCCTGCTAAGATGCTTTCTGGGATGTAACCAGTCAGCCTTGCACCTGCTGCTTGGATATGACAAAGGTGCTCCTCACCAGGACCCTGGCCTGCAGGTAGCAAGTCTGGCATGAGACAAAAAAGCACAGTTGATAGGAGCTAAGATAAGCTCATTTCCACTGAAGCCACTCTTCTGCAAGCTCTTCAAACAGATTACAAGCACCCAAAACACTGTCACCGTGACAGGGTCCTGCCTTATCCAACTTGCCTTATCCAGTCCTCTCACTAGCCTCTATTGTACAAACTCAATTGCCTTAATTACTAAAGCCCCTGGTCTACTTTGCCATACATGTTGATGTCTGGGCATTAAATATTTATCAAAAGATTCATTATTTGGGCATTAAATATTAATTTGTATGAGGGAATGAATGGGATGATTTGTATTTGTTTCTTACGTATTGTCTTGGAATTGGAAATGTCTGGTTCCTATAGGGGGCAGCTGATTTCTCCCTCCTGCCCTTTTGAGACAGTCCTTATTGCCTGTCCTTCAGCCATCTTTTTCCTCACTGGGGCCATCTGCCTGGGCTCTGGAGATTAACTTTGCTATCAATACACTTGAGTTTTGTTTACAAACCATAAGAAAAGTTCTTTCTGAACTCCCACACTCAATCTTTCTCTCTCACACACAAACAGAAGAGGCTTCACTTAAGATGCTCAAGCTTCAGTATAATTGTTTTTGTTACCGGGGGATGTCTGGTTCTGTTCTGTCTCTTTAAGTGAAGTTTATGGCCTGAAAGGTAATTGATTTGCAATGGTATTTAAGACAAGAGCTGGAGGATACTGCTGTGCTCTTCTGCAGTACAGTTGCCTGGAGAAAACCATTGCTAAAGCAAAAGCATTGACTTTTTTTTGTGATGTGGTCTCTTCTGATGCACTCAGCAGGGGAGAAGTTTGCTCTATTTTTACAGAATTGTCTGCTATTTTTACAAAGCAGTTTGGACATTGCACAGTCTTGCAAGTTGTGCTATGAATTAGGCAATGGGTGCAGGAAGGGAGGGCAGGACGCTCCATGCTTTTGATTGCTGCCCACTTCTTTATCTTTTTGCATTGGATTAGGTTTAACTTGTTTTGTTTTTTCCCAAAGAAAGGCAGTTTTATGAAGCAGTCAAGCAGGGCTGGGGAATCTGCTGAGGTTTAGCTACATGGTATATAATGGCACTATAGGAGGCATAAATGCTTTGGTGATTACAAGCAGAGACAATGCCAGGATAATATTAGGGGGCAGGATTAAAGAAGGTAGACAGAAAGATTTTCCTAATACACTCTAGTCATTTCTACAATAGGTCCATCAGAAAAACGCTGTAAATTGAAGTTGGCTGCAGATATGAGAGAACACAAATGCCTCAACATCAATGGCACATCGTCTGCTTTCAGCAGAGTTTTAATTTCACCCACCCTCCATGGAGCAGCAACACAAAAGCAATTGTTTTTCTTAGCTTCAGAAAAGAGTCATGCAGGAACAATCTCAGTAAGATACGTGAGCAACCAAATGCAGCAAACTGTTCTTGTAGCTCATGGGGTTGTGTAGGGTCTCCATCCCAGTAACTTTAGAGTACAGATATTTCCCTGGATTAAAATTATGGAGAACCTGGAATGAGTTACTACTGCAGTATGAACAGTAATAAGCAATTTGATCATTTCATGCAAAGACTTCTGCCAAAAGCCAGCAGATCTTTTCAGGGAGAGACAAACTGCTAGAAATCGGTGTCTATGAGCTTTCCAGAAATCCATCTACACGGCTAATGAATTCCCCTGGGCACAGACTATCACTGAGATGTACACTGGGACTCCAGGTTACTGCATGCTAGGAGAAAGCCTGTCCTGGGATTGATGCAAGTGGCATTGATGCATCAAAAATCAGGGTGCAACAAGGACATTGTGACAGTAGGAGTTAGAAATTCCTTCACTTCTCAGACACGGCTTGCCAAGGGAATATCTACCATACACTTTAACTCAGATGAATTTTCCTTCTTATTCTATGTAACTTAAATCTAAGGGTGAGCGACATGATAAAGATGTTCTCTGCCTCCAAAGAAAACTGAATACCTTCTGTAAGTCGGTTTCCTCAGAAATCATGCTGGGAAACTAAGGTACAGGTAAATAAAAACTGTTCTATTCCAGCACAGCACAGATCAGGACAAAATTGGAAAGTTTTGGATTGTTACACAGGGGAGCAACTGAGGGAACTGGGATGGATCAGTCCAAAGAAGAGGAGGCTCAGGGGAGACCTTATTGCTCTCTACGACTGCCTGTAAGGAGTTGATGGTGAGGTGGGGTTGGCTTCTGCTTCAGGTAACAGTGATAGGATGAGAGGTGATGGCCTCATGTTGTTCCAGGAGGGGGTTCAAGTTGGATATTAGGAAAAATTTCTTCTCCAAAAGAGCAGTGATGCAGGAGCACAGCTGCCCAGGGAGTGGCGGGGTCACCATCCCTGGAGGTGATAAAGAACAGTAGAGATGTGGCACTGACAGATGTGTCAGTGGGCATGGGGTTGTGGGTTGGGGTTGGGCTTGGTGATCTTAGAGGTCTTTTTCAAGCTTAATGATTTTATGATTCTATGATTACTTATTTGTAATGATTTCTGAACTGGCACCTGAATGATGTCCTTTCTCCTAGTACAGGGAGTGACAGATTCTCCGTGCTCTCTTTCCCTCTCCACCTTAAGTGGAGACGGCTCCTGCCCACCTTAATCTTTTATATACTCACAGAATAATAACCTTTTTGGTCATTTACTCAGGAAGGATTTGTCATTCCAATACTGCATTAATCCTATAACATAAAATCCAGAAGATATGTACATGGCTGAGAAGAGGCATGTAATTCCTTTGGTAGTATTCGCACTTAAATATAACACAGCGTAAGAGCAAATCGGTTTTGAAGTGAGGTGTCAAAGCCACTCTCTTCCACCACTTTTGGGGATCACTGCCACCAGGATGTTCATTAGGCATGGGGAAGAGATAAGGCTATTCTAGCAGATCAGAACTCTCTGGGAAACCCTGAGCCAAATCACTGCTCCAGCAGTAATGCAAATACAGGGAAATACGGTTTATTTGTGTAATTCTGGTCCATCCTTGTGCCAGTGGCTCCACTTCGGTCAAGAGGCTGCTCTGAATGTTGCTGGAGATGCTCTGCCTGATGCTCAGGGCACTGTTTCTCTTACAAGTGGTTTTCTGAGGAGTGTTCCCTCTCTTTCAAACACCCGGGGAGAACCGCTTTTGTGGGATTATTACAGAACCTCCTGGGGAAAAGACAAATCAGGCTTTTTATCTGCTTTTTGGCTTGCCACAAGCGAGTCCCAACTTCCTGCCACTAAAGGCACTTCTGCTTCTCTCTGCTCTGTCAAAGGACTTAAGATGATCAATTTATAATGTCTACAGAGTGCTAGGATGAAAAGATGTTCTGAAAATGCTTTGGATGAAAAGAAGCTGTAAAAAAAAATAATAATCTTTACCCTGATAGACTGATTACAATCTATTGTGCTGTGGATTAGCGGGTGAGTATTTATTCTGCTTATTTTTTTATTCCTATGTACAGATGCTCTGGACCACAATGACCCCTTTGAAGTCATTATTGGCTCTTGCATCCTTGAGTAGTATGGAGGGCACATTAATAAACTGTGTATAGAAAAAGACAATGAAGTCCCCAAGAAGTCATTAAGACTCTATTGTGTCAGTCTGACTGTGGCCCACAAAAGATACTGAATATGTAAAGCTAAAAATATCCTTCGGAAATGCTGTTGACACAGTTATTTTACATTGGCAGCAACATCTTCCCTCCACATACACATGCTTCCCTTGCTAATCCTGCTCAGAGCAATCCATGTTCTGGGAATCATCTGTTTTTTCTTGAGATTCAGAGACCTCCAGATACCACCAGCACTCTGCCAGCACTTTGCAGCTTTGTTAGGGAAAAATAGGACCATATATTTTATTCCTGCCCTATATTGTCCTACATCTCAAGTGCTGCACAGACACCCAACCGATGACTGCTGTTGTGTCGAAGGGCTGTCAGCTGAAAAGAAGAGAGCATAAAAATATGGGAAGGGAGCAGGTATCCTGACTTCTTCTGTCCTTTTGGACCACCTCTCAGCCCCTCTGCTTTCTGTACCCACATCCACGAGGGACACTCAGCCCAGCAGCAGAGGAGTTGACCTCAGGTTTTTCTGGCGACAACAGCACTGACACTCTGCCTTCTCCACGTTAGCAGGGATGCTTAAAAGAGCAGATCCCAAAGGTAAGGAACCTTTGCAGAGAATGGAGGAGCTCATCTGACTCAGAGCTCTGGCTCCGGGCTGTCTGCAGGCTCAAACAGCATTACCATGTATTTAATGTATCTCTCACAACCATTGGGCTTAGGGACATTTTTCCTTCTTTTAATAGAAGCTGAAATTCGGTAGTTGCTAGCTGAAATCAAGACTGAAAGAGCAGTACATGTTCAGTCCTAAATTAAGAGGGCAGCTCATCTCATCCTTAGGGTTTGTATCACTGATGAACAAAGAAAATAATGCAACACGCTCTGATGGCTCGTTTGTATTACAAAAAGCTATGTACCAACACAACCTGCCTACCCACACACCCTTAACTGCTCTGATCCCATCCTGGAAGTGCATTATGCTTGAAAGGTATTTCATTAGAGGGCTTACGGAGTCCTCTAACGCGAAGCTGTCCCAGCTCTGCATGTTCTAGTAATGCAAGAAGACGTTGCAGAGTGTAAACAACCACTGAAACAAGCAGGAAGATGGGAATTGATGTGATATCCAGGTCTGCTTTTCCGTTTCCTGCTAAAAGAGGATACGAAGCAAGATATTTCGCTGCCTCACTTGGGCAGAAATCTACAAAATCGTGTCTGACTCGTGCTGAGTAATTTGTATTGATTGCTTGGTTACAAGTTTTCTTGTTCAGCCCATCGCCAATAAAAAGTTTATGTAAAACAAGAGCTGAAGTAAACAAGTGGGAGACAGTGAGAGGGAGAGTGTGAATGCACACAGGGGGTAAATGCTGTTTTTCTTTCCAGACATCCTATGCCTAAATTTTGGTGGCAGGAATTTATTTTTAAACGTTTGAAAGCCTTCAGATGAAGAGGTTTTTGTTTTGTTTTGTTTGGGCCCGGTGTTCTGTTTTGTTTTGCCTTTGTTTTCCTGCTTGCTCATGTGCAATTTTTCTTAGATAAACAAAGCACCAGAATATAAAGGCAAAAAGGAGGTAACAATAAAAAATTTACATATGAAAAGCAGTGGCTGAATATTTTCCTGCATTTAAAAGGAAGGAAAAAAGAAAGAATGGGGATTAACAAGTAGAAAATAGAGTTGGTGGAACAGTTTTCAGGCCTGGATTTCCTAAAGGCAGAGTGGGAGATCTGGGGGACAAAACTACCAGCACTTCTCTCTGCTCACAAGTGGCTCCTGGGCTGAAAACTATTTCATTACCATGACTGAATTTCTTGCTTACGACGTTCTTCTCTAGGATGACAAACGAAATGGGACCAGCCTGTTTGTGAAGGGGAACATTTCCCTCTGCTAACAGCTTGACCGAGATCCACCCAATTTGCTTCCTAACAGCTGGAACTGCTCCCACCAGTGAGTAGGTAAGGATGTAGGCAATTAACGAGGCTTGGATGATGGACCAGCCCTGCAGGATGCTGTTATGGGATGGTACAGTGTCACAAAATGGAGGTGATCCTCTACACTGAGCCCTTCTTTGTGAGTTGCTGGGTTTCCCTGCAGAATATCAAGGATATCAGTCAGTCTTGAGTTTCCATTAACTTTTCTAGGCCTCAGACAATAATGCTGTGAAGTTAATTTCATTCATTTCACCAGTGGGAAGTGGGTAAGGGGTGAAAAATAGACAGAAAGGATTTTCTTTTAGGCTGATGGATACAGGATGCCATGCTTGCATCCCCAATACACTCAGCAGTGTCAGCACTCATAGCATCTCAAGCTTGGCAAGTAATGACTTGCTTGGTTCAGTGGTCAAACTGAAGGAAAATCAGGGAGAAAAAAAAAAAAAAGTGCTTCAAGGTTATTCTACAAAATATTTTAACCCAAGACAGAAAAAATTATCTTCATTTTAGGACATTTACTCCAGTGTTTTTTTGCTTTCTTTTCTATTTAGCAGAAGATAAAGAGGCCAATTTCAAGAAGTGCAGTTTCACAAGGGAAGGTGGAAGACTTCTGGTGGGAAACAAATGTGAGAAAATATTAAATATTTTGATCTCTCTTTTTATTTCTTAATTTTAACTTTGTATTTTTTGCCCTAAGTGAAGTTGTCCACATGCTGGGTTTGTGTTGGCAGACAGTGCCACTTTCCCTAGATGCCATGTATCAATGAATTAGACATTTGCACAAAGAACATTGCCTTCCTCTTCTCCCATGATCTTGGTCTTCCTGAGGTGAAATGCAAGCAAAAAACACTGGAGCAGGTAAGAGAGAAGTGGCTGCTGGAGTATCAACACCACATTTAAAGAGTGGAGTTGGAAGAGGAACCAACATGGAGCATCCCTCTTACTTTATTTTTGTTTTTCCCATAGAACTGTTCCCCCTTCAGCTCAAAGGCTGCCTGCCCAGGGCTGCTGCTTGGCACTGTGAGTAGGCAGCATTGTCCTCTGAGCTCCAGGAAAACTGGGGGCTGTGGACCCAAAGTATAACCATGGGTCACTAGAGGAGGATAGCAGATGGAAATCAGAGGGCAATGCTTAGCAGATGTGAGAACACTGATAATAAGAAACAAAACCCCATTACCCACAGTCATTATCAGCCTCCCTCTTCTTGGAATTAAAAACAGGCTATTTAGCTCATTCTAGTAGAACTTTTATTAAGAAGCTGCTGGATATTGGCATTGATAACTTGCCAGTAAACCCAGGCAGGGAGCCTTCTGTACCAAATCTCTTTTAGCAACAAAATAAAGATGTTGGTGATGTGTGTAACTCTCCATTAACCATGCTTAGTTTGAAAAGAATATATTGTCTCTGGTTTTTTGTGATCTTGTTTGAAATCTTTGGGCAGGCGTCACTGTATGATTAAATCACCTGCTCCACAAAGACGCTCTGTAATTAATTACAAGGGAATCCAAATTCTGAGATGGGAAGAAAAAAAAAGTAAGAAAATAACTTAGAGGTGACAATAAAAAATTGCTTCAGCTGTGGAATGGCATTGGAGGCAACTTGCTGTTGTCATTACACATCCTGCAATATGTTCTGTGGGCAGTGGATGAACGCCCCTGTTGGTCATTGTTGGCTAACAAGAAGAGAAGTGATGACAGGGCAGCATTGATAGCACCACACCACTGTTGAAATGCAGCCACTTCTGGGCACAAATGTGATGGATATCTGTGGAAAACTCTATATGCAAAGGGTAGAAAGCAAAGAGTAGGAGAGAAGCAGAAAAGATCTCAAAAGCCAGATGATCCTTGCCAAAACCTGACATTTTCCTGTGGCAGATGTCATTTTAGACATGAACAATGAATCATTGCACCTTGACTAAAGAATCCAACTTCTGATGGCTTTCACTTGTTTTATCCAGTCACAGCACCCGTCCTTTGATAGGTACGGCAAATTCCTTTCACTGAATCAGGAACAAGAGGTTTTTGCTGTGTTTGAGTGAGCAAAAACCCAAATGATTCTCTTCCTAATTAGCCTAATGAGCCTTTTGGCTCTCACATGATGACAAGTAAATGAATTTGCCCTTTCCTTGACAAGTTCTTATGGGAATGATCCGAAGCCTTTTGTAACAATGCATCAAAAGTACAAAGTCATTAAAAACAGTTGTCCAACTATGAAATTAGTTATTGATTAATATTGCTTCCAGACAGCCATATTGTTCATTCAAAAAAAAAAAAAAAAAAAAGATAGAAATGAATCTCAGTGTTCATATTTCTTCATGAAAATAATTTATCGAGGCACACAAAACATTTGGGATCCTGAGGTCACATCTGTCAGTATTCTACACTCACTTTTCTCATTTGGAGCTCAACAGGGGTCTTGCACTGAGAAGAAGTGGTTGATTACCATAAATATCTCGACTAATTCCATCTTGATATCCCCGTTCCCAGGTGCAGAGATCAGCTTCTTCTGGAAGAAACGTATCTAAAATGAGCAGAAGTGCTCTCCTGTGCATCACGGGGACGTTGTCATCTCCCAGGCTGTGATGCGTGGTTAAAAAAAGAACAGAGGGCTCCTAAAAGTAGCCGAAAAGCGCATGATCTGTGAGTAGAGCCAGGAGGTAACTGAGTCATCTCAAGAGCTACAGAGGGCCAAAAGAGTGGTGTTGGAGTGAATGTGAGTGCAGAGCAGGCTGTGAGCAACGGACCCGTCCCCATGATTTCCATGGTCAAGTGGGCAGTACAAGAGATGTGTGCTTGTGCATCTGTGTCATCCAGACTCCATGTTTTCAGATTCTCTGAATGGAGAACAAGGAAAATGATGGAGAAAAAAGAGCACTGAGAAAACACTTGGAATCATACCAGCCAGAAAGCCTCTGCTTTGCTAAGACTGTGGTAGTTGGCAGTGGGAAATAACTAACCTCCTACCACGGTGATAGCTGATAGTGACAGTTGCATGTTTAAAACAATTATGTCTTTTGTACTCCGCTCTCTTTCACAGAAGTCACATTTGCCAGTATGGTTCATGTTTCATTTTGCTCTGAGGTAATTGCCAGTCAGCAGCCATTTGTGGTCTAAGATGATTGGAAGTTTTAAAGCAGAATGTGGGCTTTTCCTACTTATCTACTTACCAAAACCAACATCTCTTGGGGAAAAAAAAAAAAAAAAATCAACACAATAAACAACAAAACAAAACAGTATCTCAGAGGAGTCTGGCACACAAATGACACAGTTAAAATGTTGCTCCACTATTACAATTGCTTCAGAATGATTACTATCCTTCTATTTCATCCTCAGCTGATTAGTCCCTAGGCTCAATTGCTTTCAAATGAATAAAACACCATCTATTTGTGTTTTTGCTTCTGTGAGGGAAAAAAAAAAAAAATCTACTTGTTGTGATAAAGAGATTGGTTTTGTCTGTGTGGACTTTTGTTCTAAGAAATGCAATAATTTTGCTGGCATTGAAATTCCGATTTTGAGTGTCTTTAATTGGACTATTGTCTACTCTGTTGATTTGAGAAATGGTTTGCATAACTGACCCAAACACCTCCGGAAGCTTAAACTGAATTTTGGAAAGCATTACAGGATATTTTTCCTGTCTTTCTCCTCGCTGGACAGAAAAAGCTGAAAAGCCCCAAGTGTAGTTGGATGCACAAACCCACAAGAATGCTAGTAGCTATGCTTTTCCCATCATCAATTGTTCAGGAAGTGCTGTACTTCAAAGATATCAGGTCACTGCCGTTTTTCAATACAAGGCGTTCGGATAGTTTTGAAAAATTTTCAGTTGTCATCTAAGATGAATCTTATCACATTTGCCCATTATTTCTAATCAAATCTGAAACATGACAGGCATAATTTGGATCGAGGTATTTGGCATTTCCCAAACCCCTGCCATATGTCACTCAAAGCCATTGATGGGCACTTCAAAGAAAACCAGGGTGCAGTTTTGAGCAGTTCTTTACAAGTTTCTTTGTAGCAAAATTTCTTACTTGGAAGCCCTCTAGTTAAGCTTGCATTTCTGATAAATTTCCATGCATTATTAACCTAATTGGACCCAACATATATTCTAAGATCCTCATTAATATTTTTTAACATGTTATGGCATCTTTACCCTTGAGCAGTCAACCAAGTTTTCATCTTCATAAAAATGGGTTCCTCATAATCGGACAATCCAATCATTTCCAGTCCATAAGGTAAATTTCCTCTGTATTCTTTGATTTTGCAGGATTTTTTTTTTAACCAATCAGCAGAATACGTTTCACTCTATGGATTATTTCTCCGTAAACCTTGCTGCTGTTGCTGGAAGCTTCTAACTGGAAAGGATGCCAACTTCAGCTGGAGGACACATCTAAGAGATGACCTCAGGCCAACTGAAAGAAGGTAGAGCATTTTAGGAGGATTGCACCTTTTATTCTTGTAATTTAGACACTTCACTGACTCTGATCATCTTCAGAATGGCTGAAATGCCAATGGTCTGGTAATGGTAAATAAATGGTACTACAGCCCACTGATTGTTAGCCGTTCGTTAATGTATCTGCATAGGGATAACACTGTGAAGACTAAATCCTGAACAAAACTGTTTGAGGTGATACAAAAAAAGAACACGAAAAGGATGACCCTAAGGTAAAAAGATTATTGGTGTTTGTTTGGCACTATGGCTGTAAAAGCAGCAATATTCAGCTAGAACAATTATTGGGTAGAAAAGAAGGCTTTTTTCATATATGTTCAGAATGCTTTCATTGTTATTATCTAAAATTGAACTATGTATATTATTTTAAATGGGTAAATTTTTGTTTTGTATCCATGAAATTGCTACCACATTAACAAGATTTTCCAGGCATTAATGGATTGATTTCTGTATAATTGTAACTATATTAATTCATCCCAATTACCTCTAAGTAAAATTTAGATTAAGTTAAATTGAAGAAATTAAAAATGTTTGAAAACCCTGCATGGAAACCTTGAGGCATCATCAGATTGTCATTTCTCATCTTTAATGTCATTCGTTTTGCAACTGAGAACACAACATAAGTAGTCTCAGTTCTCCCAAGATTTGTAAGCTGCTATTTTTCTGTACAATTTGAAGGTAACTTAAAGGTATCTCTATAAATCCAACTTGATTTTTTTTTTCCCTGCTGATGGAAAAGGCTGTTTGCTCCTTTCCTGAGAAGGAAACTGATGAATAGATGATCCATTTATAATGAGAAGATACTCCTCCACAAAGACAGGTTTAAATGAATGTGGGAAGCACTGCCATTGGTCTCATAGAGAGAGCACTCAGAGTAGGCATAAAGGAAAGTGTGGCCACCCAGTAGTGACCTGCAGCTCCTGAGTGCAACATTGCTCCAAAAGGCAAAGATATCCTTCTTCCCAAGGTTATGGCTAGGATTAGCCTTCTGCCAAGCTTGGTGACAAATCTGGGTTGAGATAGCTTTAATCTGATGCTGGGGAACACAACTATATTCTGGTTTAGCCAAGCTCTTGACTGGGCTAGCAATATTTGAGTTGAAACTGACTCTAAATGGCAACAGTTTGAACAGTTGTCCCAAGTTATGTTACAACAGGGTGAAGAGAACTGGGAATATAATTGGGATCTCAGCACATGGTAAGTCAAAGTGTTTGTTCACCTCCTGATCAACTGCTTCTGGAAAAGGCCCTTCCAAGAGCACAGTTCTCCAGATCCTCATTTCTAGATGCATTCAGAGCTCAGAAGGGCCTTGGGAGGGTCTGCATGTCTGTGAAGGTGGGCAACGGGCTGCACTGAGCTGGAGATCAAGATTTAGTAATGGAGGATGCCATGCTGCAAAACTGTCGGCATTTCACGACTTCTCTTTGGCTTCCTTTGTCCTTGAAAGCTCTGTATTCTTCAAGGTTGGCCCGGTGGTCTGCTCAGAGGTATAACAGCTAACTAGAGCTAGCAGAAACCAGACAAAGTACTCAGTTTAGATCATCCGTGCTCTGAGAGAATTAGACGGATGCAGGTCATGCTGAGGAGAACCAGGGAAGCTGTTCTCCTCCCTGCAGCAGCATCATTCAAACTGAGAGAAAGCTGCTCGCAGGAGGGAGGAGGCTTGGAGAAAGGTGCTTCTTAATTGCATTTTGGTTCTGGACCCTCTGGTGAGCAGAGACACTGGGAACAAATGAAAGTTTCTGGCGCTGGGAAGAGAAAAAAAAAAAAAAAAAAAAAAAACAGGAGGAAAAAGTTTTGCCGCTTAGAGCAGGGAAATAGTTTGAGGCTATGTTTTAATTAAAATGAATATCTGCGCTATCTTAATGTTATTGCCAGTTAAGTGTAGCAGGGTGATTTAGAGTTCTATAACACAATTATACTCCGGTAATGAAGCTCCGCAGAATTATCCCAGGAATTCAGAATGCAGAGGGGAGCAGTAGCTCTCATTTGTAACCATGTTACAACCTTTATTGTTACAATATTTTCTGTTTTCCTCAAAGATTAACTCAGTCGTATTTAAGTCTCTGGTTACATTAAAGAGAAATTGGGAACGGGTGACAGGAGCTTTTTTACTGTCCCTGCAGCAGTTCAATTCAATATGTTCTGCAACAGAGAGCTGACTGCCTTAACCTGTTCAAGCTCTTGGTCTTTCTACTGGGGGACAGCATGTGTGTTGTTAGCTAGAAATATCACAAGAAATACAGTTTTGCAGGTGAGGCTTCAAATGAGCAAATATTCCAGCAGGGAAGTCTCTATTGGCGATGACTTGACAGCTGGTATGAAGCTTTCAAAGATGCTTAGCTCCTTTGAAATGCATCTACATCTGTTTCCTGTGGGTTTGTGTTACATCCAGGAGCTGTGTGCTAAGGATGTCTCCTTTGCTCCTGAGCTCATGGTCGGGTTCCCATGGGGTGCGAGACCCAGTGGAAAAGAAGGGCTGAATAGGAATCCTGCTCTGCTCAGTCCCCTCCTGTACCCTTCAGAAAAACTTCTCTACTTCTCCAGCTGTGTTTCCAATACAGTTCAGGAGATGCGTACCCAGATTTACAAGCCAATGAATTTAACCTCAGGGGAGAGCACTCAAACCATGCCCGGATTCTGTACTTGGTATAGAAACATTCCTATCTCTTTAAGGAGGACACTCAGACTCTAATGGATTGATCTACCTGCAAACAAGAAGCACCTTATTTCTGCACCCTAAGAATTAATTTCATCAGTCCAGAACCAAGCTAGAGCATGAGCTCTTCGTGGCCACAGGAAGCCTGGCCTTGACTGTGGTACAGAGTTAGAATGGATGTGATGGGGTATCCACACCAAAACTTGCCATCCCACAGCAATTCTTCATCACTGACTGAGAAAACGACAATATTTTATTTCCAAATCTCCTCGGAGAAAACAAGAAGCCTTGCCCCATTACATTCCTATTCGGATATAAAACCGTTCAGATCTGAGGAAAGCTGGAATTGAAACCGAGCTAACTTTACCCAAGCGTTCGATTTGCAGCAAACAGATTAAAAGCGGAAATTAATCGATACGGCAAAGCGATCAATCCTCAGGAACACCTCCAGATCCCTGTGGCAGACCCCAGCGGTCCGATTAATCAAAGCATACAGCCTGTGGATAAGAATCTTTGCCTTTGTTTTTCCCACAGTTTTATGTCACAACTGGGGTCCAGGCTGCTCAAATGAGGCGTATCTGTCAGCCCTACACGACTGTCACTCTTCAAACCTCAAATCATATTCTTGCAGATATAGAGACTCTAGCTCCAACCTAACGACACTTTCAAGGGAAAAAAAATTACAGATTGGACAGTAAAAGTGTGTTTTATACGTTAGTTATTGTTTTACTTTACAATTTGGTCTGAAATAAATTAGGAAGAAGGAAATGCTTTCAATCTGAAATACATGTGGGTTTATTTTGAGCATTTTTCAAAAAGGAGCGTTTCTATTTGCTCACTTCACACTATATTTAGTTTGTTCATTTCTTTCCAGAAGAGACTTTTGCAACCATGTTTCCTAGATCTTAACAATAAGAACTGATCTTTCTTTCAAGTCCTGGGCTTTTCACACTGAGCTGCACTTTTCCACCTTCAGGCACTCTAAAATGTTATCCAATGGGGCAAAATGTGGCTCAACATGTGTACAGACCCTGCCTTTCACCTTCGGGTCAGTTTTCACCTCTACAGCCCCAAACATACAATTCTTCCATTGTTAAGCTTTACCTGAAGAGTAAAGGCTGTCACCTCACAGCTGTGTGAAAACCCACAGCTTAAGCTTCAGCTCCAAGAAGAAGCAGACTGTTAGCATAAAAAATAGGTCAGGCTGTTTTCTGCAGAAAACAGTCTTTCTGCAAAACTTTGGTCCCTCTCCAACAGCTCGCTAAAAGCTCATGACCATGGAATAAAGACTAAGGTCAAATGGCCTGTAGCTATGAGACGATATCTCAGGATGCAGGTGTCCTTGGGCTCTGATTTAGGTTTCCATGTGTCTTATTGCATTTGCTTAATGATTTTCCAGGCACCTATGGCCATAGCATCTGGGCTGCTGCCACAAATTAAATGCAATCAGACATTAAATCAAACTGTCTACAGCAGACTGCAGAAACAGGCCTCCTCCTGCTGCCGCTATCAGACATCAGTAACCCAGAAATGGTTCAAGCTCATGCTAAGCCATTGCTGATATGACATATCTTATGGTGCTCTTGGAAAGTCGGAGTCGCTGCTGTACTACCAGGAAATCCATGCTCTGAACTGGAATTATTCTACTATAAATATCAGAGAAAATAGGCCTGGAATGCATCTCAAGTGCTCACATATTCTACAACTTCACTGTATAGGGAATCTGCCCTTGGTTTTCCTTTAAGGCAAAATCTTACATATCATTTATATAGCACAAGACCCTGAGGTTCAGACAGTAAGATTTGGGTGTTTTATGGCTTGTTATTAGAGATTTATTCCCAGCATGACTACTTGAATCTACAATAGCACATGTTGAGGAAGATGCATGCCTTTCAGGAGCCACTGCCTGGTGTGAGCATTCGTGCCTGCACTTATATTTGATCTCATTTGGGATTTGATATTCTGTATGTTGCTATTGGAGCTGGACTCATACATGACCATTATCTACCAGAGTGCTAGCAGCTGGAATGTACAAATTGTCTAGTATAAACAAAAGATTACCAAGAAATATTTCCAAACTCAATAACATAAATTCAGCCCTGTTCTGAAGTATGAAAGAATGGCATATCCCTAACACCATGACAATATGAAGTTATATCTTTAACAGCAGCTCAATTATAGTTTGCTAAAACAGCTTGAATAGCCAAAAATATTCAGTAAGTGTAATCCCCTTCATCATAAGGGAGGGAGGCAGAATCTCAGGGCATGTAAAATCTGTCTGCTTGTGCCCATCTGCTTATCATGTATTTCTGCTTGTTTGGAAAGTATTATCAGTTCTTCACATGGGAAAGAAAGGTCACTGTTCCTGAAGGACGAATTCCGCCTCTCTGTCCAGCACTCTCCAAGAGTCATTGGTCACCCTCAGATGACAGCTCTGAATTGGAGGGGCAATATTTGCTGCATTTATATTTTGCAGAGTAATTCAGTGGGCGTGGGGAGGAGGGTGCTGTGCGGTAGGCAGAGTTCATGGTGTGAAAGACACAGTAGGCCACGGTCACCTCAAAAACACTCAGGGATATTTACAGAACAGAAAAAAAATAATAATAATCAGAAGCTGTTTACTGATTAAACTTGAAGCAAGCCCAGTCCTTCCAAAAGAGCAATCATCTGCTATTCATCACAGATTTCTGCAAGTCTGGATGCAGGAGCTGCTGCAAAGCTCTGAAAGTCCTTCACATTCAAAGTCACTTCCTGTTATCAGTAATAGTGATAACAGGAGCTCCTAGAAACCTCGAGCCTTCTTTTAACTTCTCGACAGAGGAAACCATCCCTAGCTGTAGGGGAGGCACGGAGAGGATGTAACACACCTGTTGTGGTGTCATGGTGGTGGCACATCTAGGAAGGGAACTCAGACTTCAGTTACACTCAAATACCTGACCTGTGGAGCCATACAGCACCAAATCTGCGTCAGCCACAATTAGGACTGGGGGTCATGAGCTACAAAGTAGATGGAACAAAGAAAACCACTCTCTTTGGTGAAAAGATCCTGAGATTTTCAGTTAATTTGTAGACCCTCTCTGCATCAAAATGAGGATTTCCCTACCTTGGTTTTAGATAGGCTTTATAAGAAAACAAATTCTTGCAGTGGGATTGTTCCTCCCTGCCTATTTTGAATCCTGTTGGCCAATGTCAACTGCACTTGGCAGAGGGGACAGAGGTTCCTACCAGCTCTGTGAAGTCAGACAGATGGGTGAAAAGAAAGGAGCTCAAGCAGAACTGTATGACACCAGCTAATACAATCATTGCTTCACACCTGAAATTGTGGAGTTCTCTTTTTGGTTACACAGCCTGTGCAGCCACACCAGGTCAGCTTGTGTGGCATGTGTCTCCTGGGCTGATAATTGCCTTCAGAGTTGTATAACAATGGGTGCAATTGGATAGTAATCATAAACCATTAGTTTGGGGCTCATAACCCACTGAGCACTTCTAATACAGTGATACTGCCATGTGAGTGGCAACAGGGAAAAGGCAGGGAGTTTTTCCAGCAGTTGCCTTCCCTTTGGATTGAAGATCAGAGTTTTCAGTGATGCCACAACCCGAAGAGTTAAATTCCGTATATTTTATTTATAATTCCAGGCCACCATGATATTTTTTCCCCTTTTAGATAGTCATCTTCCATTAGGAAAAAGAAATCACTTGGCAAGAATTTCCTCTTGCTCCTGGCAGAGCTGCTGTGTAGGTGGAACTGTCACGTATTAAAACTGCTTTCGATCATCAGCAGAACTCAAAAAGCAGCAACTTCATTTCTCTGCTTCGCTCTCAGTTTGATAGAACACTCACAGCCTTTCCTGGGAAACTGTCTCGTACCTTGAACACAAATGAGAAGGGAAAGGAAGATCAGTTTGGTACTAAGCAGATAAAGACCCTGACAGAGAAAATGAAGCAGAAATCTTCAAGAAAGGCATGCCTGATGGGACAGACCCCATAGCTTGACCAAAGCACACTCTCTAGCATTGAGAGTGTGCACTGAATGCTCTCTAGCACTCAAAGAAAACATGAGGCAAGGCACTGGGTCTCGCCTGGAATGAATTATGCCGCATACAGTTTCTCGTCTCAGAAACATCATTACAAACATTACCTGGATCACACAGATACTTTCTGTAGCCAGAAGAGTGCTTTGGTTATTGGAACACAGAACGAGCTAGCAGAGGACATGGCTTTTAAACCAAATTGAACAATGACTCTCTGCACATTTTGGAACAAGACATTTCATTTCCCTGTGCTTCTCTGCTTAGTGAGGACAATACTTATCTTAGGTGCTGGAATACTGCAAAGCTTCATCTGCCGAAATTACGGTTGCTCTTTGTTACTACAGAACGTTATGGGAAGAGATAACAGAGGCACAAGTGAACTTCACGTTTGAATGGTAGTCATTATGACTTGCAAGACTTCCCTGACTTTGAAGATGTTATATTTATTCACTCCAGTAAAAAATCATCCTGCTAGGATTCACCTTGTGTATAAATCTGGAGTAAACAGGCCTAGTTTTTATTGTATTTCCTCTGGTGGTATTACTTACCCTAGAGAAAAGGGAGTGTGTAATTAGTATTTGGACCAGCATCCCAGTTTGAAGCATCTGCCTAAAAAGGAATGTGACAAGAGGATAAAAGGCTTCTTCTCCATTGTCTTTCACTGGTAGAAATACTGACAATGCATTACACTCCTAGTTGACAGAAATCAGGAAAATGTGCCTGAAATCACTTCCTGAAGAGCTTCTTTGAAAACCAGGTACAGTCTCTTGCCTAAATGTTTTTTCTTTATGGACACTTATGGTACACAGATAATATCTTCCATTACAGGAAAATGTCGGTCCTTCTACTTACAGATGGGTGAATGCAAATGAAGTAGAAGGATTGTCACAGGTCCGTGCAGGAGTTATTTGATGCACATGGACGAGCACAGAGTGCACGCATGGCACATGGACACGGTGAGCTTGGTGTATTTTATTGCATATGCTCACATGAATTGCAGGTGAAGCTTTCTCAGACTCGTGATGGGGTTTCTGTGGAGCTGAGCTCACGCACTCAGTGAGCACACAGAAATCTGCTCCTCAGGTGACTACTTTACTAAATGTGCAGGATGGACATGGAAGATATGCCCCCAAAAATGTGGATGGGGGGTGGTGTACCAGGAGAGAGGGACATGGGATGTCCCTATGAGAGATGAAAGCCAGGATCTGAGCCCTAGCTCTCCTGCTGTTCAGCCAAGTCTCCGTGCATTACATCCTTCCTTCTGGCTGTATATACCATCCCCATAGTCGCCATAACACTTCCATAGCTTCTTGTATGGGAAGAGTCATGGAGCTCTGGTTCAAGAGCTGTGGTGGGGTTGAAATTGCAGCTTCTCTTTTCAGCTATGAGTTGGATGTTTAGATCTAGGGTTGTCTGTCGGTCTTGTCCTCATGCTAAAAATCACCAAAAAATAAACGCTTTGAAATGGAAAGGAGAATTCTGCAGAGAGCCAGGACTGTAGGGGTTGTGACAAATAAATGGGTTTTTATTCATTAAAATTCAAATGCAGATAAATAATCAACAGCGCCAGTGAGGATTATAGAACTTCGGTATTTATGAGGAAGCAGAAATTTTATAAACATTGACATTGGCTATTTTCTGCCTTTATGCCTTTCTTTTTCTTACATCATTTTTTTTTTCTTTTTTCTTTTTTTCTTTCTTTAAGCAATAACATTTGCTCGTCCAGCAATAATGCTATACACAACAGCACTTCACTAACATTGGCTGATGAATCTTTACAGAAATTCCCATAGGGGCAAATGATGTATTGTTATCTCCAGTTTACAAACTGACAAAGGTTTGTGCTACAAACCAAAGAATTCTGTTCAGAGGCAAAGGCTGAGAGCATGGCAGCTGCATAGAGAAAATGTCTTCTACTGGAGGGACCTCACCACTTTAAAGATGCAGTTCAAAGAGATGGAGTTACTGTGATAACTGGTGGTCCAAACTTAGAGCACGTCAGTCACCTCATGCTCACTGCCTATCTGCATGCTGTAGACTACAGTAAATGAAAATAACTTATTCTTGCAGGTCAGCATCAATATTGTATGAAATAAATGGGATCCCAGAGGGTAGATCAGCTCAGACAGAGCTGTGTACTAAATAGCTATGTTGCTTCATGTATTCTGTTAGGTTAGGTATCTCTACATAGCACTGAATTATGCCATGTAAATGTCATTTTTATGGATAAGGTCAATTTAAAATGTGTTCCAACAGCAGCAGCACCAGGCACAACAACAACAACAGCACCAAAGATGTTTTAGAGCTTGTCAAAACTTCTCCTCTACAAGGCTTTTTAATGAAATTTTCACCCGCTTCAGAATGGATTTGAAAATAGAAGTTCAGTCATGAAGAATATGCGAAGGAAAAAAAGTGTCAAAATCAAAGTAAAAATAAATACAGGCTGAACAGAACATGTATAAGGGACAACTTTAACCGGTTAAAAATAGTTATAGAAATATAAAAGCATAAAAGATATTGCCTATTTTCAAAAAGAAAATGATTTTAGAATTTCAAAATATGGAACAGGAGCTTTGGGCCTTTCCCTGCCCAGATCAGAATATCCTCCACCAGGTATCACAAAGTATCTCTGATAATTGGGATGTTTCTTTTCTTAAATTCAGTCCTTTTTTATTTTTCTTTTCCCTTTTTTGTTATCTATTTGACGCTCCTTTAAGTGATCAAGATTACAGGATTGGATAATCTCCAAGCAATTAATTGGCTCAACTGAGGTTAACTTGATTAAGTAATTTGAACGGCAGAAGGGAAGACAATGACATTCCATGATCCTATGGTGATTACTGAACTTGTGGGTACCCAGATTGATTTTGCTGGCCAAAATCACTGGCTGATGGGTTGCAATCTGAGCATGGGCAGCAGATGGCATTGCACTGTCCTGGAATCACTCACATGCCATTTTGAAGTAGATTTCACATCACCACTGATGCAAATACTACTGCTTGGGAGCTTCTGATTTAATCTGAAGTCTTGTCTCTCACCTGCTAATTTATATCAGTCCTTTCCTTTTCCATTCATACAGTAACACCTCTTTAAATCAAGCACGGGTGTCTTTTTAAGGGTTTCAGGTGGCAGGGAATCCACAGCATTTAGCTCTATAGTGATTACCATTGCTGCTTAGTGTCACACCTCCATCGAAGTTTGAATGCACCTTTGAAGTTTGCAACCACTGGCTTTGGTCAGAACATTTTTGTTTTAGTTTAAGTGCGTTTTGATAAAAAAACCTCCAGCCCACGTGAATACTGAATGATCATGATGGAGTCATCACTTTGTTACTGCGTGTAACATAATCAGGAAACTGTCGTTTCAACTTCAATATTTTAGCTCTAAAGAAATGAAAATACAGCCCTCCACGAGGCATGGGCAGCATGCACAAGGCCAGAGTTCTCATCTGGTGTTATTAAAGAAAGTCTGCTCTGAAGGAAGGTGTTTCAGGGAAAAAAAAATTGCTCAGATTTTTGTGTTTCATGAGGACTTGCATGTGTTATCCTTGACTGCATGTCTCCAACTTTAAATACAGCCGGGCTTTCTTCTTGCTTTTTTTTCTCCAGGGATGACATTCCTAAGAATGGAATATTGGAATATTGCGGGGATGGAGAAGACAGGAGCAGGGAGGGGAGTGATGGAGCATCCGTTTGTGGCATGGTTCCTTCGGTGGCAAAGCCATCACTCATTAACATCCTCTTTATGCAATTCCCTTTTACGGCCTGAATATCCTGAACTCTGCCCAGTTTCCCAGGCAAAGAACAACACTGAATGGGTTTCTTGTCTTGTTGTCCCTGGTGACCAGTACCTGCTATGCTGCTTTCCTTCTGCTGGCCCTTGACACATGGATCTGGCAGCATCTGGCAGTGGAAAGTTCGTAGTCCAATGGATTAATGACTCTTTGATTGACTCGGTGTTGTCTGATGTGTTGCAGATACGTTCAGCCTGTGTCTCCTGTCTCTTTATCTTCCCTGTGTGGTTCAGTTGACAGCTTTGCAACTTCTCTCCTGAACTGGCTGTTCAGCACAAGGAGTTTCTCAGCAGGAAGTTTTGCCTTTGTTCCCTGGGTTCTCTCTAACACCCATAAAGCAATCCATCCTGGTTTTGTAACAAACACAATAACCCACTTACAAAGGAAAGTGCTTAACTTGCTCTTTGCAAAAGATCCAAATCAAAACCCTTGGACTCTAAGCTTCAAGAGTATTAAAAGCTGCTGCTCTAAAAAAAGCTGAATCCAAAGCCAAACTTGTCTCTCCCACGCTTGTTGCTCAATGTGCCTAAACACTGACACCTGCCACAGGAGTAGGGATGGCTTCTCACCACTGGAAAGTCACTGTGAAGAGGACCACCAGCCACAGATTGTGCCTTCCACTAGTGCTCCTTGTCTTGTGTGGCCTTAACAAAACACGCAGTCCAGATTACTGCACAGTTCTGGGCTCTTTTCCCAGCACATGAATGTGGGAGATGCTGGAGGTGTAAAGAGGAGCTTGGATGCTAGAGTTCTGGCACATCTGATGGGGATGACAGCTGAGGTCAAGGAAGACTCAAACACTGAAAAAGAAAGGTGAATCTGACAATACTTGAAAACCAAATTTGATGGCTCTGGAGATAAATTAGCTGCACTGCACAGGGGTCTCAATCTCCAGACTCTGACTGACAGTAAGTCCCATCATATTCTGTTCTTTCTCGTACTGCTAAGTGTAGCTCTCATCATCCTTCTTTTTAATTGTTTGAGCTTTCCAGGAAAATGACAGGATTTCTTACAAAGCTTAACTTTAACTCAAAGAAGTCAGAGCCTCACGTATCTAGTTATAGTTCCTATTAATATCTATATTACCGGATAGAAAGGGAAATGCTAGATTTCAAAATTACCCCACTGAAAAGTTAAAATGCCTTTTAAAATTTCTTTCCCACTTCCCACTTTGAAAAGATCTTCCATAGCATAGCAGAAATGCTAATTCAGGGCTTGAAGCAGTGATTGAGCACCTGGTGGGAAGGCAGGGCCAACCTAGGGGAGCTCAGCTGTATGCAATGTACTGAGTGACCAGAAGGGATGGAGCCAGGATCCACCCCTTCCCAGACTTCATTTAAGGGTTGATAGTGGAGGTGGGGGTATCTTGGTGGGGATCCCTGTGTACTTGAGGCCTTCTGAAGGTAAGCAGCTATTTTCCTTTGGGTTTTTTTTTGTCCACAGCTGTTGTAATTGGGCTTATCCTCATTTCCTGCAGCCTGTGACTCAGCTACCCCACTGTCACTGCTGTGTTTTCCATCATGTTATAGTGTTACATGCAGTTTGCAGTGTGATTTTCTGCATGTGTATGACTAACTCAGGTTTCATCCCACAGATGACAGTTCTTGATTTGCTGAGACCATGCTTGATGCTCTGGGCATGATCTGCAGGGGAAAAAAAGGAAGCAAAAGTACATAGAATCACAAAAAAAAACAAACTAGAAAATAGGAGACCTCAGGAGGTCACTCTGTCTATCCCACCCCAGAGATCGATCAGCTACGCATAAATCTTCCTTGACAGATTGTTTTTTAACCTGCTTTTAAAAACCTCCAGTGGTTCCAACCTCACAGCAGTCTATTCCAATTCTTGACTATCCTTATTGCTGGATGTTCTACCTTCAAGTTGAATCTAAAATAAATGCTCATCCCCATGTGATTACTTCTTTGGAGACGCAAGATTTGCTTTCAGATGATGAGACAGCACTTCTCAACTCCAAGAACTTTGCTCTCCAGGTAGGATGTAGGGGCAGCCTTGTCTTTTTTAACTTGAACATTGCTGTATTTTTTGCCATATTTTTGCATATTTTTCTTTACCGTGGGAAAAATCTCCCTTTGTTTTTCTGTCTCTCTTTGTATTTTGTCTCACATCACGTCACAATCCCTGTCCATGCATCCAGCCCTAAATGTGCTGGCTCTTCTTCACTTGTGTTTGTAACACCTCCTTTGTCACCGCACCCCATAGCAGATGCAGTCTGAGTGAGTGCAGCTCCACATCAGTAGATGTTGTTGGAAGCAGAACTGACACATCTGATGTCAAGGATAGATTTCATTTTTGTCCTACTGGCTCTTCTCTAAACTATTGATGTAAATAGGTGGCAAGAACGTCCCTCATGCAGGCTGTTACTCTCAAATGAAAACATGACATGTCCATAAAAAGTGATCTATGTGTAATCATCATACACATGCCTTCAGATAGGGGAGAGAAGTGACTTGCTAATTAAGTTTTACAATCCAGCGGTTGCGAGAAAGATAAAAACATGTCCCCGGTCAATCCATTACGAAGAGAACAGAACATCTGACCTTTTCATCCTGCCTTCCGTTTGCACTTGCTAGATCCATAACCTTTTCCAGCTGGAACGGAAAGTTCAATTAAGTTTTGTTGGCTCAGAAAACTGCCCATGTCCTGGAGAGTAGATTAGGCACTCAGGGGCTGCAATTATCCATCTGGTGCCACTTCAGCTATAATATCTATATATTTATATATGTACTGTCATTGTTTGCAAGGATAAACATTGTGCTGAGCTGCTCAGGGTCACAAGCCTTCCTGCTAGGGATTCTTCTGAATCCCAGGACTGAAACTACCAGGCTCCATGCAATATAAACCCAGTGTCAACGGAGTTTGTACTGTTCATAGTCTCGGAGGAAATGTGGAAAAGATTCATCCATACCTCACAACCTTTCAGGTTTGAATCTGTGTAAATCCATTAATTTATGGAATTGCACTTCTCTGCTTTCTGGGTGAGGCATACAGAACGTTTAGAAGTAACTTAATCTCTGTTGAGAGAGAAATTAAATATATACACACACATATATCATATAATTAACACTTTTGGGGACAAAGTGCTTGGCCTTGGCAAATTATTCATGCAATTACATCAAAGATGAGGCACTGACAGCAACCAAGGCATCAATCATCCGACTGATCGATAATGCCTGCAGAACACACAATCAAACCTAATCAGACTCGCATTGCCTCAGGATGAGAGAACATCTGAGGTCCTTACCACTTGCTGAGAGGCTGTAGCTTCAAGGGCTTGTTGGAAAGTTTGCTGAGCAGACTTTTCCTTTTGGGGCTCTTTCTGTCCTGTTTGCAGATCTGCAGCTTTCTTTGAAAGGGAAGCAGATGTACTTAGAGCTTCATGCTGAGTTAAGTGGGCTCCTTAAGTAAGGAGATGCCACGTTCATATTTATTCAAGGTAAATCTCAAGCCCAGTGGTACAACTCGTAACGCAAGTCTTTGCCTTGACCAGAATTTTATAACATTTTATAAAAGCATAAATTTTGCCTTATCCACTGGCTACTGAGAGAGCCAGAAAACAAACAGGCAATTCTACTACAGTTGATTGTCCATTGTGGTGTGCAGGCTGTTAGTACTACAGGTCAGAATATCTTTTTACCTCTGTAACATGAGAATAAGGATTGCTCTGCTCAAAATGCCAAAAGTCTGCCTCACCCTACCACACTCACCAAATGAGGAATGCTTTGCTTTCTGCTTCAGAAATTTCAAGATTAGGAGAATGTTTCAAAGCTCTAGCAGGAGACTTACCCGGAGGCTGAAAAGCACAGCTCTTCCCCAAGAGGCCACTGCAGTCATCAAGTCCTGCAGCTGCAGGCAACAAACATACCTCGTCCATTGGTACTGGTGTTGGATGTAGGATCACTCATTGGGTAGCAACTTCTTAATGATATCTCTGTTGGAGTCAGAGCAACAGCTTTGCTCAGCCAGTTTGGCTGCTCTGATCATCAGCTCCCTTTTATTTATTTAGCTTGGAGAAGAGAAGGCTATGACAAGATCTCATTGTGGCCTTCCAGTACATGAAGGGAGCTTACAAACAGGAGAGGGGCTGACTTTTTACATGGCCTATTATTACTAGGACAAGAAGGAATGGCTTTAAACTAAAAGAGGGGAAATTGGGTTAGATGTTAGGAAGAAATTCTTTATTCAGAAGGTGGTGAAGCACTGGTACTGCTTCCCAGAGCTATGGATGTCCCATCCTTGGAGGTGCCCGAGGCCAGGATGGGTCCTGGGCAGCCTGAGCTTGGGGGAAAACCACAGCAGGGGCTGGATCCTGATGATCTTCAAGGTCACTTCTAATCTAAGCCACTGTATGATAAAATTCCTCTTTAAACAATAACATCCAGAAGCGATGCTCCACTATAAATGAGGAAAAGTCAAGCTACAATTGTTCTGTTTCTACCTTCCAGGGCACTACTTGGCTGCCCATTGCCCACAGCTTGCTCGGTGGCACAGCTGCCACCCAGATGTGCCCCTCATTCACCACAGGGCCAGGAAGGATCCCACCTGCCCCAGCCCAACCTCCCTCTGCCGCAGCTGTGGGCTGAGTCTGCAAATCTTTGGGAACCTCCTGCCTTTCCCAGCCAGTCCCTGTGCTGTGCCTCATTAGCTGCTCAGCTCCCTTCAGCTGGGAGACAGGAATCTGGCAGGAAGGTGTAAACAGCCAGTTTAATTGGGTGTTTAGAACAAAAGGAGCAGTGGCAGCGCTGTCATTTTCGAGCTAGCTTACAAACAGGTAGTTTGAAAATCATTTCCTCCCATCTGCACAGAGTTAAATCTCCCAACACATGCAAGCAAGCGTCTCTCTGAACATGGGAGAAGCAAACAAACAAAGTGATGCCTTTTCAGTGTAAGACTCTGTTTCTGTCCTGCCTTATATCCTGTCCAGTGCAATTGTTTTTCATCTGCCTTGAGGTTCTGCAAGTTTGAAGCTACTCTTGTTTTTCTCCCTACCTGCCTTATACTGGTGCATAAACACAATGTGCCCATCTTTACCTTTCATCATTTTATTCCTGGTGACTCCCTAGACCTGGGCAGTCAACAATAAGTGCCAAAAATGTCCAGATGTGGTGACAACAGTGTTATGTTATACCTTGAAATGGAGGCACATTTTCTATTGCCCTTCTTCGTGCAGTCTCCTATAATTATCCATCCCTACGAAGGAAAGATCTTTTTTTATTATTCATTTTCTTCCTGTGCTTAAACTCCATGTTTCTAAAAGGAAGGAAAAGGAGGAAAGAAAACTAGAGCAGTCTGGAGATGTCCTGCCTGCACCTCTAAATGCAGATGTAGATTTACTTGTGTTGCTTAGAAACCTGCATTTGAGGCCTGGCTGGTCCCCTCGTGTTTATTTAAAATCACATCTAACAGAAAAAGACACAACTATAACCCTCAAGAGTGAAAGTGTACTGGGGTGACTGGTTCTGCACCCAAACCATTTCTCTGATCTCTCCTCCCAAGCCAATTAAGCCACTTCCATACCAATGGGATCTTGATGCCCAAAGTGCAGGACTTCAGCTGGGGTTATTTGCACCCAGGGCTTCTGCCCTGCCCCAAGAAAACAGTACGTGTGTGTGATGGGAGTGACAGTATTTCAGGGTGACAAGCATCTCAGTTTCCCTACAATATCCTGTTTTTTCCTAGATATGGATCCAGGTTTTCAGACCCGTGCTGATGAAAGTCCAAGGACTGCTGACGTCTGGCTGCAGATTTGATTTCCAACCCAGTCTGACGGTGCCTTAATTTACACTTAAGCACAAAACCCAACTCCTTACTATTCTCCTTTCTTCTGATGAAATAAAAATGATCTAGAACCAACAAATTGAAATGTAACTAATTCAGAATGTAATGGATTCATAAATTTCAAACATGAGACCATTATGATTTACTGCTCTGCCTTGCTGCGTAACCAAGGCCGTAGATTTTTTTATACTTACAGTTTCTGCATGAACCTCAGTTGGATTCTGCTTTAAGCAGGGATGTGCAATCTTTTACACCAATCCCAGGTTGACTACATCCCTGAGAAGAGTTTTCCAGTGACCACTTCCTCTGGGAACTGGGTGATACCTTAATTCAGCTTTGAACTTCTCTCTTATTTCCCATCAGCAGATGATAATGCAACAGCTGAAAAGCTGAACTGAAAGACTGCTTTGAGGATCTGTTTAGTGTAGCCACAAGCAGAACATACCAGGAATTTCATCAGTCTGAGTTTGCTGACAGTGCCTGACTGCACTGGAGATCTGCAGCATCCTGCTGGAGGGGAAACAAACTTTCAGAGTGCTGGAACCACACCTCTGACATTTTAGAAGTTCACTGCCTATAAATAAGGGTTTTTTAATGGAAAGCATTGTCACAAATCACAACCATGAGGGCTTAGAGTGCTGTCTAATTTTTCAGCTTCCTACACTGGGGCTTGATTGTTTTCGATGGCCTTTTGTGTTCTTAGTTTATGAAAAATCAATACTTTAATATAGAAAATGAATCTCCCAGCTCTCTGTTTAGGGTAGAGTTACTTCCAGCATTGTTACTCCCCCTGTTCTGTTCTCTACACTCCAACACACTGATATGTGTGCTCACCCTGCAGGGTAGGATCTCTTCATTCAAGCGGTGTCATAGAACCATTAAGGTTGGAAATGACCTCTAAGATTCCAAAGTCCAACCCCAATCCATCTCATCATTCCCACTGACCACGGCCCTCAGTGCCACATCTCCACAATTCTGTAACTCCACCACTCCCTGGGCAGCTGTGCCAAGGCATCATTGCTCTTTCTGGGAAGAAACTTTTTCTAAAATCCAACCTGAACATCCCCTGGTGCAACTTAAAGCTCTTACCTCATGTCCTATTGATTATCTTTTGTCCTATTGTCACCTATTTGTCAGGCACAGGACGTGCATGGGAAGGTAGGCATCACATCACCTCCAGCAGGGAGTTGTTTCCCTCCTCTGAGCTTCTGTGACAAGGATTTTGAATTTAAAAAGCCTAGTATTTGCACAGAAACCACCTGCTTATCACTACTGTATGACTAACCAGGAATTTTCTGATTTAATAATCTTGTCTGATTGGAAGGTAAAGACCTGTTAAGATAAAGAGGAAAAATAATTGCATTTTTTTTCCAGTTCTGAGACAAACCAAAATGTAACAAAAAAAAAAAAAAAAAAAAAGAAAAAATGGCTTTCAGAAAGTTACACTTTCAGAATTCATTTGGGTGGGTGTTCACAGGAAATAGAGCTAGTTCAAGACAGTTTTACTAATGGTAAACACCAGATTCAAAATCAAACAGCCTGAAAACAACTGATACTCCATTATAAATATGTCAACTGATTCATTTTCTCTGTGCTTTGCATTCGGTGCCATGGACATTTGCCATGGCTGGGGCAGTTCTGCAGCAGCACTATGGGCACCATCATCATGCACAGCTCTGCTCTTCCTACTCTTGCTTTGTTTCTAAAGGAAGGGATTCTGTAGCAAAGCCCAACTACCGAGGGCCATCAGGTTCCTGTTACTCCTGCTGAAGGCAGGGGGACCTCATGTTGGTGTAAATCACTTTGCTTTCTTTTACCTCACTCCTAATGCTCTCCGGTGAGTGCTCATCATGAGCGCAAATCTTTTCTCCAACGCTTCCTTTATTTTTTCTATTCAAACACAGGCCTGCTTGGTGCTGAGAAACGTTGCCTTTTCCTCACTTCTCCTCTCTCTTAGCAAAGGGAGAAGGAGAGAAACACAAGGATCAGCTATTTGAAAAAGCAGAAACACATCATGATGTCACGCTGCTTTCTCCTGTCCCTCGAGCTCCAAACCCAGTTGCTGTTCACCCCCCTGCCATCCAAAGAAATCACCCTAAAACAAAAGCAAAGGAGTTGGGAATATGTGGTCTCTGTGGGTAGGCAAGCAGCTCGGTGCACAGAGTTATTTTTGGCTGGGTATGAAGCACCACGTGGTACAACCCGCACAAAATGCCAAGCAGTCAGAGCCAGAGCCATGTGCTCCTCACCTCTTGCACTGAGGTAAAAATAAACCTTAATAAAAGGGCTGACGAGGCTTAATGGGAAGTGGAAATGCAAAAAGGAAATAAAAAAAGAAACGTCTGCTAGGATGGGCTTCTGCAGAGATGAAGGGACACAATGGGATGTCTCTGCGTTGACTTCCATCATTGCTGCCTTTCCATCACAGGAGCTTGGTCCTTCAGGCTGCAGCAACTATGGCATTACTGGGAGAATTTGGAAGTGTTTGGCTCTTACTGAACAACAGACTTGGGCGGCATTGGATGAGATGAGACTGGCACAAAGCCATAAAGTCAAAGCACTGTGACTGCCCAATTCTAATTACCGCTACCAGTATTGACACTGGTTTTGTCAATGACTATCAGCAGTTTGTTTTCTTGTCTCTTGTCCCTCTGTTCTACTTCCATGAGTAAGATTTTAAGGACTAAGGAAAAATACTACTAAAAATATGGGCATACCTGCTCCTACAGTGCCTGACTGCACTGGAGATGGACTCCTACAGTGTTTTCCTATGTCTTCAGCACATTGAACCTCAGTCTGCAAGCAATAAGCATCTCCTAGTTGATATGTAGACGCTTACAAGTTAAAACAGGCTCAGAAATCATCTTACAAAATCTATTTGAACGCTTTGAAACTTTAAGTAGTGCTTTCTGACTCTGCAATTTCAGACTCTCTGTAGCCCACCAAGCTGGCTTCACTTAATTATGAGCTTCCATCCCTGAAGGGGCTCAAGGCCAGGCTGGACAGAGTCCTGGACAACCTGATCTGGTACCTGATTTAGTGGTTGGCAACCCTGTCCATAACAGGGGCTGCAACTGGATGATGTTTGAGGTCCCTTCCAATCCAACCCATTCCATGATTCTGTGATTCTCCTGGGAAGGTCTTTTTTCCTGCCAAAGCTTTTCACCAAATGGCTGGTGAGGAAACAAAGACCAGCTCCACCTCCCAACAACACCAAACTCCAACATCTCTGAAACAAAGAGTATGCTAAAACAGCATCACGACACACTTCCCTCTCTGTTTATGTATATATCTGTCCCAAACAGCTCCGTGCAAAGCAAACTAGCTGGAGGGTGAAAGTCCTCCGAGTGGGACTGTGGCTGTCTGATAGCAAAGCACTGCAGATCTGCAGAGCAGCTGTCCTCCTGCAGTGCCCTGCAGAGGATTAAGCCTGCCTGCTAACCTGGGACTGTGCTTATTTTCAGCCTATTTTCAGGGCTCCTGGGAGGTCAGGCTGTCATTTGCTTGATAAAGGAGGGCTTCTGGAGACAGGATCTGTAGGCAATGATGCCAAGATGGAGTTCATCTCATATGACCCATCCTGGCTCTGAGCATTGGCTCTGCTGTCCCAGGTATGGAGCAGCCCTGGGCACTGAGAAGCAGCACCACGATGTAAGTGTTGCAGAATGGAATTTAGAGTGACTTCAGTAGGTGCCATGTATAGGCTGGAGATGCTGGTGGCCTGAATCACAGCACAGTCCATCTTTGTCCTGTGGTTCTTTCCTGTACAGGATGTGTACTTAAGCACCAGGACTAAGCAACAAAAGCCAAAGCCCTGGCATCAAAGTAAGGAGGAAGGAATGGAAAGGCTCAGTGGTTTAAGCTCAAAGAAGATACAAATGTTCTGGCTGCTGTAGGGCACTACAGCTCTTCTCTCCTGTATGATAGTTTCCTACTAAGTCCTGTCAGCTGCCAGACTGATGAGTTATGCCTGGACTGGAGGCACAAAAATGCTGTGCCATGGGCCTGGGAAGCACTGAGCATCCTCTGTGCTATGGAGGGAGGGGAGGAGGGGAGTAAGGGGGAAAGGTGAGATATAAACATTTTTATTCCAAATTAAGTCTTCTCTCGAGCCATGCAAACATTATCAGTTGCACTAATGGAAATGAATGCAAACCTCTCCAGAAAAGGAAAAAGAGGTTCTGCAGGGAGCACAGGGTCCTGAGGGGAAGTGAGTGTGCATGGCTCTGCCCAGGGCTGACCCAACAACTGTGCAAGGAGGAAGACAGAAGGCGGCATGTCCTGAGGTCACAAGGGATTCACTCTGCTTTTCTAGATGAAGCTGAGAGAGAAGTGTAAAAAAATCCAGCGAGGAATAATAATTAAAAAGTCCTAGAGCAGAGACAGAGCAGCGAACGCAGGCAGTCTGACAGTTTCAATTTTCACTTAGACAGGATTTCTCAGGACTGATAGCCTTCTCCTCCTGCTGACAAACATCTCTCACTGCTGTAAATCCCAGACCTAGCGGCTGCTGCTCACCTTCCTGCCCTCACCAGTGCCAATGAGCCTCTACAAGGTGGTGGCAATGGTGACAACACTTTCTCATGTTGGCGGAACACCTCAAACTGGAAGAGACAATGGTGTGAAGCAGGAGCCAAACAGTCAGCATCACCTGGGTAAAACAGATACTTCTGCACTGGGTTAAAATGTCTGAGCAGGGTTGGGCTAACATCCTTTCCCACATTGGCTGTTCTGTCCTTTGTGACCGCAGGGATGCTGCTGAGAAGGAAAACAAGGAGGGATGCTAAGATGGGAGAGATACTGTGAGGTCAGGGTACTGCTGCAAAATAAGGGAACAGATCAAAGATGTGGGCCGTGGCAACAAACACTGCTATTGAAACTGCTGGACATGCATATCCCTGCTTCCCTCTGCATCTTTAGTGTCAGGATGGGTGAACACCGACCAGTGCCACTGTGCAGGAATCCCTTGAAGATTTAACCTTTCATGTTAAGGAATGTTAACAACACTATTACTGGAGTGGGAGAAAAAGAAAAGTAAAACAGCCCATACCGAGGAGCTTCAGGAGCTCTAACTCCACCCTGAGCTCAAGTGTTGGATGTTTAAACCATGGCTTTGCTTCCCTTTGCCTGACAATACCTTCCCAGTTCATTAATATTCAGAGCTAGACCTGAGGGGGTTCAGGAAAAGTCAGAGATCAGAGAGGGAGCAAACTCAGAATCAGAGATGGACCTGAACCAAACCCCTGGGTCAGACCAGGACTCTGCAAAAGGACAGGCAGGGGGGGTGAATTTTGCAGCTCAGCCCAATCTATAATTCATTATGTATCGCTGGTATTTCTAAGAAGGCTACAGCTGTGATATTTAAATGCCAAACCTTTGTGCATCTTTAGACTCATACTTCTGTTGTTGTTTTTGAGGAGCTGAAATAGTTTTCTCTTCTTGTTTCCAGAGGAAACCAAAGAGGGAGGATGTGCTGGCATCATCGTGGATAGGCTTGTTCCTTGTTACTGTGGCATCCAGGACATTCTGAATTAGTGAGTCTGAAGCTCCAAGCCATCTAATGGCCACTTCACACTTAATTTCACGGTGAGTGAGAAGAGAAAAATCCAACCCTCTCCAAACTCAACAGGACAAACTTCATGTTCTCTATGGGTTATGACACTGGGGTATGAATTCTGTGACACTTTATTCCTACGAATGAAGAGAACAAAGAGGTGTGAACTGATATCACCCACTGAGCAGATGAGGAGGCTTCTGCAGTAAACAGCTTGAAACAGCAAAAGAGGAAAAAGCAGAAGAAGAGCTGGAGAAGGTTTTAACAGTGAAGGGGAAATTAAATCATAGAATCACAGAATTGTTTGAGTTGGAAGGGACCTTTAAAGGCCATCCAACTCCCCTGCAATGAATGGGGCATCTACAGCTCAATCCCATCTATAAACGAGAAGTGTCTTTTTCTGTCTCTCATCCATTGTCAGGTTTGTCAGAGAAATTTATGAGAGTTCTGGGGGCTGATAATTTTTTTTTTTTTTGTATTAAAAAATATGCATATATGCAACAATTAGTTGAAATTCTTCACAGAAAAGCTCAAGCAATGTATTCATTGACATTTAACCTCCTCTCCCTGCAATCAAAGTCTTTTAAATAGAGATTGCATCAAATTTGATTCCATTTTGGCAGTTATATTTCTTGAAAGGAAAAGAAAAATAATATAAGAGGGAGAAAAAAATTCTGAAGTGAAACAGGCTGTGACAAAGCAATATGTATCTGCAGAGGAGAAAAAAAAAAACCTTCTAAAAACCAATCCTGTGGAGCCCTAGAATTAAGATGTCAAGGAAAAGAACACAAGGTAAGGAATGGGAGAAGGAAAGAAAAATATCAAGAGAAATAACGGCAGGGTTAAAATACTGTGATAATGTCCTCCATAATGCACTGAGCCTCAGTCCTGCTATCCCCTAATGAGCATCATGAGCCGATGGAAGGCAGGGGACAGCTACAAAGCCATGGTGCTGTGGGAGAAGGGGTAACATCAGTTAGTGATATTTTTCTTTCAGACGCGGCACTAAGCAAGCAGTTGCTGCAGGGAATGGGGTGAAGATGGGCTAAAAGGGAAAACATTCTTTCAGAAGGGAAAGTGAGCTAAAAAGCTGCATTTAGTGTGGAGGCAGCTGGTTCAACTGGAGAGGGGCAGCTGTGTTAGGCAGGGCTGCTCTGCAGAACCGTTATGGCAATCCTCCCTCCATCAGTATGAGCACAGCATCCGCTGCTTTCCGTATTTTGATTCATACACCTGCCACAGGTTTCATCCAGTGACACAGGCTGTGCTCATAGGGGACTATAGCATGAGGATGCACTTATCTCACACAACACTTCCATCGCAGGGCACGTGCTGCATTGTTCTGCAGCTTTTTGGGATGTGTTGGGTGGATAGCCTATCTCCCTTCAGAGCCTGGAAAGCCTTTTGGGACCCAGAGGAATGAGAAGCTCTGTAAGATGCTTTTATCATTATTAATGGGAACACTTGTATTCAGAGGGAGATGGAGAAGAGATTTGGGAAACGTGAGACCTGTAAGTCCTGATTCCAGCAGCAGGGGGTTATAGATACTGGCTACGCTAATCAGCAGCAGAAGAGGGAAGCCACCCAGGGAATTGCGATTTAATTAAAGATAGCTGCCAGGGATTCAGGGAGGAAAAAACAAGCTGAACAAACTCTTTGAAGGAGCACACAAAAGGGAAAAGTTGCCAAGACCAAGCAGGAGGATGATCTTAACTTTGGCAAGAGGAAAGCTGTGAATAGGCATCAAAATCCCTCTGCTGAGCGTTTTCTCCCAATTTTCAGTATGGAAAACGGTGGCATCTGTGCAGGCAGCACAGCTGGAATGGGATGGCAGCTTACATGTGAGTGTGAAGCCCCGGGCAATTTCATGCAGGAGAGGTGACTTCACCTTTCTAATCCCTGACAGCCCTTCATTTCAGTAACGAGGCTCCTTTCGGAAAGCTGGAAGTCCCATTTGCAGCTCATGGAACTTTGATTTTAGATTATTATTCCATTGGACTTGTTTGAACATTTCTTCCCTCACAGGATGACATCCCTCCCCGCTCTAAACCTGTCACCACTTAACAGGCTTTGGTGCTGCGAGGAGCTCCAAGGGAAGCCAGGGATGTGGAGCAGTGGCTTCACTCCTCAGCCATCATTTATGTTATCAGTCATCCTCAAATCCCAGCACAAACAACACTACAGGGGCAGAAGCACGGCCGATGCCAATGCTGTGCTCTTGGCAGGTTAGATATACTGCTTCATTTTACTTCTGGGCTCCGGGCAATATTAATTTTTTAAAGCAAGGTTAGATCTCAAACATTCATCAAAGGCGTCGTTCACGAAGCTGAGATCCATCTCCTTCCTCTTGCCACTCCCTTGTTGTTTTTTTTTTCCTGCCTCTTTTGTCTTAAACTACTCTAACATGCCCCAGAAGTCAGAGCTCTCCTCTTTGCCGACCCTCTTGGCTAAACCATCAGTCACTGTTTATCATCCTCTGTAATAGAGTAGGAAACGCTGGGCTGTGATCTCCAGCAAAGCCACCTCCTTGACACCAGAAGGACAGAGCATGCATGAGATCCCAGCCAGAGCCAGCCCTGGGCAGGAGCTGAGCTGGTGAGACCATCACAAATGGGCAGCAAACTCTGGCTGAGGTCTGGGTGGTATCTCCAGGGTATCAACATTCAGAAGCAGACTGGTGCAAGCTAACTTTTTCATGAGCAGCATCAAGAGGCTGTTGTTGACTTGTTTCTCCTTTGTTTTTCTTTCTGTTTTTCTTTTTTTTTCTTCGTTGTACTTTTTTTTTTTTTTTTTTTTTTTTTCTTTTCCCACTCTACCTTAAAGGGAGAATAAATTAAGAGTTTATCTGTAATTTTCTCAGCAGGACAACTTCATTGAAGTGCCAGGCAGGATCCCCCATTGTATAAATCAATGCATTTTATCACAAACCTGGGCCTTCTGGTAATAAACTAAACAAGAGCTGCTGCTTTCCTCATGGATGTAATCAGCAAACAGGTGAGCACAAGAGCTTTCCTTGTACTAATGGGGCGAGGGGGGAGGCAGTTAATTTGACCTGGACTGCGGATTTAGCCTCTCCTGCAGCACAGCTATTCCTGCAGTTATCTCTCCAAGTCCAGCCTCTGTGACTTTCTGTCTTATTTCTAGTCCAGACATGCTCTGGAAACCATTACCATATTCATAAAGCTACCTGGACTCACAGAGCATGCATGAAAGAGTAAGAAAGACCTATCTATTTTACCAGCTGTGCAGCCAGCATCTGTAAGTGAGAAAAGGAGAAGGGGAAGGAAGGAAAAGAGGTTATTCTGCATTTGCTGTGTAGGAAAAGCGTGTGTGACCCTTCAAAGGTAGCATCCATTTACAAAAGAAAGCAGAGATACTCATACTGGCCAATTCAATCTGCCCCTGAGGGCAAGTAGCAGCTTATCACATACCCCTGTTTGGATTTATTGCATTGCCAGGGAACATTTCCATGAGCATGTCTGCTTTCAGGCAAGTGGAGAACATGGCTTGAGATAAGGAGATTTAGGATACGGGGAGCAGAAGGAATCTTTGTTGCAGGTTCTAATTCCAGGCTCAGACATGGGTTTAATAGATGATTTTAGCCAAGCAAGAGGATTGTTATGGTTGTAACAGAAGTATATTTCCTTTACTGGGTAATGAGCATTGGTAAAAGGCCTTAAATCCTTGGACAGAAGATATCCAGGATCTAAAAAAGTATGATCACAGCTATTCTAAATGAAAGCCTCCTGGTGTGTTAACTCTTTTATCTCTGTTATCACTCATCCAATCCTTTAGCGGTGTAGTAGTACTGAAGACAAAGATGGTCTTGAATAAAACTGCACTAATTATATGAAATTGTATCATACGACTTCAAGGTATTATTGCAAAGAGTCCATCACTTGGCCTGAGGCACTGAGTACTCCTATTCTACAGCAAGGACGTTTAGGGAGCACGTCTCATCGGGGAAGCCTGCAGGGGATTCCCATTCTTCACAAGCTCACAAGCTCAGGATTTAACTAGAGCATCTCTTTCAGCTTCTGAGAACACAGATTCATCTTCGTTTTTGAAGGGAAGATGATAGAGTGATTGTAATGCTGTCTTTCACATGTGAGGTGGGAGAACCAGCTACACAGGGATGGTTTCCAGTACAGAGAAGAAGTCATATTTACTGAGTATTTAGTGGGTCTGAGAAATGTTGGCGAAAAAAAATCACTGTAAAGGTTAGAGACAAAAAATATCTTTTTCAGGCTTTTTGGACTTGTCTTTGTGTAGTAGCACAGACATGAAGAAGATAACACTGAGAGATGATTCACCTTGCTTGCTCTGGTGAGAGTGAATCTGCAGCTACTTACACCCAATGTAAGAAAAAAGGAAAAAAATATTGATCCAGAGTTCCCACATCTATGATCTACATCCTTGTGTTTCCCCTAAAGAAAATTTATGGCTCCTCATCAGCAGTAAATCAGAGAACTGACTTTCCTGCTCCTTCTCAGACAGATGCTCTGTTGTACAACATGAGAGACAGTCCCCAAAGCGTGGAGGATATGAGGGTTTAACACGTGGGCAGGTCTGGATAACAGTTCAGAGCAGGGAGAAGAAAGACAGATCAGCTGCCAGCCTGGTGGAAAATAGCAAGCTTTTCATTACATTTAATGCATTTGCTAACTGTAGTTCTATAGGACACTAGTGTATAAATAAATTGTTATTTATACTAATATTTATAAATATATGTATAAATACGACTTTGTAAATATATATTTATTAAACTACATAAATACATATTTATAAAGGGATATTTAATGCATTTAATAAACATACAGATCTTGCTGCCATGCTGGAGGATAAAACAAGGTGAAGAGAACTGGAAGTCAGCCTGGGCAAGAAATAACCTTAGATTGACACCTTCTTCCTAATGGATTGCAAAGCTCTGTTTTACTCTAATTTACACATTGGTGAGAGATTTGGTTGTGATGTGCAGCGGCCTCTGAGATGAGATGCAGTAATTGTGTAACCAAAATAGCAGTGCCACAGCCGAGTGCCTCCCAGAAAGTAAAGTACTATTTTTTTTTTTTTTTCAGTGAAACTTGCACAAACTTCTCAGCTTGGGAGAAATGATTCTCGTTTATAGTGAGTAAAGTTGTAACCAGAGAATCCAGCCGAGAGGATGGCTGTGTTAAAGATCTGTGTACTGATACATAAGCTTTTTTGGAGTTAGTTAACAGCAGGCTGATGAGGACTATAAGCCCTGAAAAAAAAAATGGAATAAATCTGTCCACTCTGAAGAGTTTTGCTAGATTAAAGTGAGCTTGGATATGGTTACAGCAGTGTTGTACTCCTAGAGGAGTTCAGAGAGGCTGGCTGTTAGCACTGACCCAGGATTAGTTTGCAGCCCAAATTATCCACTCCTTTGCGATTGAGTTGGGTGAGTGACATGAAGGTAGAACTGAATGAGATCTGAAGTATTTAATGAAGAGGAATGATGGAGATAATGATGGCACTGTTTCCCGTGCGATAGAATCATAGAATCATGAAGGTTGGAAAAGACCTCCCACATCCCCAGGTCCAACCCAAACCCACCCCACCATGTCCACCCACCACGTCCCTCAGTGCCACATCTCCACGCTTCTTCAACACCCCAAGGATGATAACCCCAGCAATGCCAGCGTGCTACCACTCGTGTCTAGTTACAAAAGAGGGAAATGCAGCCAGCTTTGCCATTACCTTTGCCACAAGCAGGAGGCCATGCAGCCAGCTGCCTTCTGAGCGAGATCAGGTCATTACTGTGCCGACTGAAAAGCACCCGGCGCCTCTCACATCACTGAGATTTAAATCACAGCTCTCCTCCCCACTCCAAAGTCTCACTAATGCCTCTGGGCTGTTGATGGGAATAGTAGAAATGCAGTACGCTCGCCAGTTTGGGATTGTTATTTCCATCATGCTCAGCAGGAAAACAGAGCGCTGCTTGGTTTAGTAACTGGATTAAAACAAACTGTATTTCAGGGTTTGAAATCAAGCCTCTTCCCTTTCAGATGCATGATTTAACCTAAGTCCATCTTCTCTCTCCGTGCAAGAGGAACATCATGGTATCAACATCTGTCTTCAGCACACGCTGCTCTGGGCCTGTTTCACATTCTGGATGGATCTGTGAATGAACACTTTTCAAATGCTATCAATATTTTATGAATTTCTATCCACTTACTTTAATGGGGGATTGTAAAAGCATTTAACCATATTACACCCAATCTCTCAGACACTGCATTAGTTCAGCGGAGCTATTTTATTAGAACCAACTGGCAGAGTTTCTGTGATTTTGTTTAAATATATCTATGCAATATATAATACTATATATCTCAAACCAGATGAAATCAGATACCGGGAAAGGGGAAGCAGCCATGGAAACACTGCATCAGGTTTGTTCTGATGTACTGGGAACGTTTCATTTGCTGTGCATGGCTGCATGCAGACTTCTTAAGTGATTGTTTTTATAGACTGGGCTGAGACTGAGCCTGGCTGTCTGCTGCTCTCTCTCTCTCCCTCCCAGCACTAAATCCAGATGCAAACACATGGCATTGTCCACAAACACAGTTATGCAGAGTCCCTGATGTTTGCACTGAGGTGTCCCTAAGTGGGGACGGCACTGATTCCCTGACTGGGACTCAGGTGAAATATTATTTTGCATCTGCCAGTGAGCAGAAGAAGCAGGCAGGAGAGATAGCTTCCATCAGACATCCCAAATGCAATTCTTTCAGGTCTACTTTAGGCTTTTGCCAATAGACCCAGCCATCCCAGACCCAACCCTTTCCTGCCACCTCTGTTTTGGCAACGCATGGGACAGATGTGCTCCAGGGCAGCCAGACCCAAGGGTCCTTCATACAGCAGAAGACAAAGATGCCACTTTCTTCTCCTCCTTGCATCCTTCCCACCCATTGTTTGGATGCCCATAGGCTGTTCAAAACCTATCAAGTTTCTTTTGACCACACCACTGTTGGGTAAATGAATTTAAGGTCAGCCAGCCTGATTTACAAATGCCCATTCTGTTTCAAATGGGAGTACTGGTGATTGTCTACCTTCAGCCATGCAGGACAGTGAGTTGTTCTGATCAAAGAAGCACTGATTTTACTGGCATGATTTATTCAAGCCAAACGAATTACGACAGGATCACTCTTGCACAACACAGTAATCACAGGTCAGAGGCATCTTCCCCCATCAAAGACACCACTTCTAAAGCTTGGGATTGCCCTTACTAATTCCTCCTATTGCTCTCAAAATAAAGCAGCTGCTCAGCTATACCTGAGGGCTTTGTAATCCATGTTAGAATGACAACACACAAGTTTCTTTTACTGTCCATGCCTGCTGGGTCTCTGCTGCTCACACACCAGAAAGAGCAGCTCTGCAAAGCCAGCCTCATTGTTCATTAGCATCAGTTATTAAAATATTGGACATCTCTGCTTCCAGATGGCAAAACGAGTTTTATATAGCATTCCTCACTCAATGGTTTAATATATTTTTTAAAGCTCTTTCCTGACAATTACCCGTAAGTCACAAATAAAGCATCACAGAAATTTTTCTCGGTGGGACAAATGGCACCAAAAATTAGTTTTTCTCCTGTGTTGTTTCTATTTTTTACTGCTACGATTTTCAGCCATGAACTCTTCTCCTCCATGCCAATATTCAGACAAGTTTTTTTCTAAATCTTCTCTACATTGTGACTCCTAATCAAAGTCAAATGAGTATAAAGTATAAGAAAATCAGAATCTCTTCTTCCATCTGTCCAGAAAGGAAGGTCACAAACCACAGTAACTTCTGGACCGATTCATCAAACTCTTGGAAGTCACAACTCCCAGATTAAAAGAGCAGTGATTGATGATACCTTTTCCAGGGGTTACATTGGAAAAATGTGCTCTTTATAATGGAAACAGAGAGGAAATTAGTTCTCCTGTTTCTCGTGGGTTTTAGTAGAAGTGGAATACTGCAGATGAGAGGCTAAATCCCCAAACCTCTCCTCCAAAAACCTGCCCACTGAACCGGAGATCTTTAACCATCTTCTTCCTTTTACACATCTTCTACATGCCCTTTGCATAAAAGCAAATCATTGTATACCTTTGGATAGTGGTGGCTTACTGACATGAAAATCAGATGCTTTTAGTATAAGCATTATGTAAGTTCCTTTGGGATTGCTGGAACCAATCCAGGACCAACAAAACCCACCACCCCAAGTTTTACAGCCGTCTTATCTGACTTTTACCAACAATTCCATGTTTCCATATGCCTTTAATTTCACACTTCCTTGCCATGCCTTGGTGTTGTGCAGTGATCAGGCACTGCAGTGATAGAATTTAGGGGAAGTATGGAAATATTTTGCCATATGACTCATTAATGCCACATACCCCTCAGTGCACCTGTGTAAAGTCACCCTGCTGGAATTCTTCTCTCACTCAAAAGGAGTTGAGAGAAAAAGACAGGAGCTATAAAAGACTGGCCCAGATAAGATGTACGCTCTTAAACATAACAGGGAGGTTTATAGCTGTGAAAGACTCCTCATTCCCAATCCCAGTGACAGGGCTGTTTTGACAGGACTGTTTTGACAACGCTGAGAGGAGTGAGATCAAAAGACACTGATCTGTTAAAGGACTGGACCCACAAAGAAGAAGAGGACAAAGCTGTCAAGAGGCTGACATAAAGCCAGGGGCTGCAGCAAGCAGGTTCCCCAGGAGAGCAGATAACACTGAGACAAAGTAAATGCAAAAGAAAGACATTATGGGCATGGAGTTTTTATTTCAGCTTTCTTCTCTAAGCACAGGGATTGTTTTCAAAACCAAATATGATTTTCATTGTCAAGAGAAGCTGCTTCTAAGTTCTGGCTTGCTGTTACTTGCTGGAGGCTCTGGAAGGTGGGGTGGAAGGATAAAAGCTGTGGCTACAACCATCTGTGCTGAGAAATGTGGTTGGGAAGGATCTGATCTGGTTGATAGGTCCAAGTGTAGGGTATTGGAAGGGCCACTCCTTTGGGAAAAGTTTGCTGGTAGGATTTGTATCCCAGACTAGAGCAGAATCCAAGTGTCCCACTCTTGTGATGTTATACTCTACACTACAGAAATACTTTCCCCTGCCTGCAAGAAAATCCTTAAATAAGCATGTTCCTATTACAGGTGAATGCTGAATAATGAAAACCAGCGAAATAAAGAGCAGTTTGTCAAGCTATCAGCATCTGAAGAGAGGGAAACCTGTCCCTGTGGCCCCAGTGAGGTCTGGGTTGGCATGAGGATCTGGGGCAAAATCCCACCTCTTAGCAATACTGCTGGGGTATCCCTGCTTGAGATGTACCCACTGCTCACAGAAGAAATCCCTGTATGTGCCATGTGCCGACATGAAAGCCAAGACATGTGAAATATGAAAATGATCACAGCTTAGATGAGGGATGCCAAAACCAGTCTGAGGAGTCCTGGGTGATAGCCAACAAGTAGCTCACAACACGAGACGAACAATTATCCAAAGACAAATCAGTACCATGCAATTTCTACTCAGACGTCAGGCTGTCATCCCTACACTTGATAAACACCACCTGTACTACTTCAAGAAAACAGTGGCTTCCCTATTTCTCCTATTTTACCAGGAAATCTTTGATATCACCTTGGGGCTTTCTAACCATTATCTTGGGGTCAAAACATCTAATGCATAGGCCTTCCTTTTCACCCCACTGCTTCCCTGCTGCTCCTCAGCTCCAGCAGCATGCATAGCTCTGTGCTGGCTGTCTCTCAGCCCTGCAGCCTGGGCATCAGCCCAGATCACAGTCTGAAGCCTCACATCCAGGCTATGCCTCTAGAAGCCTTTTCCCTCATAACATCTCTAAATAGACGTGACCTTTCCTCCCCTGCCTCGCAGCCAAAGCTTTTGTCCAGCTTCTCACTTCATGTCTCATAATGGCTGCAGGGAATGGCCTTTCCTCTGGGATTAACAAACACGGCCTGGCACCACTCTCACGTCTTTCCAGGATACGGAAGCAGAGATCCCTTCCCCATCTCACTGCTGTCAGCGTGTCATCCCTCCATACACTCCCCTCCAGTGGCACCACTTCTCTATCGCTTCAAACATATGTTGCACATACTTGCTTTCACAGTCCATCTTCACCCACCTCTCCTTCATCTGTCACTCAGCCTGGGACTGTTCGTTCTCACCTCCAATTGGCCCCCAGTGCCAGTCTTCCCTCGCCCACTGCTTCCATCTTCAAACGCGCTATCCTTGTGTTCATCTCATGCTGCTCCTCATGCTCTCTTTGACATCTGCAATGTTATCTTGTCATCCTCCCCCAAATCCTTTCTTAAATCAAACTCATCATCATGATGTCTGCAAAAACCATGACAATTACTCTGCTGGCACTGGTCTCTCACTCTGACCCACTTCATCTCGTTACTTCCCTACATTCCCATCTGTCTCATGCATTTCTTACCTTTCATCTACATAGAAAGCTCTTTGAAACTGATTTTCGTGCTTTATGTACAGCACCTAGCATATATATACAACTCAGTCCCATCTTAAGATGAGTAGTGACACGGAAACAACACAAGATAATTGTGTGTCACTTTTCCTAAGTGGAAAAATACTACTTTAAATTTCTGTGAAATTGGATTCTCATTTGCCTTCACTTCATGGCCACAATTGTGCCTCTATAACATTCAACACAGTGATGCTCCAGTCCTCATGAATGGCTCTGGGATGTTGCTAGGGCATGCATAAGTATCTCTACATTTGTGTGTATTTTTGAAGAAATAATGTTATTTCCATTTATGGTTTATTAGAAAGAGTACAGTCTTGATTCTTCTACCCAAAAGGGAAAATCTAGAAATAGATAGGAGGGGATGTGTCAGGGGCAAGTGAGAATAAATAGTAAGAAATTACCCTTGGATACTAGAACATATAATCCTATATTCCTAAAAACGAGAGTGTTTTTGCCTAATCATATAACTGGTAACAGCATCTGTCACTTCACCAGAATAGCAGCCATCTCCTGGTTGAGGCAGGGAGAAAACAATTTGCAGGAGTGAGCTTGTTCACTCGACATGCGCTCAGGACAAATCAGACATCAGTCACTCACTTTTCCTTCTAATGCTTCACCTGGATGCTGCAGTAACCACAATATCTTGTCCTGTGCTTCCTGGCCTTGTGTGCCTTTGCCTATAGCAGGTTGTCACTGTGGAGTGAATCCGGAGCTGCCCTCCACCCCAACCGGTCCGTGCAGGACCTTTGTAAGGGAGAAGCTTTCTTGGAGCATTATTTCTCATTCAAGGCAGCAAACATTTCAGCCTGTGACAGCCTCTCATCACTCCAGCCACCTGGTGTCTTGCATCTGAAATGCTAACCAAGCCAGGGAGTCAGGCTCTGTTTCCTCTGCTCACTGCTCTGCCCTGAAATAACAGGTCTGGGATGGCAGGGAAGGGTCGGGGAAATAATAACCCATCTCCTCCGTCATTTGATGGGACCCCTGCTGTTCGCATGTCCATCAGCTTCCCGGCAGGCAATCACAGAGCACTTAAAGCCTTTGGTCCAGTCTTTCAACCTAAACGGAATTTGTGTAAAGCGTTTCTTGAGCTCCCACAGCCTGAGGGCCCTTTGGACGGCTCCCTCCGAGGATGTAGGGAAAAACACAACAGAAGAAACCAAGGCGAGCATCAGACTTGCTGAAAGCCCAGTCCTGGAAACAAGAGTGGCTGCTAAGGAACTGGGAGCGTGGATCTGACTCTGGTTCCATGCTAAGAGCAGCAAAGTGACCCGAGGGCATGAATAAACTACGAAGCAAAACTCTAAACACACGGTGCTATGCATTTGAATAATGCCTGCTTAGGCTCGGAAATGATATCATTTCTCTCATTGAAACACACCTCCAGCACATTTTCCATTTGTGCTAAAGTCACATTTAAGGTGAGTTCACGCCACCGAGCAAAACAGAAATGAATTTGAAATGAAAGCATCCACCTGCAAAATCAAAATCACTGTGTTTTGTACTGGAACAGCATTAAAGTGGATTTTGCAAGACGATCTCGGATCAGCTCAGCTGTGCTCTGCCTCTGTTCTTCCCCACGCTTTGCATTCCCCAGCTGGACTTCAATTCCCAGCACACACTGTGGTGCTCCCTCGGGTCAGGTGACTGTCATTCCAGCATCTCCCGAATCAAGATCAAACTGCTTGTTCAAAGACTGAGGTTTCCTAAGGGATGGAAGCTCTTATTTGAAACAAACCCTTATTATTTAGGCTGCGCTTGTAGTTCCGAAAGGAACTGGCATCAAGATTGATTTTATGCACTGATAGCCAGGGAATATGAGAATTTCTGGTGCATAGCTTTTGTTCTGGATGTAGAGAAGTACACATTGTTTACCTAGTATATAAATAAGATATTAACATCTCCCCATGAAATCACTGGCTGTAATGCAGTTATAAGCAAGCAGCAGGAAATAGTGAGCTAGCTCTTGTCCCTAGAAAACAAAGTTTGGGATAGCTTCGCATTCTACAAAACCCTGTTGGTAAATTTTAAAATAGCTCTTCATCTTTCTCATGAATTTTTGCCATGGAGTTGTAAAAAGAGCCCTTGCTTCCAGCCTGCCTGATGTGTTTGTTAGCTTCTGTAACTCGATTCTGAATGTACGCTTCCCCCTTATTTGTTTGCAGCTGTAATCCCCAACAGTATCTAAATTGGATCCCAGGAGTCCCAAACATTGTCTGTTTCAAGAAGCATGCCAAGTCTGGACAACTCTAGCAGATATACAGCAGATACCACAGATATAATCTCTCAGTTTTTGGAAGAAAATTTGAATATATTTCACACAGGAATAACACATCTATCTGTTGGAGAGATAGAGACGTTCCATGTAAGTATTGAGCTTTCAAAAATTAATGAATGCCATTGATTGAGTTTATCCTAGCAAATTAAAGAAAAATCTTGCAATTTTAGAATAGAAAAGGTACATTTCCTCACATGTACATTACCATCTGGCGTGGAGATGTATTAATATCTTGCAATATTTAGGTCATAAATCAAACCTAAGCCCTTATTGCACACCCGGAGAAAATTACTTTCTAGTGACATATGGCATAACCTTCAACTTCTATAAATTAATAAAATTCTAGCAAATCTACTTAAATTCAGATATTTTGGATCCACATTTTATTTTTATGGATGCTGCTCACCACTCGTAACGTTGGAGGTCTTAGGTCAATACTGAGAGTTTATTGCAGAGCTAAAGGAAATTACCTTTCAGTGACCCGGGGCACAAACTTCAGCTCCCAACAGTCAACGAGGAGTTCTGATATTATGGCAGTTGATTCATACAGGACACCAAAATTATATGCTGGGTCTTATTAAAGGGTTCTTAGAAGGAGCACAGTTACAGCTGACCATGGAAACGTTTGGCAAGGGGATCAGTTGGTTGAATTATGCAGGTTTAACCTGCATCTGTATGGCCAGAACTCCCCTGTCACAATTCTCATTCCTTCTTTGTGTCTTTTACAGACTCTCTGTGACCTTAGAATTCATTGCATGAAAATCAGAATACATGTCTCTCAATTTGTCTCTCATTAGTAGCAGTATTTTTATGCAGCTGAGTAATGAACTGCTCAGAAGGGACAAAAAAATCTTGCTTTGGGATGTCTTGGTGAAGTTCTGCTTTTTAAATTAGAACTTTTTTTTGTAAATTACTGCAAAAAAAACATGTTTGCCTGAATCATATTTCTCTGTGGCTGTTGAGCAAAGCATCATTGAAGTTCGTGGCTTTCAAGTGAAGCTGCTGGGACTTAGATCTATTAGTGTAGAATTAGAAGACACCATATGATGCACTCCTAGTCTTTTCTGGCTCCTTGCCTGCTCTTGCAGGCATTTCCCCAGTCCACAGCTTCTATTTTGCTGCCATGTTGGACCTGCCTCTTCCCCCCGACAATCTCCATGTATCCAGTTTTGCACTGGAATCCATTTATTTGTGCCACTTTCCCTCAGTTTTGCTGCTGCTCTTGCAAAAAACCACTTCCTTGCTTATGCTTTTTCTGCACCTTCATGCCCGTTTCACATCAGGTTGGCTCCTTCCAGACTCTGCTTCTAGAAGAAAGCAAGGTAGAGGTGGGTTTAGATGTCCCATCTCCTCAAAACAACAAAAGGTTCATGAAATCCCAAATTGATAATGCAAACCTCTTCCCTTCTCTGCTATCAGTGCCCCAGCACCATGCTCATCATTGTCATTAGGTTGAATATATGCTTTTTTTTTTTTTTTTTTTACTGTTGCACTGCTTTGCCTCTCCTTCAGTCTGCAGTTTACATGGGAAAAATGTTATGTCAAGGCATAGCATCTCTTTCTCTTGCAGGCACCCACTTTTTCAGCTCCTTCTGGCAGATAAAAGACCAAGATGAGGCGGCTGGAATTTGAGGTTGTCAGTGTTGATGTCACAAATTAGAGGCTCATTTTTAACAGTAAGAGCAATTAGTCATCAGAGCAGGTTCCTAAGAGGTAAAGTGAGTCAGCCTCTTTTGTGAAGCTGACTAACATCTCTAAAGGTTGTATTTTGGAATTAAAATCACGAGTTCTTGGGCTTGATGAGAGAACTGCCAGATGAGCTCCTGCAGTTTGTGTTTTGCAGCAAGCCAGGCTGCAATCATCCTAATGGCCTCCTTTGGCCTTTAAAATGTATGTGACTTCTGTCCTTGGTGGGTTTCAAGCTCAGTTTTAAGGACTATCACAGATTTCCTCCTGCCCAACTTTACCTTGCTTTTTCTCCTCTGCTCCTTACACATCTTGCACTTTCTTTGCTCCTCCCCAGGAATTTTCTTCATAGATTTTTCAGTAGTTTGTAGTTCAGTAGATTACTGCATGGAGATCTTTATGTCTGACTTCTCTTGATGGGAATTTGTAACTGCCTGGGCTCATGAAATAACTCATGCTAGATCTCTTTGGACTCAAAGACTGCAACTCCAGGCAGCATAGAGAAGAATATAGAAGATTTCTGAACTATTCATCTCCCAATCTTCCAATATGCCCATGACTGATCCTAACCCAGACTTATCAGAAGTACAGAGGAGGATCACAAAGGCTCCCAGTCTGGGAAATGCATGCATGAAAAAGAGAAAGAAGAATTGCTTAGGATGGTCCATGGGGAGCAGTGATAGTTCCTGTGCTCTTCCCTGCCATCTATTATTAATGACTTCTAGAGACAGGATAGTGGCTTGGATTTCTCATCTGACTGATGGCATTTCCAGCAGTACAGGAATACGAGAGGGTGCGATAGCAAAACAATCCACATAGATAATGAGAATCAATTCCAGGTGATTCTAAAATTCTCTGTAAAACATATATATAAATCTAACCTGAAGATCATGTCTTAATGACAGTCCTTTATCCAATTCGGGAAGTATTTGATATATCTCCTGTTGGGCTCATGCTCCTCTAAATAATGATTTTTTTTCTTTCTTTCCCTTACAAAGGATTCTGGGCAAATCTATTTCCTATAGAACCTATGGCTGCAAGAGAAAGTCAGACCTCAGGAGGAAACTTTTGCACATTTCTGTAGTTGGTTGGCAATTTATCTCATCTGGCTTCTCCTTCCCTTCCCTCTCCCTCTAACCCTGAACTCCTGCCTTTAAGTACTCCCTCCAATCAAAACATTAAAAGTTTAAACAAAACAGAAAAGAAAACTGAAGTCGGATGTCAGGGAAAGATTCCTATCAGTGAGATCTGCCAGAGCACAGAATAATCTCCTGTTGGGAGCGGTGGGAGTCCATCACTGGGACAGACTAAAACTAGATGAAACTAAAATCAAAATCAATATCATCATTAAGGGAAGCAGCCTGAAAGGCCGTGGGATGGACAGGAAAATGTGATGCCCCTAGAGTTTAAGAAAATGGCTGTGACCTGCTGTCTGGCATTTAATCAGGGTTTTGATCAGAGTGATACAAAGAAGGTGTTTTTTGCAGCACAAATGCTTTTTTTTTTTAATTATTAGTTTTTGTGTGCTTAGTTTTCAAACCGTTTTCTGTTTGTTTGTTTGTTTGTTTTGTGGATGGAGAAAGCATTTGTATGCAGAAAACGCAATGCTCAGTGTGGTATTTAGGAAAAATACATGAGGCATACGAGTGATACAATAATTTATTAACTGTGAGTTGAATGAGGAAAAAGAATGAATAGAATGAGGAAACAGCTCAAGATCCAACACTGGCCACTGATGGCACTGTCTAATAATGCAAACAGACTGTATGAGCTGTTTCTTGCAGTGACAGCTTGTAGGACTTGGACCTTCGTTAAGTGCCAGCCTCTGTCCCTAACACCTGGTCCAGTAAATGTATTTAAGGTCGGACTTCACATCCTTGGGAGAAATGCCCTGCTTGTGCTGTGTTTGGAAATGAGTGCTGCCATTTAACCAGATGCAACAGAAATGTGTGTGACTTGAGCATACAGAAACAAACAACACCCCAAAGCCCAAGTGCTCCGTGCTATCACAAAATGTGTTGCTAAACATTTTTTATGAGAAATTCTCTAATTACTGGAGTCTAATTACTTTCACCTAAAGCTACCAGAAGCAAACCTCTCTAACAGGGCCGGGGTTCCTAGTGGCAAGGAATTATAGCAAAAGGAACCATAGGGCCACAGCAAAAACAACCTCAAAAAGCCAAACAAAGAACCCTGCCCCTTGATGGGAATAACTCAGTGGTCATCTCTCAACAAACCAGAGTGCTGTGCTTTTTGTCATCAACCTTTCAAACGATCCAAAGCCACCTCCCATTTCTTCTGCAATATCCCCCCTACACAAATAATTACCAGCTCCCTCACTCAGCTCTATGCTGTATCCCACCTCGCTTCCCCCTTGTGCACTGGCTTTTGACAGCCTCTATAAAGGATAGCAGAGTGTGTGTTAGCTGAAAAATAAAGCCATGTTTTATTGTTCTGACCTCCGTAATGCCAAATGTAAATCAGACAATTGCCTTTATTAATGATTTGTAGACAGCACTATGTGAACAGAACGGTTTGGCTTTATCCTGGAGAAAAATATTAAAAAGAAAAAGAATCTCAGCTCCTGGAGATTGATTCCTGCTGTCAGGAATCATTAGGTATTTGGTACTTCTGTAGGTGTTGGGCTGTGGGCCCATGTTGGATAATCCTTCAATCCCTAAATCATTTCACTGTAAACATAATCTTTGAGTAACAAAGTTGGTCTTGGGTATCTGCCAACATCTTGGGATGAAGCTTGTCAAACGATTTCTCCAATTGCCTTCGGATGTAAAATGGCTTGAAAGCCTGAATGCTTGGCAAGGCTGAGGTTGCTGAATCAGCAGTGAAAAAGCAATATGCATCCACTCTGCTCCAAGTGTGTGGAAGCACGAGATGAAATCCCCACCTGGAGTCCTACCAGCCCCCAGGAAACGTGTGCTCACCCTCTGCCCAATTGCTCTCCTTCCAAGCAGTGGACAAATACTTCCTCTTAATTACAAGTTGCCTTTGGCTTGGGAGCCATGTGCTGCCTCTTTGTCCAGGACAGGGCAACGGATCTGAGCTCTTGTTCTGGGAGTTAAAACCCTGCCTTGCAGACTTCTCATTTTTCCAACCCACGAACTGCACAGCCTCTTTTCATTATTCCTTTCCAAAACACTGAACACAGAGAGATTTTTCCCAGCATCTCTCTGGTACAGTCTATCTAGGGCTTACTTGGAAGGAGATGAAGCTTTCCTGCATTTGTATGGCGTGGAGGAAACAGCTGCTTGGTATTGTACATGGCTTATGTTCAGATTTACTGTGATTTGAAAATATAACAGATCTCTTTTTGAAATATGTTTTATTACTTTTCTGTGTATCTCAGCCTAGTCAGGACTTGTCAAAAATATCCTTTACTTATTGGACATTAGTGAGATTGAGTTGACTAACCATGCAGCACCAAACATCAAGAGACTGGCCTATATTTTTCTCATGTGAAAGCCTCTTTTAGGTATTATACCAAAGGAGACTTTGATGCAGTACAGATTACATGTTTATGGAAGGATTTATAGAAAGTTTGCTTATTTGGACACACAGATGCCAGAGGAGACTGGCCTTGCCCAACTTGCTGAAAAATAAGGGATGTTCAGGAATGTTCAGAGTTGCTTCAGTTCCTGGGGCTGCTGAGGGCTGGCAGGGGCTGCAGCAGCAATGCTCTTCCTTTGCTCAGAGGGAACATGGGAGAACGTGCATCTGGATGAGAGACCTTAGTTGTCTTAGAGGATGGGCTGGAAAAGATGCCTGTGCCTAGAGTAAGTGAAAAAGCAGAAATATAAGCTTTATGCCAAAGGGCAGGAGAAGGGAGAAGGGAGAAGGGAGAAGGGAGAAGGGAGAAGGGAGAAGGGAGAAGGGAGAAGGGAGTACCTCCATACTTAGCAATGTACATTTTGCCATAAGCCCAACAAAACTATGGCTCTCAAGGCAAAGTTAGTGGAGGAAGCACTGTCAGGGTCCCCAAAACTACCCAATCCCTTTTTCTCACTGCCCCTTAACCACGATGTACCACCCAAAGGCTGCTGAAGGTGTTCCAAAGTTGCTTGCTGCTTTTAATCCCACTGGTCTGGATATCAGCACCTTACTTTACCAGGTCTGTGCACAGCCACTGGATTTCATGCTGATTCTTTTCTCTGTTTTCAACCTCATGCAGTTCCCCAAGGTTTTACGTCCCTTGCCTTAGAGTGAAGGTTCACCTCCTCTCAGCCACAGTATCCCAAACTAAACTCGTCTGCTCACATTTCTCAAAGCAAGGGGAGGAAAGAAGAACCTTTCAAATGGTCTCTGTATCCATCCACACTGAATTTATCTTTTCTGGCCCTGGGTGATCAAAGCTGTCACGCCATAGTCCTGATAAAAGGACACTAGGTCTTTGCATAATGGCATTAATATCTCCCCATCTCTATGGGGAATTCCTTGCTTAGTACATCCTAGGATATCATTTGACATTTTCATGGACAAAACTCATTGGTGATTCACAGTCCACCTTTGATCAGCTTGTACACCCTGATGTTTTTCCTCTCGTGACATTTGCAGAGGATGTGTTCCCAGCCTCAACACATGTATCTGTGAATTACGGTATCACATGCCAGGCCCTCACCCTGGCTATTGAGAACATCCCAATCCTCCTCTGTGCAATACCTGCCTGCTTCTCTGAAACCTTCCCTCCCAGCTCCCAATCAGCAAATGCTTGATCACAGTTGAAAAATTGCAATCCAAGGTCATTCATGAATAAATCGTCCAGAAACCACTCCTCTTTCAGCTTTATTGTTTCTTATCTGACCTTAAAGCACTAGCAGAGACTAGTTTACAAGACTTTAATTCTCAGCAAAACTAATGGAACTAACATGGCTTAGTTGAAATATTACACCCAAACCAAGATTGGTTAAACACAGTAGTGTTCCCTTCTCTCTCCCTCTCTCAAAAAAAAAATCATTTCCTTGGAGAATTGAGACTAGTCTGAAACCATCTATCTTTGGAAATTGAGCTGATGAGAATGATTTCAGAATGTCTGGGTATTTGCTGACAGGAATGGATCTATTTTAGGTATTTACGTAGGACACATTGTTGTAGCATGTGAGACCATCATGGTTTGCAAAGTATTTATTTTCTCCAGGCTCCTGAAAGAAGTGAGATGATGCCCATTTTAGTGATGGTAAGATGCGCATGGCCACTTAAGAAATGCTTGTTGGAAACAGAACAAAATCTGAGTCCTTGCTTATAGAATTGACATTTCTTAGAGGCTTCAACCCCAGATCAAGAGTTTTTAATCATTTGCCTTATTCTGTTCTTTCTTTCAGTCTTCTTTCCCTGGGCACTCTTGTACTTTTTTGGCTAACAGCATGTAAATGTTCTTTGGTTCTGAATGCTGCCAGAGACACAGCACTCACTTTCTTGCCACTGAGCTGGGACTTGGTGGTATCTCCCAGGGAAAGGAAAGAGCATGTTGATGTCTGTCCAAATGGCAAAGTCCTTTTTTTTTTTTTTTTTTTCCTATGGTGCCTTAGTATTTTATTTTCATGCAGCACCTCTCCTTCTGCTGGGTCCTTAAGCACTTTGTAGATGATCTGTGCAAAGCATCATTTCACCTGCCATTGAAATGCAGCTTCTGCTGCATGGAAGAAGCGAGCAGCCTGCACCTAAACCACTGGGATTTTTGAGAGGCAATGGGAGGAACAAGTGAAATTGCAGAAGGAACCAAAGCAAGGAAAATCAGTTCATTAGAGACCTCACTGCCTTTCCCCTTGGAATAATACAGCACTGAAATCTGCATAGAAAGCAAGCAGCTTGGGACTATATTATGCCTTGCTCAGAATCCATGTCTCTGATGTCTCCAAACCACTGTTCCTGCAACACCAGCCTCTGTATTTCAGAAGAGGAGAGAAATGCCAAGGGCTCCTTCAGGGAGTGAACACAACCCAAGAGGTCAGTCCAAAGCATTCAATTATAAATTCTTTGGGGTGAGGCCATCCTGGTGGCTGCCCTTGGGCACTGCAGCGATGCTGAGCGCAGAAGCAGTTATGATCATGAACCACAGATGAGTATTTTGGCCGAGATGCTTTTATCAAAGCCACTTTCAAGCAGAGGAAGGCAGGCCCTGCGGTCACTAACATGACATCCCTTGGCCCTGCCAGCTTCAAAGGGGAAGGATTTACCCTGCTGTCCTGAGGGATCTGTCACATCCACCTGATTTATGTCTGAACCCAGCATGTGCCAGCAGTAGCTAGATTTGCCCTGTCACAACTTCAGCCCTGACCTGGCTGGAGGCTACAAACATCCCTCTGAAAGGTCTCATTTCAGATGTGGCTTTACCACTTTGGACACCATCACTGTGGTCTGGCAGCTCCTTATGATGCCACATCCAGGCCCCTTAACACTCCCACAAAAGCACGCTGATTGAATCATGCCTCTAATTGCTTTCCTCATTGCACAGACATAAAATTCCTCTCCATAACAGAGATGAACTACTTCAGCCTGCACACCTCTAGCTCCTGTTCAACTTCCTACAGCAGCTTCCCTGCTGCCTGCTCCCCTCTGAGCCACACCTCACTGCTGATCCTCAGCCTCCTCTCTTTGTGCTTCCACCTGCATCCTTCGTCCCCGTTTTTGGGGAGCTGTGGGGTCGGCTTCCTCCCTCGGGCTGCCCTCCGGTGGCCGCATGGGAAAAATGCAGCGTCAGCTCTTGCTTCAGGGCACCAAAGGGGAAAATCCCCCCCTTCCCTCCAGCCCATGCAGCTTCCACAGCTGTCTTTTCACTCTGAAAAATAAATGCTTCTCTCTTCTATACAGTCTTTGGCTGCTAGTATGTGCTGGTTAGCTAGAAGCACTGCAGAGCACAGAACATGGAATTGTCTCACTCTTCTGCCCTGGCCCATCACAACCAACAGTAGGAAAGGGAGATGGACGAGGGAGATGGATATATGATGCTCACAGAGATTGTCTCTAATCCCAGAGGAGCTCTGAAGGCCATGGGGAGGCTTAAATTTGGTACCCCGGCCTTCTAGGGGGCAGTTTTCTTGCACCCCCATGACTCAAGGGCATCTCACTGCTGCTGCAGAGCAGTTTCAAGGCTGGTGGGTGACACACTCATACCCTCCTAACCCTTGTTCTCCTCATGCAAGACATTCATGCTGTCATCCAGGCCCAAGCAGCTCCTGGGACTGTTCATAGCATCACTGAGCTGCTGTCCAAAGTGCCAGCTGGAGCTCATTACTGGCACTGCCAGACCCAAGTTGTTCCTGCTGGGGTTGCTGGAAGTTTCCGGGCAGAACCTCAGGTTGAATAGATGGCACTGAGCCACCATCTTGATAACTGTCCATGGAAATAGCTGTTTCCCTTCTGGAGTCAAACCCATCTTCCCCTCAGGCCTCTCTGCTGGAAGCGGGACAGCCATTATCAAACCCAGCTGAGCAGCCACATGGCTCTGCACTTGCCTGAACCTCCTGAAGGTCATGGTTTTGCAAAAAGAGAAGGAAAAAACTGTGAACCTCAGATTATTTAAACACTGGAAAACTACTTTGAATCACTACCTGGAAGGGGTGCATACAGAAGACCTCTGCGACTCTCCCTGCTGCTCATTCTGATGCCCTATGCAATGCTGTGTCAGCTCATTGCTGGAGGGAACTGCATGAGCAGTGAAGAAGCTGCTATTGGAGAAATTGTCATCTCCACAAGCAAGTAAAGGCCAATGTATGAAGAGGGCCAAACTCCATGAGATGTTGCCTAATATAGCTCTTTTCAAAAGTCAGTGCTATCTCACAGCTTGAAAGGGTTCGTGATGTGCAAGCTCAGAATGTGTCAGGTTTTTCTTGTTTGGCCATTTGTAGCTTTCTTCCTGCTCTTCATATCTCCATCTGCTACTGCTGGGTTGGCTGCCAAAGACTGCTTCTGTCCTAAAGACCAGCCACAAAGACACTAGCAGGTCCTGCAGAAGGCTGTGCCATGGTGGGAAGGAGAGGAGCCCCACGCAAGGTGAGATGAAAGACCACGAAGTTTTCATCCATCAGAGAACACCACGACAACAGTTAAGTGTGATTGGCAGGAAAGACAGATCTGGAGAAATCCCAGAGGAGTTCACTCAGAAACCGAGCGCTATTTTGAGGCCACATTTGATGTGTCAGAGCATAGGTAACAGGCACTGTTCTTATGGAGATGAGACTGCATGCTGGTGACTAAACCCACCAGATGTGAGGCTAAATCAGACACTGCTTAGGGCAGGTGTCCCATTTAATCACCATCTTGAAGAACAGGTTGGGCCCAGATCCAAGAAACCTGGTGGACAGGAATCAAGGTCTAAGTCCCGCTCCCAGCTCAGCCACCAAGCTAGGAGGTGAATTGTGGACAACTCAGTCCTCCATGCTGTGGCTGTTCTCCCCTCTGCAAAGTGCCTTGGTCCAAGAAATGTTAGTGCTATATGTGTTTGTGCAGCATCCATCAACAGGCTCTGAATTGCTTTTTGCAATGGTGAAGCCACCCTAAAATACCTCGGTAGTAAGTTGCTTGAAGAACAGCATCCAATTACAGAAAAGAAAAGGATGGATGACATCTGCCATTGATTCTTTAGGAGGAGGATAGGAGGAAGATGGCACCTACTGTCATATCCCAGGATATAAGCGGAGATGATCTCCCTTTCTCTCAGAGCTGCTGTTTCTGCTGCAAGGCATGGGCTGACCCTGCTGTCAACTCCAGCACTGCACAGGAGGAGGGGACATATTCTAATGTCTGGGCAGGAGATGCCAAGGTTTCTTGGTGCTGAGCTGCCTGCCCTTCCCAGCAGGCTCAGCTTGTCACGTTAGATTCACTCTGATGTCACTCATTTGACTGAAGTGGCTCAATTCCTCCCAACGTACAGGGCTGGGACAACAGAGCTTGCTGATGAAGCCAGTGTGTCTGTTAGAAGGAAGGACAGCCAGCAAGAAACCAAGAGTATCTTTACTCAGCACCATTTCTGAAGGGCACAGCTTGGGTGCATACACAGACCAAGCCAGCTGAGGACCTTTTGCCAAGAAGGCTTCATATCCCTCTGGCAAGTCAGGATCCAAGGAGAGGACCTAAAAGTGAGGACCTGGACCTTTGAAAATGCTCCAGCAGTTTGGTTATCCAGTTCCTAGCAAGGGTCAAAGCAGATGTACCAACATCTCTTCCTAAGAGTGTTCCAAGGCCCCATGCTTGACTGGCCCTTGTTCCCCATCTGTCCATCTCCCCATACCTTGTCTGCTGCACACCAGCATTGTGGTGACTCATTTATGCCTGCTGGCTCCCTGCAGTAATTACCAGCAGAGCTTTCTGTCCTCACAGCTCTTGAGGTGGGCTCACGCTGTGATAAATAAGCTGCTTAGCAGCATGGAAAGAAATGGTATTTAAAGTTTAATATCTTTTTTTAGCACCTTTTCAAAGGATGCTGATTTTGTGATCTGTTTGGGAAGATGCAGTAGGTTTTGTTTGGGGAGTGGTGCAGGCAGTGGAAGGGGGAAATGTGTGTGTGTGTGGCATGGCAGAGCCAGGATGTGTCCCTTCTGTCTCACCTCTCTGCCTCTCATAGAAGCAACTGGTACCCTCATTACACAGTTTAATTTCAGTTTGGCAGCTTAATTTGGCGTTGCAGCTTTAGCCATATCAGTGCTTCACACCCATGCCCCCATCCAGTTCCTTTCTCAGGAGTAGAGAAAAATAATTATGACCCGGTAGCAGTAGACAAAATTTGCTACTCAAGTTCCCAGGGGACTCTCTGGTCCCTGCTGTGGGGTGACACAGTCTGTAGATCTCTGCTTTTCAGGCTGAGCATCCTGAGCTCACGCTGTAGTGCAGAAGCTCAGCTTTGTGCAGCTGCTTTAGTTTCTCTCCACAAAACCTGCTGAAATTTTGGCACTTACTTTCCCAGCCCCAAATCCTGTAGGAAAGTGAGGGGAAATAAAATAAGAAGCTCCTTTTCTCAGCCATGCAGTCATAAGGCTTAGACCTCCCATGACACTTTCTGTCCAGGTGCTGCAGGCAGCTCACTATGGATCTCAGCCAATGCTTAGCTTTCTCCCAGTCTTCAGGAGGGAGATTTACATCATTTAATGTCAAACCAACCACAGTGCTCTGGGAAGGTTGTTCACTGTCTTCACACTTCAGCTGGAGAGGCTGAGATGTGGGGAGGGAGTGGTGCAGCCCCTCACCCAAAGTAGCCCCCAAGTCAGAAGCAGAACGTTCATCCAACTTAGACATCTTGCTTTAATCACTAATCAATACTGTATCTTTTGGGATGGTGATGGGGCACAAGACATCTATCCTAAGCCAAGCTCATTGAGGTTCAAAAGCAGTAAGAAAAATTCTCAAGTCAAACTACCAAATGCTCTTGATGACCCTTATGGTCCCTTCCAACATAAGCCATTCTCTCCCAGATTCAGGCATCCCAAGGAAGATGCAAGGAGAGAACTGTTAGCCAGCAGGCATGCATAAGCAAAGAGACTGTGGTGGGCACCACCCAAAATCACCTAGGCCTGGTGAGGCTGTAGCCAGCATTAGGCAAAAGGGGTTGCTGCTATTGCTATGAATTAATCGTTCAGTTTTCACAGCTCCAGGAAGGCTGGCAGATTCCAAACAAGCTCTCTGAATTCAAAGCCCTCTGCATGGAGTTACCAAGAACCTGTGAGTGATTCCAAAGGCTTGTAGTGCTTTGAGTAACAATTTATAACAACAAAAGCCTCATTTAAGACAGGGACCCCTGTGGGAATGTTCCTATTCATTTCTCTCTTCTGTGGGTAATTGGAAGGATGTAACAGGAAGATGACATTTAAGTTGTTTTACAAAAGTGGCAAGGAAAAAAATAAATAAAAGGAGTGAAGAAGAAAAAAAAAGAGGGAGTAAGATGGTTGGATAAGGTAAAGGAAAAAAAAAGTCTGGCTATGTTCTCCAGAATATAGGGAGTTTACAAATAACTGGAGGAAAGTTTGAACTGCATAGCAATCATGGATCACATCAGGGTGGTACCAGCTGTGTGTGCTGAGGACTGTGGAAAGGAGGCATGGAAGAAGGAAAGCTTCATACACACACAAGAGCACAGCTGATCCCTAAAGCTGATGGGCAGAGATCAGGTGTGGGTGGGAGGCAGATTTCAGACACAGCTGCCCATTGTCTTGACATAAACAGGAGAGCCTGACTACTTCTGCTAGTGGCTAAAGGGGTGATGCTGTGTGTGGCTGGTGCTAAGGAACTTCAAACCTCTTCTAGATCCTGTATGGAATGAAGAAGACCAGGATCCAAAGGTTGGTGATACCTCCTCTCAAACAGTCTGGGCAAATCCTGCTGGGATGAAGAACTATATTTACCCTGCCTTGTGTGTAGGCAATGAACCTTCTTGTATTCTGTAGCTTTTCAGAGATTTACTACCTATTATAGTGGTTTAAATGTGTTCAGTGTAATTGAACTCAAGGGGAAATACAAGCATTTAATGTCTCATGATTCCTAAAATATAAAAAAAAGTACCTTTTTCTCCTCTGCTCTGCAGTAGTCCTGCCTATGGTGACAGGTTTGAGGAACCCATAGCTGAGGCTTAATCCACTGAGCTGAGCAGCTGCACGTGTGTGCAAAATCATTATAATGATCCCTAGCGGAAGGGCAGGTGGGAGAGGAAGGGTGGGTGACAAGTGGGGCATGTTCCTGCAATGCAGAGATAATTGGCCCTGCAATGGTAATGGCAAGCTGGCTGTCAGCCTCTAACAAAGTGTGCAAGAGATGAAGTGACACCCTGACAGGTCCTGCCGACGTCCTGCACTGCCCTGCCTCTGCCATGCAAATGATTACAGCCTTCCTACTGACATCCAGGAAACTAAATTGGAGGTAATGACATTCCTGAGGGGTTTGGAATAGGGATGGCACGAGGGAGCCTTGCAGCTTTACACCTCGCTTGGGACGTCCTCTCTATTCTGCTCTCTTCCCTGTGAGGTCACAACACTTTCCTGTGGGGGTAATCACACGGGCGTGCTGAGGTTCTGTCCTTATCTATCCACCTATACCAGCACAGCTGGGTACTGAACAGGATAGAGGTGAGACCTCTCAGCATCAACCTGGCTTTGGCTTTCTTTTGGTTTCCATTCGTTTTTTCTCTCCCTCCCATATCACATCTCAAACTGCCTTTCACGCTCTACTCTCTTGTTCTCCTCTACAGAAGCAAGGGGCCCGTGTTATGTGTGGACACAAGGAACAGCAAAAGAATGATATAAAGCACTCCTGTAGCTCCTACTGCAACAGCCTGGTTAATTTCAGGTCTCCTTAAAGCTGAATCTTGCATCACAAAGGGTACATTTCCATGCAAGAACAAAATGATGACAATCTCTGTAGGTATCTACCAGGCTGCATTCCTGCTGAAATGATTTAGTGCAGATGAAGTATTGTGTTACTGATAGCAGCGTGCTCAAATCTAAATCCAGATGGGTTGTTGTAAACTTCTTGGGTCTCCCATTTTGCAGTAAAGTCGCATCGTTATCACATTGCATAGCTCATGGTTTAAACTTGCATTGTAATGGCCACACAAGGAACTGCATTTATTGTGACTATATGGAAGGATAGAGAGAGAGAACTTGAAACTTGTTGGCTGGAAAGAGTTACAAGCACATACAGCTTGTAAGCACCTCCTCATCATATTCAAGTTTGTCATATCTGAATAAATATGCTTGGAAATTGTCCATCACGAGGGAAAACAGTCATCTCAAGGGTACTGCTGAAAGCATGTGTCAAAGGTAAGGCTGTGGGCATGTAAATTGATTGAGAGTACTTAATTGGCACTGTTTTCTTTAGCACACTGATGTCATTCCAGAACAACCCAACCCCCAGCACGTTAACAGCAGGTTATACTCTGAGCCTATTTACTTCACAAGGTTATTTCCTTTGACTCCAATGCTTTAACCACTTCTGTACTGAAGTAGAGAGGGGTCAGATTCAGATATCTTCCATTTATATTGAATATATATAGATGTGTGTGTATATATGTTTATATATTTCTCGCATTTGTTAAAAGAAAAATGCAGAGCACTTCCAAAATAGAAGATAATGGAAAATGCATTTGCATTCCCGTAACGTTCCCCAGCACAGAGCCCACTCTGAGAGATGTCAGTACACCTACTGACAGACCAAACTTCCCTATTTATAGGCAAAATACCCCAATGACGGAACAGCTTTCGTTCCTAAATGAATCGGAGAGCTATTTTACACCCCAAAACCACAGCCCTTCAATGCCTGCTTTTGAGAGAAACAAGCTCAATTGCTTTCCTGGATTATCCCTCATCTTTTCCTAATCCTTCCCGAAGACCTCTTATCTCAATGGCTAGCAGTATTTAGAAAACATTTCTCTTTCTTTAGTGACTGCCCTGTTTAGGTACTACCGATTCATAGCCTGATAAGAGTCCCGAAACAAAACCCTGCCTTGCTTTCTTTCTCCCACGAAGGCCGTTGTTCAGAGACCCAGTCCTGTTCTTCTCGCAGCTATTACCCCAGCTATTATCTGCTGCTCATCACAGACAAAGCCCTAAATTCTTCAGATCCTTCTTGACTCCATTAACCCTTTGTTTGCCGAACTGGGAAAGAGTCTCATAAGTTACTGCGGTCACTGCAAGAATTTTCCCTTATTTATTGCCGTAATTAGCCTAATTCAAGCTCTTATTTCTGTTCAGCTTGAGCAGTTATATACACGCATCTTTTTCATGTGAGCTGTCCTTCAGGAAAGCCCTTCAGTGAAGTGACTGCTGTAGTGAGTTCCCTTTCTCCCCATAGACACCACATGGGAGACTCGGAGCAGTAATACCTGCTAAGACCCATAGCCAGCACCTGAACTGCTGCACTTTCAGGTGCTTTTTCCCCATTAGTGCAGATAACAGAAATTCAGTTCTGCTCTGAGCTCCCTGTCTGAATAATATTATTTTATTGTGGCAGCTAAAGGACCCAACTGAGAACCAGCTCCATTTTGTGCTTCGTGATGCACAAAGATTGTAAGGGCTTCTCTTGTCCCGAGAGCTTGCATTTCACAGCCACAATTCTTCACATCACACTGTGCTATGACCTGCTCTTTCTTTCTTAAGACAGTGGAGCAGTGGTGTCACATCGTCTCTATCTATTTAAATAATGGAGAAATCACTCTGTTGGCCAATTAACATCCATGCCTTTCCAAAGACTCTGCCACAGAGCTGTTGCCAGCAAAAAGGCCTTTCAGGAGTTAATTTGGGTAACATCTGCTTTGTGTTGTTGCTGTAGAAAGAGGTCTCTGAAGGAACACAGGGGTGCCCAAAGCGATCACAGTTCTGGAATTGTGGTGTTGCCATTGTAGACCGATTTCTTTCTGGAGAAAGGACTAACAGTCTGGAGAAACAGCCATCAATGGTCAACAGACATTTAAGATTATTGATACGAACACCCAAATTAAAGCCCTGGTTTGGAGCATGAATTTGAAGCTCTCCTACCATTCTAGCTTCACCATTTCTAGGATCCAGGAACGGTTTCTGACCAGAAATTCCACCTTGCACAAAAACCTCAGCTAAATTATGTTTAATTGAAAAACTTGGGATAAAACAAAGGGCTGCTTTGAGCGAAAAACAGCTTTGGTCCAGTTGCACTGACCTCCTTGAGCATCTTTTAAGTTCCATCTGTAGAAGCTTTGCTGGTGGCCTGTGAGGAACTTTGCATAAGTGTTCCCTCATTGTCAAGCACATATCTCACACACTGTAGACTCAGCCAGTTGCTAAGTGGGAATCTCTGTTTATTGGGTATATGTGCATCAAATGCCTGGCTACCAGCTGGCAGAGGCAATGGCCTTTGCACTGCCACTTTGGCAGAGGAGCTCTATGACTGCCATCTGTTGGCTTCCAGAATCGCATTTTCTAGATAAACACAGCCTCCCAGTGGGAAATATGGCTTCTCATGAGCGAACATAAAATGTCTTTCCAGCTTTGGTGGGATCCTCAGGAACCTGCTGGATCATAACCAAATTGAAGCCATCACTTTACAGTGGACGTAATTCTTCACCTTGCATCTCCTGTAAGAATATACTCATCTTTTCTACCTTGCCACCTAAGATCTGTATTTAAAAAGACAGAAAACAAATGAATATTTTGTTGTTGAGGGTTTTGTTTGTTTGTTTTGCTTTTGTCTTTCCCCATTGGTGATGGTGAGTGTTTAATCACACTTTCATCAGAACGTGAATTTCTCTTTGGATTTCTCTCTGGGCTGCAGTGGCTGATCCTGGCTCAGAAAGAGACCTCAGGCTTCTGATCCCAATGGACTCTCCTGTTTTGTCCAGATCTGGCTGCTCTTCTTAGTTCCCTGAAAGGCCTTAAGGCACACAGAGAAAAAACTGCACATGTGTATATATATGTTTATGTGGGCAAGATGTGCGTATATATTCCCAGGGGTTTTATATTAATGCTTTATAAAAGGAGAATTCCTATTGGAGAAAAAAATATATATAATAAACCATGAGTTTTCTTCTGAACTGTTGTCAGGAAAAGCTATTTGGGTTCCCTGGGTGCTAAAGAATATCGTGTTCTTGTCATCCACAGAATGCAGACAGAACTTTCTGTGAAATTCTTCCAATAAATAAATAGCTTATGAATATAATATTTGCTACAGAGAGTTGCATATTTCCACTAAAATTTGGATAGCAGAGTTCAAAACTTGAGGTGATGGCTATCACCAGTGGAATCCGCACTGTCTTTTCTGACATAACCATTTCTGACAGGTTGATTAATAATTATAAGACCAGTACTCACGGCAACGGAATCACAACAGAACAGGTACATCAGTTCATAAATAATGCTATTCCCAACTTCTCTCTGTTAAAATAGGTAATATTCATCCCCTTTAAAAAGCAAATACTTGGGAAAAAAAGCAGTGTCTGACTGTTTCAAATACCTTAAACCAAAGTAGTGTTTACATTCCTTCCTTCCTTCCCTCCTTCCTTTCAAAACTACGCTGACAGAATTTCAAAACAACCCCAAATATCTCTTAGGAAATGCTGCAAAACAGAAGTTCATTACAAGACTCTGGTTTCTACACGTTCTCAAGGGCCAGAAAACTCTGGGGGCCTAAGATCAAATCCTAAACTGGACATGCTGAACAAAGCACCTGGAGCATTTCCTCTGAACCACCAACTCCCCCAGGACTGCTGGGTTCGTGTGTTGACTTCTCATAACGGAGCTTCCCAGCTTTCTTCCAGAGCAAGCTGCCTGTGTAACTGAAGAACCAGGAATTACTGATACTAGGAACTTGGCTTCAGCGCCCCAGGGCTAAACAAGCTCAAATTTGTGTTTTACCAGTCCAAAGAGACATTTCATGAGTTTCAGCCAGCATCACAAACACGCTGGGAAGGAAATGTGATCTTGGCCTCCACTGTTGTCAGCACTGAGAGTCTGAGTGCTGCAGCAGAGTGGGGAAGCCTTTGAGTTCTATGAAAAACAACTATAGAAACGTTATTTTCTTTCTTTTTTTTTCCTCTTATTTTGTTTTCTATGTTGTTTTAGTCTTACTCAAAGATTAAACATTGGGAATTGGGCTCATTAAGATGTATGGAGCTGTTTGTTTGTGAGCAGGGACGTACAGAAGCCAGGCTATGAATCAACAAGTTGCTTAACTTTTCAACTTAATCATAAGAACAAATGAAAATCCTGTTGACTTCAGCATGTGCTTAATGCTTTGTTGAACCACAGCCTTAGTCCAGTTAGCAAACTTGTCATGAACTGATCCTAATTTATACGAATGGGTTTATTATTTGTAAGTATTCACCAAATAGGATGAACAAATAATTTTTCGACCTATCGGCTTTTCCTGTTTGCTTTAGACTGTTTGCCAGTAATTCATTATTCATTACAATTGGTCAAGTGCAACACATGATGCTTGTGGACACAAAGGAGAGGTGGGGGAAGAAAAAGAATAATGAATAATGAATGCTGCATTTCCTGGTCTGAAACTTCATGCCAAAGTGGGTGAAACATGACAAAATTGCAAACATTTTATAAATTCTCAGTTGCTGACTGGATGCTCAATTGAAA